>NC_092089.1:37234797-37599797 GCF_045679555.1 Salvelinus alpinus | reverse complement strand
ACGAAAAAGGACCAAACCACTCGTCACTAGCCCCTCCAAGACAGGACTGGGAGGAGGGACGGGGACCACGAGGGGGTGGCGAAATCTAGTTCTTTGCTTTGGCAAAAACACTTATTTTCAGCGAGATCCTTATGAAAATGTAGACAAATGTCCCCATATTATCGACGACATAATTTGCTAGTTAGAAATATGAATATAAGTTATCGGTTCATGTAAAGTCGGACTTTCTACATTGTCAGTATATTGCATTCATTGCCTCAATTCAGGCAATGATGGGACGTTTCAACACACGTGTGGTTGAAATGTGGATAAGCAGTGTCTATCCGCCGATACCAAAAACTCAAAGGGATATGCGTATTTTATGGTAACGCAAAGATAGCGTGAAATGCTCTAGCTAACCGTAAATAAGATAACATTATTTTAACGACGCCAACAATGATACATCAACCATTTTTTGTATCTTCATTGATCAGCCAATAACACTCGTTTAGATTGAGGTGATATTGCTCCCCTTATTTGTGTGAATGCTGAGGTCCAGTTGATGCCCCCCGTCAGACAAAGCCGCAAGAAGCAGACTGGCTATCTATCCTTTCTTTATGCTTTCAAGTTACAACAAAATCAATTCAGCTAGCTCGCTGTCTTTTTCCTCGAATTATATTTAGATTGTATCAAATCTCACCAATCATTTATCATCCAATTACTTTCCTAGACAGACATCCTAATCTGTTTTAACACATTGCTATTTCCTAGAAATTGTGCACTGTGAGGGCAAAAGGTTTAAGTTCCACTATAACTTTCCTAGTCTCAAATCAAATCCGCAACAGTATTATCCTATATTCCCCCATTGTTTAGCACACTTGAGAATGCCTTAACCCTCTGGCTATGGTAACATTGAATACTCCAATCGTAGTTGGCCAAAATATTCAACATGAGTTATCTTAAAAGCTGACATTATCTTCTATTTTGTATACCATTACAATTTAAAGCAAGGTATGTATATTAACGTTACCTTCCAATGGTCGGTTGATTAAATAATCAATAGATGGTATTGGAGTCCCATCTTGTGACCAATTTACGAACTATCCCACCTCACCTCACCAAATGCTATCATTGCCTGGGCTGCAGGAGACAGGAGACAGGAAAGGTGAGTGCCAGGCAAATATGTCAAGCCTGTTAAGACATTTGGTTTTATTTAAAAAACGTTGCATTATTTTCAATTCGCTGCTTTTTCAAAATAATCCACTTTAATGTACAAACATTTAGATTTTATTAAAAAAAAAAAATTCCCTGTATGAATAACAGAGGCACTCCGGAAATATATAATTGCCATTGGAAGTAGTTTCCACAATAGCATATACATAAATGAGATCACCAAACTCACATTTCAGACAAAAATCATGAGATGCATGGGAGCCATACCAACTAAGAAAATCTGAGTGATGTTGAGAATTTTTTTACAAACTAAAATGTAAAAAAAACAAAAAAAAACAGGAGATCAGTACATTCTAAACTTCAGAAGGGCATGGTTTATTAGGAAAAGTTCATGTCTAACCATTACAACCAGGACCATGTACAGTGTTTTGTAGCCTAGTTTAACCATGTTCCATGAGTAAAATGACATCCCTACTCTGGTAATTGAAAACATGTCAGATAGCTAGATGAGTGGCCTTCCAACTGGGCAATGGCAACAGTGTTCTGCCATCAGTGTGATTCTCACACACTCCCAGTCAAAAAACAACACTCGCACATACATACACAAGGGAAACACCATCTATCTCAGTCCCAGTTTCTTTTTCTCCTTCTGTTTCTTGCGTACAACTTCCATGTTCCTGTCCTTCCACATGCTCTTTCTCAGTTTGATGGGTCTGCTGCCGACATACCTCCCTGTGGACAAAAAAAGTCTAAGATCAGTTGAGAATTGGACTGGCACCACCACACAGGTAGGTGTTAGGAAAGGAGAAGAGTAAGTCATTCTCCTCACACAAACAATTGCTCACCGTTCATCTCTCTCATGGTGCGGATATAATCGTTAGGGTCCTTGAAGCAGACAAAGCTGTAGCCCTTGGCTGTGCATTTGTCACCTTCATTAGCTTTATAACTATGCTTTCTTGCTAATTATGCAGAAAATCCTGTTTTTGCATGAAAAAAGAAAAGTCCATGTTCCCGTGAGATATTACTCACTACTACAGAGCCTCAGAATGAAAAGATCCAGATCAGGAGTTACTCCCCATTTTAAAATGACATCTTGGGGTTGGATACAAAACTTGTTGGGCCATATTACACACACTATTGCTCACCGTTCATCTCCCTCATGGCTCGGACGTAGTCATTGGGGTCCTTGAAGCTGACAAAGCCGTAGCCCTTGGTCTTGCCTGTGCGTTTGTCCCGCACCACCTTGGCTTTCAGGTAGGAGGGGTAGCGGCTGAATGCCCTTGCCAGGATGTCGTCGTTCACCTCATTGCCAAGGTCTCCACAGAAGATTCTGAAATCATCTGGATGGAGGAGGGGAAGTTAGAAGATAAGGTGTGAGGCTGAGCAAAGAGGGACAAAAAGGGAATGGGACAGTGGCCTATTGTAGTGAAAACAAAAATTATACTATTCTCAATACAGGCAAGTAGGTAGCTGCTTTAAGCAACGCTAGTATTTACACACTAGTGTTGCTGGGAATTAGCTTGCAAAATAATTAAATTCAACTTACTCTGTTAATTGTCCTTATGCAGGGGGGAATAAAAATTAATTAAAAAAAAAAAGTCCTGCACGTGTGCCATAACTAACAAAAAAAAAATCTGGGCTTTTGACATGATAAGCAGAGGAACTGATTTCTCTCAGGAACTGCATGTCTACAACAGACCCACCTGAAATTCTGTTTAACTATACATTCCTTTTAGATGTTCCTCTGCTAACCTCATATCAAAATAGGTCCCCCACAATATCGTGCTTTTTCTTTTTTGCATGTATAGCGCACGTGCAGGACTTTTATTTTGACATGAGGTAAGCGGAGGAAGGCCCACTTTTGGAAAGTCTAATTTATGTTCTATTAGATGTTTTTTCTCAATTTCCCCCTTGCATAAGGACCAACCCTATGAACAATTGGCAGAGTAAGTGGAAATGTAATTTGATTGAACGTCTGGCATCCGGCGGGCTATATAATCGTGTCAGTGTAATCTGAAGTCATTAGCTAGTTTACCTGAGTCCCACTCCAGTAGACTCTGGTCCTCCCAGCTGGTGCCTGCGGCTGTACGGATACACTTCTTCGCCTTCTCTTGCTTACCCTTCTTCTTCTCCTCTGCTGTGCTATCCGCTGGCTGCAGAGAAACAAGATCCTAGAGTCAGAAATATTTTTGAGATTGCTGCAATACTGATCCTTTGTAGGGTTTGGGGTCAAGTCTATTTCAATCCACCAATTGAATTGTACAAGTATTTTGAATGCAGAAAAGTTTAAACCCTTAAATTAGGGCCAGGGCTGATAAATAAGGCGGCGTGTTCTGTACCTCAGTGTGGACGGGCTCGGGCTCTGGCATGCTGGGTCCGATAACGTTGTCATCTGAGGCGGCTAGGCTGGCCTCCTTCTTAGCCTCCAGCAGTCCGGCGGCCATCACCGCTGCCTGCTGCTCTGCTACAGACGCTGCCAGCTCCTCCTGATGAAGTCAGAGGGAGAACCGAGAGAGAAAAACCCCAAATCAGAGATATGATAGATGAGATTCAGTGTGAATTTGCAACAAACAGCAGCAAACTTGGCAAGTATGTAGAATGCAAATTTTAAGTAGTCGCCATTTTTTCCGAATGTAAAGGCATTGAAAACTAAAGAGTAGAAGTGAGTGTACTTACCATGCGAGCCTTTCTCTGGGCATGGATGTCTGGTATCTTGGGTCCGGAGGGAGCCGTGTAGACAGTGGGGGCTGCAGAGATGATCGAGGGGGTGAGCTTGGGAGGGGCCTGGGTCACAGACCTGGAGGGTGCAGACACCATGGAGTGTCCCATGGGTGTACCATGGGTCAATCCCACCTGTAGATCGTAAGATATGGTAAGAGCATATAGAGAAATGGAGATAATGACTCACAACAGAACAGGGCAAGATTGACCAAGCCTGTTCACATTCCTAATTGAAAACACAGTTAACACTGAATTTCCTTAAAGGCCTTCCAACACTGTACGTCAATCAGTCTTTTACGATTATTACATGTCACGATCTGTGCGATCTTACCTAATTTAAATCTATCAACCTGGCCAGATCGTACGATTTGCTTCAGTACGGTCGACACATTCTGGGATTGGCTTGCGAGGGTACGTCAGCCGATGTATGCTACGTCAACTGCAGCGGTGTATTTGATCTGCACCTGAGCTAGCACTAGCAGCACAAGCCTCCCTCTGCTTATGCGTGAGTGAAGTGAGTTCGGAAAAAACTGAACGTATGCATCTCAGAAATAGTTTTACATACAAACTCGATATGTCTGAACTCATAATCAAACTCGCTTCCCAAAAATAACATGAACGCTGTGGTACAATGTTTATTTTGATTTAATGTATTTATCAAAATTCCATCAGCAAGCCTGATTTCAGATGTCAAAAATGTCAGATGTAGCCTAAACAAGATTAGGGAAACTGGTCTTCTTGCAAAGCATTTAAATGTTTAAATCAAACTATTACAGGGACAGTGAAGCATGTTTTCTTCTTTTGGTTCCATACTCCAAAAGTTTGGATTTGAAATTGAGCAATGACTATGGAGGTTAAAGCGCAGACTGACAGCTTTAATTTGAGGGTGTTGGGTGAAACATTTAGAAATTACACCACATTTTGTACATAGTCCTGCCATTTTAGGGGAGCAAAAGTATTGGGACATTCACTTGTGTATTAAAGTAGTAAAAAGATAAGTATTTTTTCCCATATTCATAGCACAAAATGACTACATCAAGCTTCTGGCAAAAATTTGTTGGATGCATTTGGTCTTTGTTTTGGTTGTTTCAGATTAGGTTGTGCCCAATAGAAATGAATGGTAAATAATGTATTGTGTGATTTTAGAGTCACGTTTATTATAAATAAGAATAGAATGTTTCTAAATACTTCTACATTAATGTGGATGCTACCATGATTACGAATCATCCTGAATTAATCGTAAATAATGAGTGAGAAAGTTAGACGCACAAATACCATACCTCCAAGACTAACCTCTTACCTTTACAATAACGGGAGGTTATCATTTTTATTTCTCACTTATTATTCACAATTCAGGACTTTCTGTAATCATGGTAGCATCCACATTCATGGAAACTCACTGTATATTAATCTGACTATTCACAATAATCCTACTGTTGTGTGCGTACTCAGTGCCGGCCGTGTTCCTATTGGTAAGTCACCGGGATCGGCTCGTGACACCAGCCACACTACACGATAAATGCTCAACATTGACACTGCCAGAACTTTGTCTGAGCCTACGACTGCATGTAGTTGTACTCAAAATCGGCAGACCTAGACCATGTCACACTGAACGAGCCAAGAAAATCGTTTATGACCTAAGAATTTTCCAACAATGTAGAAATGTTGTCCGGGAGGGCCAAATCGTGGCATAAGATGGCTAAAATCGTAGAGTCTGCATGGGCCTTTAGGGAGAGCATTGATATCAGTTGTCCAAGGAGCCTCGGAGGGAGAAAAAAGGCACTCTAGCAACTAACCGGAAGTCCTACTGAGCTCATATGCCCCATTGGGTCCATGGGATGCTGAGGATGCTGAGGGGGTCCTTGCATGGGGGGTGCCATCATCATGGGCGGGGGAGGAGGGGGGCGTGGCAGTGGGGGAGCCATCATACCCTGTGGAGGGGGACCACGCATCACAGGCATCCTCGGACCTGCTGACAGAGATTTCAAATTAGCCTCTCAACACATTGTTTTTCATTTGAAGACTGAATCGCTGTAGAGATTTGATGCTCTTTCTTATTTCATTTAGCTAGCGCTGAGGTGAAGTCAGCAACAGTAGAGACAAATGACCTGGTCTCTGCAGGATGTGCGGCATAAACGCTGGTCTCATCATTGGCGGTGGTCTGACACCTGGGGTTATAGCTGAAGAGCAGAAAAGAAAAAAGAACAGCATAAACTGAAGAGACCTGTAGACATGGTGGTGTAAATGATCAACACTGTTTTGGAGTAAAATATGCATTTTAAGTATGTCATGTAATGTAATAATAAGTAGTCCTCTGTAGCTCAGTTGGTAGAGAATGGTGCTTGCAATGCCAGGATAGTGGGTTTGATTCCTGGGACCACCCATAATAAAAAATCTATTCATGCATGACTAAGTCGCTTTGGATAAATGCGTCTGCTAAATGGCATATACAGCGCATTCGGAAAGTATTCAGACCCCTTCACCGTTTCCACATTTTGTTACATTACAGTCTTATTCTAAAATGGATTTAAAAAGAAATCCTCAATCTACACACAATAACCCATAATGACAAAGGAAAAACAGGTTACACATTTTTTGCTATAATATCACATTTACATAAGTATTCAGACCATTTACTCAGTACTTTGTTGAAGTACCTTTGGCAGCGATTACAGCCACAAGTCTTCTTGGGTATGACACTACAAGCCTGGCACACCTGTATTTGGGGAGTTTCTCCCATTTTTCTCTGCAGATCCTCTCAAGCTCTGTCAGGTTGGATGGGGAGCATCGCTGCACAGCTATTTTCAGGTCTCTCCAGAGATGTTAGATCGGGTTCAAGTTCGGGCTCTGGCTGGGCCACTCAAGGACATTCAGAGACTTGTCCCGAAGCCACTCCTGCATAGTTTTGGCTGTGTGCTTAGGGTTGTTGTCCTGTTGGAAGGTGAACCTTCTCCCAAGTCTGAGGTCTTAACCTGCTCCAGAGCGCTCTTCATCAAGGATCTCTACTTTGCTCCGTTCATCTTTCCTCGATCCTGACTAGTCTCCCAAGCCCTGCTGCTGAAAAACATCACAGCAAAATGCTGCCACCACTGTGCTTCACCATAGGGATGGTGCCAGGTTTCCTCCAGATGTGACACTTGGCATTCAGGCCAAAGAGTTCAATGTTGGTTTCATCAGATCAGAGAATCCTGTTTCTCATGGTCTGAGAGTCCTTTAGGTGCCTTTTGGCAAACTCCAAGCGGGCGGTCATGTGCCTTTTACTCAGGATTGGCTTCCGTCTGGCCACTCTACCATAAAGGCCTGATTTGTGGAGTGTTGCAGAGATGGTTGTCCTTCTGGAAGGTTCTCCCATCTACACAGCGGAACTCTGGAGCTCTGTCAGAGTGGCCATCGGGTTCTTGGTCACCTCCCTGACTAAGGCCCTTCTCCCCCGATTTAAGAATGATGGAGGCCACGGTGTTCTTGGGGCCCTTCAATGCTGCAGAATTTTTTTCGCACCCTTCCCCAGATCTGTGCCTCGACACAATCAAGTCTCAGAGCTCTACGTACAATTACGTCAACCTCATGGCTTGGTTTTTTCTCTGACAAGTACTGTCAACTGTGGGACCTTATATAGACAAGTGTGTGCCTTTCCAAATCATGTCCAATCAATTGAATTTACCACAGGTGAACTCCAATCAAGTTGTAGAAACATCTCAAGGACGATCAATGGAAACAGAACGCACCTGAGCTCAATTTCGATTCTCATAGCAAAGAGTCTAAATGCTTATGCAAACAAGGTACCAGTTTCTTCTTAAATTTGCACAACTTACAAAAACCTGATATTAGTTTTGTTATTATGGGGTATTGTGTGTATATTGATGAGGGGGGAAAAGTATTAAATCTATTTTAGAATAAGGCTGTAACAAAATGTGGAAAAAGGGAAGGGGTCTGAATACATTCCGAATGCAAAGTATTATGTTAATAAACGTGAATCAAACCATGTCACCTGGGCCTACAAATGCAGGGGGTGGAGGTCCCACGAAAGTGGCAGCCCTTGCATCCAAAGTTTGCTGGACCTGAGAGAGAAAGAGGATTTGAAGGAGTTGGATGCATCCGGCTAACACCGCATTCTGTTTGCTTTTAGCAGAAGATAGGTTTGAGTTTGTTCATTCTATTATTTATCTTTCCATATAATGTTCAATCATTCTTCCTCCAAGAGCTCAGTACCTGTCGGTAGGTGTTGGTGCCGATGATGGGTCGGATCATAGGAACACCCATAGGAACAGCCATAGGAACACCCATAGGGAGCACCTCCACCCCTACAGGGTCTCCTGTAGTCATTGCCACTTGACCCCCCAGGACCTCCTGCTCAAACCTGGTTCAGAACCAACACAAGAGTTACCAACAGATGACGATTGTCATGAGATGTTGTTTGCTTGTCATGATAGAGAAGTAAGACCATTTAGTAGGGGTTGTTTTGGCATAGTCACCACACACGGCATTGCAATCTTATTGAAGGTAACCGAAGTGTCACGCCTCAACTCTTGTACTCACAGAGCCATTTCAGCCTCCATCTCCTTCAACCGCTCCTCTCCGGATTTCATCGCCATACTTACTGCAAAGACAAACGTTTTGTTGGAAGTCCATTCTTTGGTGGTAAACACATCTAGGTAGCTACTAGATGCTAAATGTGTACAGTTAACGTTTGGCTAACACCAAAGGCATTGATTCTTGGCTTGTTTACGTTATAGCTACTGTATTGGCTAGTAACTTTAACTGCTTGCTAACAGTTATCGCTAGTTGGCTGGCTAACGTTAACAAGGATGCCATAATAAAAAAACAGCAAGTTAGTACAGCACGTATACGTACAAAACGTTATTACCCTAAATCGCGACGTTCCAAAACTGTTCAATCTTAACTAGCTATTTAAATAAAGCATGAATTGTTGTATTTATCCGTCCCTACAAACCGAGGCCAACGTTGTCCAAAATGGCCAGTCGCATTATTATGACGTAGGAGTTTTGGTTGCGTTCCATCACGACTGTGTGGTTTGGGTCTGTTCCAGGGGGTCTGATCTTCGTCTTCGCTTGGTTTTCCGGCAGACAATACACTTTGTTGAATATTTTTGCCTTTCACAGTTCGGAGAGTGCAATGCACATTTGTTCACATAAAAAGGGAATAGGGAAATTGCACCACCATCTAACCCTATTTATAGACTGGGTGGTTCGAGCCCTGAATGCTGATTGGCTGACAACCGTGGTATATCAGACCATATACCACGGTTATGACAAAACATTTATTTTTACTGCTCCAATTACATTACTAAACAGTTTACAATAGCAATAAGGCACCTCAGGGGTTTGTGGTTTATGGCCATATCCAAGAACATCCCTTAGCTGTGGTATATTGGCCAAATACCACAGCCCCTCGTGCCTTATTGCTTAAATATATACCACTATCCCCAACACACCCCACCACCCCTTCCCACTACTTTGGCCCTCACAGATCCTACACCAGGCCATTGGCCAGGGAGCCTGTGTTCCCTTCTCTCAAAACCCACTGTAGTTCTTCTGCAGTAAAATATCTGAACCCAAAAACGTCTCTGCTGGTGTATAGAACTGTTCAAGTCACTCTGTACTGGCCTACTACTCACAGTGATCCTCTCCCTCACAAGTTGTCCACCATCCTCTACTTTACTCACTTCCTCAGCATATGACGCTTTCTGCACTGCTCTTATCCTGGAAACTTCAAGCTGTCTCACTCGCATAGAACATTTCTGATTCCCAGCAACATGGCCACCCCCACAATTGAAACACTCCACTTTTCCCACCGAAAGGACACACTCCTTTGTACCATGTCCTCTTGCACACTTCTCACACCTCGGAATCTCCCTCCTACATACTCCTGCAACATGACCATAAACTTGGTACCTGAAACACTAATGGGTTCTGAATAAAAGCTCTCACGGAATAACTTAAATACCCCAGCATGACTTTATCCGACAAACACTGCATCTAAACTCAGAAGGACAGAGAGAGTGTCCTCAGTCTAAGGGCATGCATTACAGACATCGGGGATCCTCAACTTAATTCGATCCACCTCAACACTACTCCAGTTATCACGCCTTTCAGCAGTGTTTTGTTCCGGAAAGCAAAGCAGGACACAGCTCTCATTCCGAGTCGCGAAACGCGCAGCGCCCTCTCCCCCTGGGCAGCAGACACACACAAAAATCTACATAAGTCCACTTCTGAATATTTTGACTTCTTCACCCAGCAAACTGATCAGTCAAAGGCATAAATCCCCTTTCTTCATGAATCATACTCCCTCTGGGCCAGTCATCTTAGGCATTTTCCTGATCATTGGGATGTCGCTCAAAAGCCTTCACCTAACTGTGCAGGTTCTTCTTCTTCACTTCTGTCAGGTTCAATTTCAAGTTCACTATCCGTCGACTGCTCAGTGTTTCAGGAGTGTAACATGTAATTATCTCTCCTGTACTTGAGTCAAAGGAGAAAGTACTCGACTTGTATTTAGCAAATGTCGTCTTGGGTTTGAACCTCGCCCCCTTCTTTCTGCCTCACATCATTTCGCTCTTTTTTCTGCCTCGTGTAATCTCGCCATCCTCCATCTCTAGCTTGCTCCAACTCCACCTTAAGCTGTCCACATCTAGGCAAATCTTTTTCCAGGGGGTCTGATAATCACACAGAAAGCGGTCAAGTTCAAGATTTATTGATATCCACATGGCAATCAATGCAACATAAAACTGAAATACGTGTTGCGGGTGTATACATACACTAGCGTTGCTCCCTATTGTATTGGGTTGCACAAAAACAGTCCGAGGAAAGCCAGAAGTTAAATACATTCCTACACAAACTCCGGGGCCTGTGAGGACAGAGCATTCATCGCCACAATTCCTTCTGTAAAATCCCAGAGTCCCACAAAACGTTCAGCCGCACTCACAACAATGCCTATTTCTTCAGATTTACTCTCTGTTTGCGCTGTGCAGTTGATGATAATCAATGAAATCAACGTTACTAAGTCCATCTTCTTAACATGCAACATGTCAGGATCCCTCTGTTGAAAAGAAATATTCTCTGGTGTCTCTGCTCCTACTACCATTATTTCTTCAACTTCACTCCTTTCTTCTACTTTTCTCACCACCTCCGGATAGGAGACATGCTGGACAGCCCTTATTCTTG
Organism: Salvelinus alpinus; assembly: GCF_045679555.1. Taxonomy (NCBI): domain Eukaryota; kingdom Metazoa; phylum Chordata; class Actinopteri; order Salmoniformes; family Salmonidae; genus Salvelinus; species Salvelinus alpinus. Next base: position 37,588,746 of record NC_092089.1, on the reverse strand, counting down.
CCACCTCCTTCTCCTTCACCCTAACAGGGAACTTCAGGAATCCGGGCGCATGATCATCACCACAATTGCAGCATTTAGGCTCAGCTGGCATACGATAGTCCTCCTGTCTACATACACTTGACACATGGGCAAATATTTTGCATTCATCACACTGTATGGGTTTGGGTACAAAAGCTCTCACAGAGTATCTCATAAAACCCAAATACATGTGAGAAGGGAGAGAATGAATGGAGTGGGCTTCCTCTCTCCTTCAACCATGCGGGTCAGTCAGTGTGCACCAACCACTTGACCCAATTTTTCACATATATCCTTTGCATTCACTTCTAGCGTCACCCCAGAGATAACACCATTGATAGGCGCCCTGCTTCGAAAATAAACACGACACACTCCAATCCGATATCTTCTTGAGGTGCAGAGCACGCTACTTCTGTTCCATAGATACACAGAAAACCAAAATAAGCCCACTTCTCATTACTCTCACCGACACCACCTTATCCAACACATCTACAATTGTTTTAGAGACATCAGACAGGTCTCCCAGGTAACATCTATCCAAAACCCTTACTCTTTTTTTTCCAGAACTAGGAACTTGGATTTACTAGATTCCACAACCACTTCTCTTATTTCCTTTTGTTTTTCACACTGCAATCCAATTGTTCTCCTTCTCATCTCCAGTCGACACGCCATCTGATTCAAACAGAACATCCACTTACGCCATCTTTTAACCCCCTTCAAAAAGCAGAGTGGAACTGAGACAAAATATATAAAGGAAGGTATTATTATTATTATTATTATTGTTGTTGTAGACCCACTTCCTCATGTCAAAATAAAGGTCCTGCACGTGTGCCATATGTGGACAAAAAAGTAATAACTTGTGGGGGACTTTTATATTGACATAAGGTAAGCAGAGAAGAAGTCTGTTTAATAATAAGTTCCTTTAGATATTTTGTCTAATTCGCCCCCATCTTAATGATGAACTGTCCTGCCAACCAGCACAGTGTGTTGAAATTGAATTTTCTTTAACTTCCTGCTAACTGTTTTTTAGTGCAACCCAATACAAAAGGGGACAATTCTAGTGTATGTAAATACACCCCCGTTACTAAAAGCATCTATCGAGGGAGGAGCATCTGTTACTGCATTACTTGGTACAATATTATATATCTCTTTCAGCATCCCTTTCAATCAAAATACAAGCTATTTGTGATGCAAGATGATTTGTAGTCGATCAGTTATTCTGCTATTCACAGATGGAGAAAAAGTACCCAATTGTCATAGAGTAAAAGTAAAGATACCATAATAGAAAATAACTCAAGTAAAAGTCACCCAGTAAAATACTTATTGAGTGAAAATTTTAAAGTATTTGGTTTTAAATATTCTTAAGTATTAAAAGTAAAATGGAATTGATAAAATATACTTAAGTATCAAAAGTAAAAGTATAAATAAGTTCAAATTCCTTATATTAAGCAAAGCAGACAGACACATTTTCTAGTTATTTTTTGATTTACAGATAGCCAGGGGCACACACTTTTTATTTTATTTTGTTATTTTAGTCTATATATAAATATTTGTTTTAATATTGCGGATAGATTGTTGCTTCCATCAATGTAATTGTCTGCATAATTTCCAATCCCCCATATATTTTTGGGGTAAATATATACACTACCGTTCAAAAGTTTGCGGTCACTTAGAAATGTCTTTGTTTTTGAAAGAAAAGCACATTTTTTGTCCATTAAAATAACATGAAATTGATCAGAAATACAGTGTAGACATTGTTAATGTTGTAAATGACTATTGTATCTGGAAACGGCTGATTTTTTATGGAATATCTACATAGAATATCTACATTATTAGTCCCACCATATATTTGTAACTGTGCTCTTTCACAAAAGTTCTAACCGTATATACATTTTAAGACCCCACATGTTTTACATTTGTTATCTTGCTGTTATTAGTCCCACCCTTCAGCATATGGACAGTACCAAAATAAATGATCTAATGACTCTGCCTCCTCGCAGAAAAATCTGCAGAGCTGGGAAGATTGTATCCCCCACATATATAGCATTGTACTGGTTGCAAGAATCTCAAACTAGACACTTACTTTTTTCTTTTCCATGGTAGCAAGACCTTATCTATTTTTCTAACTTTCTATTAAAATATATTGGAAAGAAAATTATTTATTTATTTCGGGATATGTATACCGAGTATATCCACATTCCCGTCTGACCATTTTATTGGTAAACTACACGGTAATGTAAAAGTTGTATTTTTTACTGATCCAATACGTAATATTGTACACTTACACTTTAATCCAGAGAGGTTAGAAAAAGTATCTAGATCCTCTGTCACGCTCTGACCTTAGAGATCCTTTTAATGCTTCTATTTTGGTTTGGTCAGGGCGTGAGTTGGGGTGGGTATTCTATGTTCTATGTTGTGTAGTTCTATGTTTTGGCCGGGTAGGGTTCTCAATCAGGGACAGCTGTCTATCGTTGTCTCTGATTGAGAACCATACTTAGGCTGCCCTTTTTCCCACCTGTGTTTGTGGGAAGTTGACTTTGTTTAGGGCAAATAGCCTTTGAGCTTCACGGTTTGTTTTTGTAGTGTTTATTGTTTTGTTCGGCATCATTTTGATTAAATAAAGAAAATGTACGCCCACCACGCTGCACCTTGGTCCTCTTCTTTTAGCGGCCGTGACACACTATGAGGCTGTGGAGGGATTCTAATTGTGGATTTAAAAGAAAACATGAATCATCAGCGTACAATGACACCTTTGTTTTTAAGCCCTGGATTTCTAATCTCTTAATATTATTGTTGGATCTAATTTGAACAGCTAATATTTCAATGGCAATAATAAATAGATATGCCGATAGTGGACAACCTTGTTTTACTCCTCTTGACAGATTAAAACTTTCTGAGATGTAGCCATTATTTACTATTTTACACCTAGGATTACTATAACTTTAACCCATTTTATTAGAGATTCTCCAAAATTGAAATATTCCAGGCATTTATATATAAACTCCAGTTGTACATTATCAAAAGCCTTTTCAAAGTCAGCTATGAAAACCAGGCCTGGTTTTCCAGATATTTCATAGTAATCTATTGTTTCCAATACTTGTCTTATATTATCTCCAATGTACCGTCCATGTAAAAAACCTGTCTGATTAGGATGAATAATATCTGACGAAACTTTTTTAACTAATGCGCTAAGCATTTAGCTAGAATTTTTGCATCACAACACTGGAGTGTAAGAGCCCTCCAATTTTTTTCATGGACTGGATCTTTATATATACACACACCACTTGGATCCTGTTTCAGTAATAATGAAATCAGACCTTCTTGTTGAGTGTCCGATAATCTACCATTTATATATAGGAGTGGTTAAAACATGCTAATAACGGTCCTCTGAGTATAAATATATAAAAAATTGGTATACCTCCACTGGTATGCCATCCAGCCCTGGAGTTTTCCCGGACTGCATTTTTCCCAGACTTCACATGAGTCTTTCTGTACAGATGTTAATTTTTCATTATTAATAGGGGGAAAATGCATTCAATTAGCTTCGGTTAGTGGAGATGGAGGAAACAAATGAAAACATATGCTTAAAGAACTTTACTTCCAATTTCAAAATATTGTTATTTTTGGTAGCATTTCTATGTTGAAGATTGAAAAAGAATTTGGTGCATTTTCCCCCATATTCCATCCCGCTCGCTTTATTTTTAGAATATGTTACACTGGATCTTTCTTGAATAAGTTCCTCCATTATTTTAGTTTGTCCTCTAACTTACTCTGAGTCTCTATGGTACAGTTTTTATTGCTATCTATCTGTACTGTTAGTCCTTCAATATCCTTTGTTAATACAGATTCTTTTGACCTAAATTTCTTTTGTTTTATAGATGAGTACTGAATTGCATGGCCTCTAAAGGCACATTTAAAAGTGTCCCATACAATAAGGGGATCTGTTGTACCTATGTTATGTCGGGAAAAGTCAGTTATCAATTCTTCTGTCCTAGTTAAAAACAAGTTATCATCCAGTAGGCTTAGATAAAATTTCCAATATCCTCGCCCACTTGGAAATTCTAAGAGTAATATACAATTGAAGTCGGAAGTTTACATACACTTAGGTTGGAGTCATTAAAACTCGTTTTTCAACCACTCCACAAATTTCTTGTTAATAAACTATAGTTTTACACAAGTAATTTTTCCAACAATTATTTACAGACAGATTATTTCACTTATAATTAATTCACTGTATCACAGGTCCAGTGGGTCAGAAGTTTACATACACTAAGTTGACTGTGCCTTTAAACAGCTTGTAAAATTCCAGAAAATTATGTTATGGCTTTAGAATTTTCTGATAGGCTAATTGACAAAATTTGAGTCGATTGGAGGTGTACCTGTGAATGTCTTTCAAGGCCCACCTTCAAACTCAGTGCCTCTATGCTTGACATCATGGGGAAATCAAAAGAAATCCGCCAAGACCTCAGAAAAAAAATGGTAGACCTCTACAAGTCTGGTTCATCCTTGGGAGCAATTTCCAAACGCCTGAAGGTACCACATCCATCTGTACAAACAATAGTACGCAAGTATAAACACCATGGGACCACACAGCCATCATACCGCTCAGGAAGGAGACGCATTCTGTCTCCTAGAGATGAACGTACTTTGGTGCGAAAAGTGCAAATCAATCCCAGAACAACAGCAAAGGACCCTGTGAAGATGCTGGAGGCAACAGGTACAAAAGTATCTATATCCACAGTAAAACAAATCCTATATCGACATAACCTGAAAAGCCGCTCAGCAAGGAAGAAGCACTGCTCCAAAACCGCCATAAAAAAGACAGACTACGGTTTGCAACTGCACATGGGGACAAAGATTGTACTTTTTGAGAAATGTCCTCGGGTCTGATGAAACAAAAATAGAACTGTTTCGCCATAATGACCATCGTTATGTTTGGAGGAAAAAGGGTGAGGCTTGCAAGCCGAAGAACACCATCCCAACCGTGAAGCACGGGGGTGGCAGCATCATGTTGTGGGGGTGCTTTGCTGCAGGAGGGGCTGGTGCACTTCACAAAATAGATGGCATCATGAGGGAGGAAAATTATGTGGATATATTGAAGCAACATCTCAAGACGTCAGTCAGGAAGTTAAAGCTTGGTCGCAAATGGGTCTTCAAAATGTACAATGACCATATGGTCCATAGAGCTATTTAAAACCGTATTATAATCTCCCACCATAATAATAGTCTTGTGTTGCTTGTAGGTGTTAATAAACGACTATATATATTTTCAAAGAAGCTTGGATCATCATTATTTGGATCGTATAGGTTAATAAGCCATATCTGCTTATGGTCCAATAACATATTTAAAATCATCCATCTACCTTGATGATCTGTTTGGACAATTTGCACTTTTGGATCAAATTTACTGTTAATTAATATCATCACCCTTTTTGAATTTCTTTGACTATGGGAGAAATATGTTTTGCCCCCCTCAGTCCTTTTCACACAAAACTTAATCTAAAATTGTTGAATGAATTTCCTTTAAACAATAGATATTATATTCCTTCTCTTTTAGCCATGTAAATACTGATCATCTTTTCGTATCTGCTAAGCCATTACAATTATAACTGGCTATACTTATTTCACTGATTACCATAATGAGACAAGTTTCAATTCTCTTCATCTTAAGATATTTTTAAATGTACCATTAAAAAGTAACATGATGATTGAGTGTCTATATAGCTGTACCATGATATTTGCATTGCTACTAAGTAAACCTCCAATTGGTCCCCACTATTCCACCCACTAAATCCCCTCATCCCGAGTTGGGTTGTCATCTCTATGACTGGCAGATCACCCCTCGACCCCCCCCCCCCCCCTACTGCTGTACTTCCTTTGTACCTCGTTCTCAGCACGTGGGGTATGCGCTAAAATGTAATTGTTTTACCACAAAGTTTAAAGGATAAAATCAGTACATGGATTATTACAAGCCAATTTCAAACAGTATGTGTCTCTCTGTATATATTTGTTTTTCAGGCTGCATGTCGTCTAAGTACTGTTTATTACCGGTAAGTCAAAACAAAGTATTTTCATGTGTTGGTAAATGGCATCCCTCATCAATGATCACATGTGTACTTTTTATTTTATTTTATTTATTTCACCTTTATTTAACCAGGTAGGCTAGTTGAGAACACGTTCTCATTTACAACTGCGACCTGGCCAAGATAAAGCAAAGCAGTGCAACACAAAGAACAACACAGAGTTACACATGGAATAAACAAACATACAGTCAACAATACAGTAGAAAAAGTCTATATACAGTGTGTGCAAATGAGGTAGGATAACGGAGGTAAGGCAATAAATAGGCCATAGTGGCGAAATGATTACAATATATCAATTAAACACTGGAGTGATAGATGTGCAGAAGATGAGTGTACAAGTAGAGATACTGGGGTGCAAAGGAGCAAAAATAAATAAAATAGATAACAGTATGGGGATGAGGTAGTTGGATAGGTTATTTACAGATAGGCTATGTACAGGTGCAGTGATCTGTGAGCTGCTCTGACAGCTGGTTCTTAAAGCTAGTGAGGGAGATATGAGTCTCCAGCTTCAGTGATTTTTACAGTTCGTTCCAGTCATTGGCAGCAGAGAACTGGAAGGAAAGGCGCCCGAAGGAGGAATTGGTTTTGGGGGTGACCAGTAAAATATACCTGCTGGAGCACGTGCTACGGGTGGGTGCAACGACTTATAGATGACCTGGAGCCAGTGGGTTTGGCGACGAATATGAAGTAAGGGCCAACCGACGAGAGCATACAGTGTGCAGTGGTGGGTAGTATATGGGACTTTGGTGACAAAACGGATGGCACTTTGATAGACTGCATCCAATTTGCTGAGTAGAGTGTTGGATGCTATTTTGTAAATGACATCGCCGAAGTCAAGGATTGGTAGGATGGTCAGTTTTACTAGGGTATGTTTGGCAGCATGAGTGAAGGATGCTTTGTTGCGAAATAGGAAGCTGATTCTAGATTTGATTTTGGATTGGAGATGCTTAATGTGAGTCTGGAAGGAGAGTTTACAGTCTAACCAGACACCTAGGTATTTGTAGTTGTCCACATATTCTAAGTTAGAACCGTCCAGAGTAGTGATGCTGGGCGGGCGGGCAGGTGTGAGCAGTGATCGGTTGAAGAGCATGCATTTAGTTTTACTTGCATTTAAGAGCAGTTGGAGGCCACGGAAGGAGAGTTGTATGGCATTGAAGCTCGTCTGGAGGTTAGTTAACACAGTGTCCAAAGAAGGGCCAGATGTATACAGAATGGTGTCGTCTGCGTAGAGGTGGATCAGAGAATCACCAGCAGCAAGAGCGACATCATTGATGTATACAGATAAAAGAGTCGGCCCGAGGATTGAACCCTGTGGCACCCTCATAGAGACTGCCAGAGGTCCGGACAACAGGCCCTCCAATTTGACACACTGAACTCTGTCTGAGAAGTAGTTGGTGAAACAGGCGAGGCAGTCATTTGAGAAACCAAGGCTGTTGAGTCTGCTGATAAGAATGTGGTGATTGACAGAGTCGAAAGCCTTGGCCAGGTCGATGATTAGTGCATTAGTGTGCTGTACTCAAGTCTGTTATTTGTTTACTACATATTCAACACTGTTTGATGAAAACAAATAATACATGCCTAAACAAGCCTAGGACAACAGATATCATGGATTGTGTAATTTCATCCATTCCGTCCTTTCTTGGTTACACAGCAAAGAAGTAGGGATACAATATTGGAACAATGATTGATTTTCTGCAATTATTTCTGTAATAAGTGAGAATGGTTGTGCAAAAAGTCATATCGTGATAAATGTAACTATTTTGCTCGTTAACAATAAATGGCCAACAATGATGAAATCCTTTTTTTAATGGACAGTTACTTTACATGACATTATTATCGGCAGGGCTCTAGAATTTTTTTTCAGTACAGTAGGCTATGTCAACTTAGATGGTAGTCTGGTATTTATAAATAATCTGTTTCATTTAACATATCCAGGGAATGCATGATATTTTGATGTTCAACCTGCCAAAATAGGATCCAGATTCATCAGATAAATGTTTTGATCTTCATAGAATTTGCTGACGTCTTTGAGCCTATATACTATAGGCTATATTATTCACCACCTGAGGAAGTGGGACCTCAAAAAATACATTGTTGCTATACATGTAGGATAATTGATCTATCAGTAAATGAAGGCTAATGTCCTACAACAACTTTCCAGCGCTAGGCCTAGGCTATTTGATGTACAACGAGAGCTCATGGTTTTACCAATTTGCATGTTATGTAGTGTGCAAAGTGCGAGGGAGTTTAGTGGCTCGCGACAGCAGCCGAAAGTGGGACGGGCAAATACTTTAAATGCAGGAATCACTGCCACTCACCAAGTAGGCCTATAGACTAGGGTTTCCCAAACTTGGTCTCTAGAGATTGAAATAACTTGTGTTTCTTAAAAAAAAGGACATTTAATGCTACCCGAATTGACTCAGAAAAGTAACATAAGTAGGCCTACAGTTTATCAACCCAGCTCTATTAAGAGCGAGAATTGGAGGTAAGGAACATTTTAATTAGTAGGCTAATGCCTGGCATTAGGGCGGCAGGTAGCCTAGTGGTTAGAGCGTTGGACTAGTAACCGAAAGGTTGCAAGATCGAATCCCTGAGCTGACAAGGTAAAAATCTGTCGTTCTACCCCTGAACAAGGCACTGTTCCTAGGCCGTCATTGAAAATAAGAATTTGTTGTTAACTGACTTGCCTAGTTAAATAAAGGAAAAATACATTTGTCTATGAATTCCTGTCTTTCATGTGAAATTATTGAGATGGTGGTTGCTTCTAGAGAATAAAGACCCATTTTGTAGAGCTCCTGTATGCTGGCTCTGTCTGGTCTTAATTTAGTAGATTAAACTCAACTTCACAATTTATGATGGAGTTGAGCTGAGACTAGTGTGGGCAGACTGGAGCTCCGATGTCACATAAAATTACGTTTTTATCAAAAGACTGATTTCAGGACCCCTGATATATGCCGCAATTACACACAACATTTGTCTGTGTAATTGCGGGCTATTCTTTGGATGCTAAAATCAGTCGTTTTTCTAAAAAAACAATTTTATGTGACGTCGGAGCTCCAGTCCGCCCACACTAGTCGCCGCTCAACTCCATCGTGTGGAGTTGAGTTTAGTCGGCGAGATAGTTAGTCTTAACTTTCATTATAGTTGACCGTCCACTCTGAACCCTCCAAACAGCGCATTACATTACCAATACAACTCTCTCTCTCCCACATCATCCTTCTCTCTTTCCACCTATTCCATATATCAGTGATATCATCAGTGGTAACTACAACCAGTCTACAACCCAGAGAACGGCAGCTCCGGGCAGTGACATCACCCTTAGCTGCTCTTTCTCTTTGTCTAAAAACCTGAACCTCAACAACCTGGTCATCAACTAGCAGCGTGGGGAATCAGAGGTGGTCCACAGCCATTACCATGGGAGAGATCAGCTGGAAAGACAGAGTGTTGTTTACAAGGGACGCACTCATCTGTTTGAAGACCAGCTCATTGTGGGAAATGCCTCACATAGACTGAGTGGTGTGCAGCTGAGTGACCAGGGCCAATACATCTGTGATGAGACAGATGAACAGGGAAGCGCCCAGGAAAAGCTACAACCTTTAGTGACGGGTTAGAGAGTATTTCTTTTTGTCCGTTCAGATATTTTAGAAGTCTTGCATCTATGGGGGATTAAGAGACATAAAAGTATTAAGCTATCTGCACAAAATCAGCTTAATGTCATCTACTTGCCTAAAGCCCTTTGCAGTCAGAATTCTCATTTGTTAAAAGCTGAATAAGGGTATTGTTGTTGTTGTTTTTGTTTACCCCTAGCCCCCTTCAAGGAGCCCCAGCTCTCTATACAGTCATCCTGTGACAGCTTCATCATCACCCTCACCTCCTCCCAGGGTTTCCCCCAGCCTGATGTGTGGTGGACAGACTCCATTGGAGGAGACATCTCCAATCCGAGCCACAGTCGTATCGGCCTGGACAGCAGGGGCGCTATGAGGTCCACAGCTCCATGGAGGTCAAGCCAAACAGTACTCACCATCATTGTTGAAATGAGACTGGAGGTTCTCAATCAAACCTTCACCCGCTCACTCACCCTCCACCCACTTCCAGGTAAAGTTACGACCTACTAACAGGTTTAGGGATAGAGCAATGTGACCAAGTATGGATCACTGATTTAGTGATGAAATATTAATCCATTTCATAATCACTAATGGCTAAACCCTGATAGTGTGTTACTCCTACACAAATTCCACAATGTATGAATTTAGACAAAATTTGTAGTCAAAAACCCCCATCCTAAATAAGGATTTGACATTTCACTTCATGAGGGAAAATGAGTCATATGAGCATTTTGTATAGATGTAATGCATGCAAGAATAACACCATTGCAGAGTGCAACTTTCCATGAGAGGAACTGTTTACAATGACCTCAATGAAAGGTTCAGTGACCAGGCAGTACTACTAGAGGAACAGGTCTTTGGGAGAAGAAGCTGAAAGCCTATCTTTCTCTCATCTCTTCCTCTTCTACAGAATGCTGTGAGGTGTCTCTTGCAACCAGGGGAAGACCGGCTTTGGTGTTATTAATGATAGTTCTCTTAGCAGCGTTAGCAATGCCACTCATTTTGTACTTCAGACACAAGCCTGAAGCACACCAACACCAGATGGTCCCACATGACGATACAATAGGACAAGATGAGGCTCATGAAACAGAGATTTGATACGTCATGAACAAAAACTAGTTACAAAAGTCTAAGCTTACAGGACTGTGTTTCAATGTCACAAATATAGGTGTGTGTGTGATGTTGCCTTGTGAAACATTTCCAATCCCTCTTGGTCAAGTATTATAGAGTACTGCTGGCAGTAGACTTTGCTACTCTCTGCAACCCTATGTAATCCAGACTACTTAGATTTTTTTGGGATGCAAAGCTGTCAAGGCAAAGGGTGGCTACTTTGAAGAATCTAAAATATATAAATATATTTTGATTTGTTTAACACTTTTTTTGTGGTTACTACATGATTCCATATGTGTTATTTCATAGTTTTGATGTCTTCACTATTATTCTACATGTTACGATCGTGTGGAGGATTGACGGACCAAAACGCAGCAGTAGGAAAATAAGCCATCTTCTTTTTATTAAGAAGAAGGAGAACCGAAAACAAAACACTCTAACAAAACAAACAAACGACCGACCGTGAAGCTAATAAACGTAGTGCACATACAGGCTACAAACGTTCAGACATAGACAATTACCCACATCAAACGAAAGCCTATGGCTACCTTAAATAGGGCTCCCAATCAGAGACAACAGAAATCAGCTGTCTAATTGGGAACCCATTCAGGCAACCATAGACTCTCCTAGACAACTTACACCCAACATAGACACAGCTAGACACATACACTCAACACAAACCCATACACTACACCCAACACCCCCTTTACCATATAACCACCCAAAACCGATAAAACACAAACATTCCCCATGTCACACCCTGACCTAACTAAAATAATAAAGAAAACAAAGAATACTAAGGCCAGGGCGTGACATAACCCCTCCCTTAAGGTGTGAACTCCGGGCGCACCAGCACACAGTCTAGGGGAGGGTCTGGGTGGGCTTCCTTCCACGGTGGCGGCTCCGGCACTGGTCGTGGTCCCCACCCCACCACAGTCACTAACCGCCTCCTTAACTTCCTCCAAATGACCCCCCTCCACATTAACCCCACTGAATTAAGGGGCAGCTCCGGACTAAGGGGCAGCTCCGGACTAAGGGGCAGCTCCGGACTAAGAGGCAGCACCAGGATAAGGGAGAGCACCAGGATAAGGGAGAGCACCAGGATAAGGGGCAGCTCCGGACTGAGGGACGGCAGCTCCGGACTGAGGGACGGCAGCTCCGGACTGAGGGACGGCAGCTCCGGACTGAGGGACGGCAGCTCCGGACTGAGGGACGGCAGCTCCGGACTGAGGGACGGCAGCTCCGGACTGAGGGACGGCAGCTCCGGACTGAGGGACGGCAGCTCCGGACTGAGGGACGGCCCATGGCTGGCTGACGGATCTGGCTGGCTGACGGATCTGGCTGCTCATGGCTGGCTGACGGATCTGGCTGCTCATGGCTGGCTGACGGATCTGGCTGCTCATGGCTGGCTGACGGATCTGGCTGCTCATGGCTGGCTGACGGATCTGGCTGCTCATGGCTGGCTGACGGATCTGGCTGCTCATGGCTGGCTGACGGATCTGGCTGCTCATGGCTGGCTGACGGATCTGGCTGCTCATGGCTGGCTGACGGATCTGGCTGCTCATGGCTGGCTGACGGATCTGGCTGCTCATGGCTGGCTGACGGATCTGGCTGCTCATGGCTGGCTGACGGATCTGGCTGCTCATGGCTGGCTGACGGATCTGGCTGCACATGGCTGGCTGACGGATCTGGCTGCATCATGGCTGGCTGGCGGATCTGGCAGATCCTGTCTGGTTGGCGGCTCTGGCAGATCCTGTCTGGTTGGCGGCTCTGGCAGATCCTGTCTGGTTGGCGGCTCTGGCAGATCCTGTCTGGTTGGCGGCTCTGGCAGATCCTGTCTGGTTGGCGGCTCTGGCAGATCCTGTCTGGTTGGCGGCTCTGGCAGATCCTGTCTGGTTGGCGGCTCTGGCAGATCCTGTCTGACGAACGGCTCTAGCGGCTCCTGACTGACGAACGGCTCTGACGGCTCGGGACAGACGGGCGGCTCTAATGGCTCGGGGCAGACGGATGGCTCAGATGGCGCTGGGTAGACGGATGGCTCAGATGGCGCTGGGTAGACGGATGGCTCAGATGGCGCTGGGTAGACGGATGGCTCAGATGGCGCTTGGCAGACGGGCAGTTCAGGCATCGCTGTGCAGACGGCAGACTCTTGCCGGCTGAGGCGCACTGTAGGCCTGGTGCGTGGTGCCGGAACTGGTGGTACCGGGCTGGGGACACGCATCTCAGGGCTAGTGCGGGGAGAAGGAACAGGGCATACTGGACCCTGGGAGCGCACGTTAGGCCTAGTGCGTGGTGCCGGAACTGGTGGTACCGGACTGTGGACACGCATCTCAGGGCTAGTGCGGGGAGCAGCAACAGGACGCACAGGACTCTGGGGACACACAGGAGGCTTGTTGCGTGGTTTAGGCACTGGTGGTAAAGGGCTGGAGACACGCACCATAGGGCTAGTGCGTGGAGGAGGCACTGGTGGTACTGGGTAGGGGCGGGGAGGTGGCGCCGGAAATACCGGACCGTGCATGCGTACTGGCTACCTTGAGCGCCGAGCCTGCCCAACCTTACCTGGTTGTATGCTCCCCGTCGCCTGACCAGTGCGGGGAGGTGGAATAACCCGCACCGGCCTATGTAGGCGAACCGGGGACACCATGCGTAAGGCTGGTGCCATGTACGCCGGCACGAGGAGACGCACTGGTGACCAGATGCGTTGGGCCGGCTTCATGACATAAGGCTCAACGCTCAGTCTAGCCCGGCCGATACGTGGAGCTGGAATGTACCGAACCGGGCTATGCACGCGTACAGGAGACACCGTGCGCTCTACTGCGTAACACGGTGTCTGCCCGTACTCTCGCTCTCCACGGTAAGTACAGGGAGTAGGCGCAGGTTTCCTACCTGACTTCGCCACACTCCCTTTAAGGCCCCCCCCAAGAAATTTTTGGGTTGTACTCACGGGCTTCCAGCCTTGTCTCCGTGCTGCCTCCTCATATCGCCTCCTCTCGGCTTTAGCTGCCTCCAGCTCTTCACGAGGAAGGCGATATTCTCCCGGTTGTGCCCACGGCCCCTTACCATCCAGTATCTCCTCCCATGTCCAAGAATCCTGTGTAGGTGGGTCCTGTTGCCGCTTTACATGCCGCTTGGTCCTGTATTGGTGGGTAATTCTGTTACGATCGTGTGGAGGATTGACGGACCAAAACGCAGCAGTAGGAAAATAAGCCATCTTCTTTTTATTAAGAAGAAGGAGAACCGAAAACAAAACACTCTTACAAAACAAACAAACGACCGACCGTGAAGCTAATAAACGTAGTGCACATACAGGCTACAAACGTTCAGACATAGACAATTACCCACATCAAACGAAAGCCTATGGCTACCTTAAATAGGGCTCCCAATCAGAGACAACAGAAATCAGCTGTCTCTAATTGGGAACCCATTCAGGCAACCATAGACTCTCCTAGACAACTTACACCCAACATAGACACAGCTAGACACATACACTCAACACAAACCCATACACTACACCCAACACCCCCTTTACCATATAACCACCCAAAACCGATAAAACACAAACATTCCCCATGTCACACCCTGACCTAACTAAAATAATAAAGAAAACAAAGAATACTAAGGCCAGGGCGTGACACTACAATGTAGAAAATAGTCAAACTAAATGAGTAAGTGTGTCCAAACTTTTGACTGGTACTGTACATTTTGTCCAATGTTATTGTCAAAGGTGGCATGGTAACAACAACTGTGGGGAAAGTACTATCCACCTTACAGTTGGACTGGTTGAAAAGTTAATCCTACACCACAAGGTGGATGTAACTGCAACGTCTGGGGCATATTACAGAAATATTTCAAATTTCATTACATGGTACTTGGAGTCACTCCGTGAGACAGTTCATTACATTAACAATTTACCGTTGCTGCAATGCAGGCATTTTGAAAACAAGAATTTGCATTGTCACTTAGATAAAGAATGACATACAACCCTAGTGATAGCAGTTCAAAAAGGTGCCCTCTGACACCATCACCCTCAGAGCTAGAGTGAAAAACCATACATGCATATAATGTACTTTACTTATATTGATGACAGGGATGAGGCCAACCTGTGCCCATCCATTCAAAGTGTCAAAGAAACAAAGCAAGATGAGTGTTTTGTCTGTGAGCTGCAATGCCATGTTGGCATAATGTTGGTTATAAGACCGATAAATCCACAATAATCGAGAACTTCAATAAGCATTTCTCTACGACTGGCCATGCTTTCCTTCTGGCTACCCCAACCCCGGCCAACAGCTCCGCACCCCCCGCACCCTCCGCACCCCCCGCACCCACTTGCCCAAGCCTCCCAGCTTCTCCTTCACCCAAAACCAGATAGCAGATGATCTGAAGGAGCTGCAAAACCTGGACCCGTACAAATCAGCTGGGCTAGACAATCTGGACCCTCTCTTTCTAAAATTATCCGCTGCCATTGTTGCAACCCCTATTACCAGTCTGTTTAACCTCTCTTTCGTATCGTCCGAGATTCCTAAAGATTGGAAAGCTGCCGCGGTCATCCCCCTCTTCATCCCCCTCTTCAAAGGGGGAGACACTCTAGACCCAAACTGTTACAGACCTTTATCCATCCTGCCCAGCCTTTCTAAAGTCTTCGAAATCCAAGTTAACAAACAGATCACCGACCATTTTGAATTCCACCGTACCTTCTCCGCTGTGCAATCCGGTTTCCTAGCTGGTCACGGGTGCACCTCAGCCACGCTCAAATTACTAAACGACATCATAACCGTCATCGATAAAAGACAGTACAGTGCAGCCGTCTTCATCGACCTGGCCAAGGCTTTCGACTAATTTTAACTAATTCTGATTCAGCCACGACACTATCCTACCGATCCTCGACTTCGGCGATGTTATTTACAAAATAGCCTCCAACACTCTACTCAGCAAACTGGATGCAGTCTATCACAGTGCCATTAGTATTGTCACCAAAGCCCCATATACCACCCACCACTGCGACCTGTATGCTCTCGTCGGCTGGCCCTCGCTACATATTCGTCGCCAGACCCACTGGCTCCAGGTCATCTATATGTCTTTGCTAGGTAAAGCTCCGCCTTATCTCAGCTCACTGGTCACCATAACAACACCCATCCGTAGCACGTGCTCCAGCAGGTATATCTCACAGGTCATCCCCAAAGCCAACACCTCCTTTAGCCACATTTCCTTCCAGTTCTCTGCTGCCAATGACTGGAACGAATTGCAAAAATCACTGAAGTTGGAGACTTATTAGAGTTATATTTCCCTCACTAACTTTAAGCATTAGCTATCTGAGCAGCTTACCGATCGCTGCAGCTGTACACGGCCCATCTGTATATAGCCCATTCAACTACCTACCTCATCCCCATATTGTTTTTATTTACTTGTTTTGCTCTTTTGCACATCAATATTTCTACTTGCACATCATCATCTGCACATCTATCACTCCAGTGTTAATTTGCTAAATTGTAATTACTTCGCTACTATGGCTTATTTATTGCGTTACCTCCTTACGCCATTTGCACACACTGTATATAGACTTTTTATATTGTGTTATTGACTGTACGTTTGTTTATTCCATGTGTAACTCTGTGTTGTTGTTTGTGTCGCACTGCTTTGCTTTGTCTTGGCCAGGTCGCAGTTGTAAATGAGAACTTGTTCTCAACTGACCTACCTGGTTAAGTATAGGTGAATTTTTTTTTGAAAAAAAGAGGGTACATTTTAAAGTTAGGGTTTAATAAATATGTTAGCAGCTCTGTAATGCATTTCAGATACTCACCTCCCCCTTAAACTATACAAACACACCCATGATATTATGTGTATTTAAGAAATCCTCCCCTCACCCCTCTCGTCACACCCCCAAAATCCTCATGGTTCTATAATCAATTCTTGTTCAGACCTATGTCACCCTCTTCTTGATCGAGCTGACAGTAAATAAAGATGTGGCTCTCATATCCTGTTTCAATAACAATGTTTCTGTAATGTTATCCATGTTTTATTTGTGTAAGCTCTCCTCGCCCGCCTCCTATTGACATTCATTTAAGCCTTGTTCTGTTGACATACACTTAAAACATCCATGTGTAAGTGATGAGCACTTCTTCTAATCCATGTTTAAATATTGCCTTAAAACAATAAATTAAAAGCACATGATAATTTGAATAATTTGAAAGTACATTGTTATTTTATATGGTCCCAATTTGTATTTTATATTACCTTTATTTAACCGGCCAAGTTAATTAAGAACAAATTATTATTTACATCACTACACAGTGATGCTAAAAACGATGTAATAATTACATGGTTTACATGCCTTATAAGAGGTATAATAGTTGATAGTACTATGTAACAACTACCCACACTAGTTACATTATGCTGCTATATTACCATTATGTGATACTTAATATAAAGTGGGGCTTTTTTAAAAGTTATATTCTATTGCAAGAAAATAAATAATTGTTTCTGGGCAGTAGGACATAGTAAATGAGTCTATGAAAAATGTTTGACAATATTATTTACCAGGTCTCTCTTACAAAATCTAAATGTGACAAACCTGCTTAAATAAATCCATGAATATGTTTTATTTTATATATATTGAGGTAGATTGAGGCAACATTTTATGAAACAGATGTTTGTTTCCAATTTCTTTTAAAATTATTGCTTATGAGGAAACATACTATGCAAATGTTTTGGGTAGATGGAAACTTCAGACACGTAGTTGTCAATATATGCATTACAGTCATGCATATGTTATGTTGACTTAATAAGTACGGTAATTCAATATTTTGTCAAGGATGTGTTTTTTTTTTACCCATCCTCTTCACAATATAAGACACCCTCACATCCCTCCCTGTCTGTTATATCCTTCATGGTCCCACCAACAGGTAAAGTATGGACATCAAATCAGTCTTTTAGATTAGAAAAAATGATGAATAGAGTCAGTTGAAGATCAAATTATTACAGAGCTGAAAGTGAATTGAAATAAACTATTTCCTATCTTTGTAGATACATGTACAATGTATTAATGCAAACTCAGTTATATTTAGAAAATATTATGTAATTTGTTGATGGATATAAATGAATGAAAGTAAATGCATTTAAAATTAATTATATTTGTTTTCTCTCCTGTCATTAGCTTTTCTATAATATAATCTAAAACAAAACTAATTTCGTTTTTACATCCATTTTCCATATTTTCCCATGTCATTTGTTGACTGTGCATTTTAGTTTCCAGCCATGGGGACAACTTTCGAGCTTTGTGTGGCTGTCAGCCTATTCATAGGTAGGAATCACAGTTTACCTTTCGATATTCCATGTCATGTAATCACTACCAGAATTGAACAAGTTGATCATTTATTATTATCTAACATTATGGGGAAACATAAATACAGTACTGTAGCTTGGCAAATGAAATCTTTCTAGCCTCCTCTAATTAGATAGTACATTAATGTTGTTTATTCTGCAGGGAACACTATATTATAGACATGTAATACTGGTTAGAAAGCTATGCAAGGGGAAGCGACAGCATCTGTACTGTTATGTACACAAACATTTGTATACGATCATGTCATTCAAGCAAAACAAATTATTTTGTGCTTTACTAAATTGACACTTGACAGTCAGTGAATTCAACAAGAGCAGTCGGAGCAAGACAATTGTACTGTATTTAAGCTATAGTATAAGATTCATTATTATACTGATATTACATTAGTCAAATGGTTGCAAAAAGAATGCAGGTGCTCATCTGTAAAATTGTCTTTCTTCCTTTATGTTTTAGTGGTCAGTGGATCATGCCCAGTGGGGCGGGAGTTCATTACTGCCTTTATGCCTAACTATTTGCTGAGCTACCATGATGATCAGAGTCTTCAACTGGCCATAACCACACAGGATTATCCAGCCGTTGTTCAAATTCAGGTCAATGCAATCGGCTTCTCCACCTCAGTGAAAATAGAGAAACAGAACACCAAATGGATCGCCATACCTGGTACTGCTGAAATTGGGGGTCCAGGAGCTTCCACCAAAACAGTGCAGGTCACCTCCAACTCTGACATCTCGGTGGTGGCCTTCAACTACAAGTTCTCGACCGGAGACAGCAGTGTGGTCTTTCCAACTGACCAGCTGGGTACTGACTATGTGGTCTTCACCCCCGATGAGGGTCCAAGCAACATGCAAAAGCTTATGTCTATTATCAATGGAAAAGAGCCCAACAAGATCACAATCATCCCTGTCTCCAACATAAATCTCAGTGGCATGGATTCCTGGAAGCAAAGACAGGCGGTGATTGTTACCATGGACCCATACCAGGTCTACCTCTACCAAAGCTACACCACTTTCACTGGGACCAGGGTCAAAGCCAAGCTCCCTGTGGCGGTCCTGGGGGGACACGAGTGCGTTGCAGATGGAGGCCGCTGCAATCACGTCTACGAACAACTGCTACCAGTACAGAGCCTCTCCACCAATTACCTGGTTCCTTCCATGCACATGACCCAATCAACAGACTTTGTCAACATTGTGGCCTCAGAGGACAACACTCTAGTGAAGATCTTTGAGGGAAAGGTATCCACTGCTAAAGAGCTGAATGCGGGGCAGGCATATGTGGTTTCTGTTCAACCCAAATTTCCGCTGATCATCAGAAGTGATAAGAAAGTCATGGTGATGTACTTCAGCAACAACAAGCCCTACGATCCGTTCCTCACCAACATCCTCCCAATGTCTGATCTGGCCAACGAGTGGTCGGTGGACACGCAGAGCAAATTCGAGAGCACATTGGTCATTGTCTCCGAGGGGGAAGGGATCAACACCGTTAAAGTCTGTGAGAAAAATACATGTGTGAAGTCTCTCCAATGGACATCATTCAACTCAGACCCTAAGTACATGTGGGTAAATATTCCATTGGGAGAGCAGCAAAAGCATTTCTCCATCAAAGGCGACTCCCTCATGGCTGTTTACGTTTATGGTGGCATGCCAAGAGACGGCTATGCTACAACAGGAGTATGTTCCAAAGGTACGCTGTTTAATTGACACATCCACTTAACTGGCCTATCAACTGCCCCTCAACACCTCCCTCATTAAATAGGACAACTATTAAACAACACAATGCAATGCAACACAACAAAACAAATGCACTGCATGAAAACTAGAATTAGTCTTGAACGTTGCTTCTGTACTCCCTCAGGCACTGCCCCACCCACTCCACCAGTAGACCCCTGTGAGAAGGTCAAATGCAGAGAAAAGGAAGAATGTACAAAGGGGGTTTGTGTCCACATCTCCAAAGCAACGTGCAGGGCTGTGGGTGATCCCCACTACCTCACCTTTGATGGGGAGCGGTTTGACTTCCAGGGCACCTGCTCTTACGTCATGGCCACGGTTGTTAAATCTGAACCTGGCCTCATCCCGTTCACTGTCCTGACCAAGAACAACCACAGAGGGAACAATAGGGTGTCTTTCGTGAGGAAAGTCTCAGTCACGGTCTATGGGCTGACTGTTGTGATCAGCACGCATAAAGGGAAGGTTGAGGTAAGTAACAAGAGACCAGAGGGAAATGATCAGAGTTGGGGTCGGTTCCATGGTAAATTTGGTCATTCCAGGAGGTGAACAGTGGTTTTTCCATATGCTTATTGATCTTTTCTTAGGTGAATGGTGAGAATGTCTACCTACCTGTGACCCTAGCCAGGGGAAACCTAACGGTGGTGTATAGTGGCAGCTATGCTGTTCTGAAGACAAACTTTGGCCTGAAGGTTATGTACGACTGGAACATGGAGTTCTACATCACTGTCCCCAGCAGCTACTTCCGCACCCTGGGTGGGCTCTGTGGGAACTACAACGGGGATCACAACGACGAGTTCACTAACCCCAAAGGTAACAAGGAACCCACAGTGGTGAAGTTTGCCCAGAGCTGGAGAACTGAAGATGGCGACTTGTTCTGTCATGATGACTGCCAAGGAGAATGTCCTAGCTGCACTCCGACTCTCCAACAGAAATACAAGGGAGAGAAGTTATGTGGTCTCTTGGCCAAAAAAGATGGCCCATTTGCAAGCTGCCACAAGGTCCTGGACCCAGGCGTGTTCATGGACAACTGTGTGTATGACGTCTGCATCAATAAAGGCATCTACCAGTTCCTCTGTGAGAACATCAAAAGCTACAATGATGCCTGCTTGGCTGAGGGGGTCAAAATTAGCCCTGAGTGGAGGACAATCACTGGATGCCGTGAGTTTCTTTCTTTCCAGACATTTCATAAAGATTTTTAGATTGCACTTTTCACTATTATTTACATATATTTTCTAATTTCACATTTGCAGCACTGGAATGTCCGTCAAACAGCTATTACGAGGCGTGTGGCACAGCTTGCCCTGCCTCTTGTTCAGATCTAGATGCCGAAGCAAAGTGCAAGGAACCCTGTGTGGAGACCTGTCAATGCAACAAGGGCTTTGTCCTCAGTGGAGACAAATGCATCTCCAAGGAGAGCTGTGGCTGCTCTTATGAAGGACGATACTACCCGTCTGGAATGAAGTTCTGGGAAGATGACAAATGCACAAAGCAGTGTGAATGCAATCCAGGAACAGCCAAGGTTGAATGCAAAGCAACAGCATGCAAGAAATCAGAGGTGTGTGGCCTGCAGAGTGGTAAGAGAGATTGCTACCCAACATCGTATGCCACCTGCCAAGGTTCAGGCGACCCCCACTACCGCACGTTTGATGGCAAGAGGTTTGACTTCCAGGGAACGTGTACTTACGTTCTCTCCAAATTGGTCAGCAAAGACGACAGATCTCTGACACATTTTGAGGTGCTTGTAAAGAATCAGAATAGGGGGAGGAACACGGCAGTGTCTTACACAAAGACAGTCACCATCACTGTCTTCAAAAACATCATCATCATGAGTAGGGACAACCCTGGCAAAGTATTGGTAAGCTACCTTAAAATGTTATCCATTCCAAATGAATGACATAATTGCCTTCTGGGTTTATTTTGTCAATGAGCTTTTATGATTATACTACTTAATGTAAGAAGAAATATCAGGACATTATCATCCTTCATGTTTCATTCAAGTTTCTTTCCCTCTTCCCAGGTCAACAACCAGTATGTGAACTTGCCATTTGATGTAGAAGATGGTCAACTGTCCATCTTCCGCAGTGGGTATTTCGGGGTGGTGAAGACCAAATTTGGCCTGACACTGAAGTTCAACTGGAACAGCCACGTCTCCCTAACCCTCCCCAGCTCCTACTCAGACCTCATCGGAGGGCTCTGCGGAAACTGGAATGGCCAACGGAACGACAATCTCCTCAAACCAGACAAGAGCCCTGCTAACACCCCGACAGTATTCGGGGACAGCTGGAAAGTGGGGAACGACCCTGGCTGCTCCAGCGACTGCGACGGCAAGAAGTGCCCCACCTGTGACCACAGCCTGATGCTTGATTACCAAACAGGGAAATATTGCGGCAGGATCACAGACAAAAACGGTCCGTTCAAGCACTGCCACGCCAAGGTGGACCCCAGAGAGTACTATGAGGACTGTGTGTTTGATATGTGTCTGTACCGTGGCCATGCCTCTGCCCTCTGTAACGCCCTCAGCACCTACACCACTGCCTGCCAGGATGCCCCTGCCAAGGTGGAACAGTGGAGGTCGGACAGCTTCTGTCGTAAGTAGTGCACAGACACACCTCATCAGATGTATATTTCAAAACAACTACTGTAACAATTTTGATCATTACTATAAGTCAGAAGTGATTTGTCTAGCGAACAGCTTCTGGTTCCAACATTAAATTCTATCATGTTTGACCTAATGTGTTGTAGCATCTTCCTGTAAGGCCAACAGCCACTATGAGGTGTGTGCCTCAGGCTGCCCCCAGACCTGCAGCGGCCTCGATGAGCCTGAGAGCTGTGAGAACTCCCTGTGCACTGAGGGATGTGTCTGTGACGAAGGGTTCATACTGAGCGACAGCGAGTGTGTGCTGCTGGCTGAATGTGGCTGCGTTCACCAAGGCCAGTACTACCAGATGGGCCAGGTGTTCTTCCCCAACGGCCAGTGCAAAGAGCGCTGTGTGTGTAACAAGAATGGAGATGTGGAGTGTAATGTAAAATTTGCCTGCGGTCCCAATGAGAAGTGCCAGGTCCAAGACGGGGTGCAGGCCTGTGTACCCATTAGCACGGGCACCTGCCATGTGAGCGGGGCCAGGAGATTCCACTCGTTCGATGGCAGCTGCTTCAGCCTACACGGGGACTGTGTGTACAAAATGTCGGAGGTTGTGGAGAAAGACGGATCGATGGCTCCATTTGTTGTGTCAGTGCAGCAGTTGACCAAGATGGATGATGCAATGGTCACCAGGAGGGTTGACATACAGGCCTACAAATACAAGATATCTATGTCTCCCAGAGTTATATGGGAAATAATGGTAGTTTTCTGTCTTGATCTATTCATTTCAGTATTAAAAAGCAACACTTGATTAGAAAAACTGATGTTTTCAATCTTTTCTCCTTTCACAGGTGGATGACGTTACAGCAAATCTCCCACTGTCACTCGGAGATGGAAAGGTCAGGGCCTACCAGAACGGCATTAACATTGTCGTGGTAACAGACTTTGGCTTGATGGTGACCTACGACACAGTTGCTGGCGCCATCATACATCTTCCATCCACTTACAAAGGTGTTACCGGTGGTCTCTGTGGCAACTATAATGACAAGAAGGAGGATGACTTCCTGCTGCCCAGTGGGCTGCAGGAGCCGTCTGTGATGAAGTTTGCAGCAGGGTGGTTGGTGGTTCAGGAAGGGGTCAAATGTCAGACAGGATGTGATGGTGGCTTGAAGTGTCCTCCCACCAGTGGACCCCCACCGGCTTGTAGCATCATAAAGTCAACCAAGGGTCCATTTGCCCAATGCCATGCTGTGGTGCCACCACAAGAGCACTTTGAGGAGTGCATGAAGGAGGGAGAGGGTGGGGATGCCCTGTGCCGCCACTTACAGACATATGTGACTTTCTGTCAGGCATCTGGTGGCCTTGTCAGCAGCTGGAGATCTGACCAGTTTTGTCGTGAGTGAATTTTGATATTTAAAGTTAATTTACCTTATCCTGGTTTATCTTAGTGTGCAATATTTTTCTGACCTAATGGTCTGCTGAAAAACAGTTGAAGCTGAAGCTGGTTTAAGTTTTTTGATAACATGCATCTCCTCCCATTTTCCATCTGTCCTCTAGCTCTGACGTGTCCAGCTGACAGTCACTATGAGTTGTGTGCCGACACCTGTTCTTCTACCTGTGACTCTCTGAGTGAGTCTCCAAAATGCCCACTATGCCAGGAGGGCTGCCAGTGTGACAACGGATTTGTGTTTGATGGTGGCAAGTGTGTCCTACTGGAGAACTGTGGCTGTGTGGTTGATGGACACTATTACAAGGTGATTACTGGTTTATTGTGTATTGACAAATACATTGCCATATCATATATAAACAAATCTATGTTATCCTAAAGTGATTATTACAAATATAGGCCTATATCTGTTCTACGCTAAATGCAAATATAAAGTGGAAATAATATAATCAATCACTATCCTTGGTAAATATCTATTGTTTACAATCATCCAATGGTTACCACCATAGTATAAA
Source organism: Salvelinus alpinus (assembly GCF_045679555.1). Classification (NCBI taxonomy): domain Eukaryota; kingdom Metazoa; phylum Chordata; class Actinopteri; order Salmoniformes; family Salmonidae; genus Salvelinus; species Salvelinus alpinus. The sequence continues at coordinate 37,564,327 of NC_092089.1, read as the reverse complement.
CACTCAATGATATCATTGACATGTTTTGCTGGTTTTCAGTCTGGCCAGTCTGTGGTCCTGGGCAACTGTTCTGAGACCTGCAGCTGTGCCGCAGGAGTGTTCACCTGCAAGAACTCCCAGTGCAAAGAAGGCCAGAAATGTGGGATAAAGAATGGAGTCATGGACTGCTACAGCACAGGTAAAAAAAATACATAAATAATAATTAAACCAAACAGATATGGCTTTGTGTTAGTACATTTGGATGTAGAATTATGGACTTTGTTGATGTTCTATTTTGATATTACTATGAGCAAGATATGTTAACATCTCTAATGCACATTTTGTCAGACCCCTGTGAGGACACTGAGTGCCGAGAGAAAGAAAACTGTGTGGTGATGAACAATAAGGCGGTATGTGTGGCCCAGTCCAAGGCCACCTGCAGGGCTGTGGGTGACCCCCACTACCTCACCTTTGATGGGGAGCGGTTTGACTTCCAGGGCACCTGCTCTTACGTCATGGCCACGGTTGTTAAATCTGAACCTGGTCTCACCCCGTTCACTGTCCTGACCAAGAACAACCACAGAGGGAACAAGAGGGTGTCTTTCGTGAGGAAAGTCTCAGTCACGGTCTATGGGCTGACTGTTGTGATCAGCACGCATAAAGGGAAGGTTGAGGTAAGTAACAAGAGACCAGAGGGAAATGATCAGAGTTGGGGTCGGTTCCATGGTAAATTTGGTCAATCCAGGAGGTGAACTGAGTGGTTTTTCCATATGCTTATTGATCTTTTCTTAGGTGAATGGTGAGAATGTCTACCTGCCTGTGACCCTAGCCGGGGGAAACCTAACGGTGGTGTATAGTGGCAGCTATGCTGTTCTGAAGACAAACTTTGGCCTGAAGGTTATGTACGACTGGAACATGGAGTTCTACATCACTGTCCCCAGCAGCTACTTCCGCACCCTGGGTGGGCTCTGTGGGAACTACAACGGGGATCACAACGACGAGTTCACTAACCCCAAAGGTAACAAGGAACCCACAGTGGTGAAGTTTGCCCAGAGCTGGAGAACTGAAGATGGCGACTTGTTCTGTCATGATGACTGCCAAGGAGAATGTCCTAGCTGCACTCCGACTCTCCAACAGAAATACAAGGGAGAGAAGTTATGTGGTCTCTTGGCCAAAAAAGATGGCCCATTTGCAAGCTGCCACAAGGTCCTGGACCCAGGCGTGTTCATGGACAACTGTGTGTATGACGTCTGCATCAATAAAGGCATCTACCAGTTCCTCTGTGAGAACATCAAAAGCTACAATGATGCCTGCTTGGCTGAGGGGGTCAAAATTAGCCCTGAGTGGAGGACAATCACTGGATGCCGTGAGTTTCTTTCTTTCCAGACATTTCATAAAGATTTTTAGATTGCACTTTTCACTATTATTTACATATATTTTCTAATTTCACATTTGCAGCACTGGAATGTCCGTCAAACAGCTATTACGAGGCGTGTGGCACAGCTTGCCCTGCCTCTTGTTCAGATCTAGATGCCGAAGCAAAGTGCAAGGAACCCTGTGTGGAGACCTGTCAATGCAACAAGGGCTTTGTCCTCAGTGGTGACAAATGCATCTCCAAGGAGAGCTGTGGCTGCTCTTATGAAGGACGATACTACCCGTCTGGAATGAAGTTCTGGGAAGATGACAAATGCACAAAGCAGTGTGAATGCAATCCAGGAACAGCCAAGGTTGAATGCAAGGCAACAGCATGCAAGAAATCAGAGGTGTGTGGCCTGCAGAGTGGTAAGAGAGATTGCTACCCAACATCGTATGCCACCTGCCAAGGTTCAGGCGACCCCCACTACCGCACGTTTGATGGCAAGAGGTTTGACTTCCAGGGAACGTGTACTTACGTTCTCTCCAAATTGGTCAGCAAAGACGACAGATCTCTGACACATTTTGAGGTGCTTGTAAAGAATCAGAATAGGGGGAGGAACACGGCAGTGTCTTACACAAAGACAGTCACCATCACTGTCTTCAAAAACATCATCATCATGAGTAGGGACAACCCTGGCAAAGTATTGGTAAGCTACCTTAAAATGTTATCCATTCCAAATGAATGACATAATTGCCTTCTGGGTTTATTTTGTCAATGAGCTTTTATGATTATACTACTTAATGTAAGAAGAAATATCAGGACATTATCATCCTTCATGTTTCATTCAAGTTTCTTTCCCTCTTCCCAGGTCAACAACCAGTATGTGAACTTGCCATTTGATGTAGAAGATGGTCAACTGTCCATCTTCCGCAGTGGGTATTTCGGGGTGGTGAAGACCAAATTTGGCCTGACACTGAAGTTCAACTGGAACAGCCACGTCTCCCTAACCCTCCCCAGCTCCTACTCAGACCTCATCGGAGGGCTCTGCGGAAACTGGAATGGCCAACGGAACGACAATCTCCTCAAACCAGACAAGAGCCCTGCTAACACCCCGACAGTATTCGGGGACAGCTGGAAAGTGGGGAACGACCCTGGCTGCTCCAGCGACTGCGACGGCAAGAAGTGCCCCACCTGTGACCACAGCCTGATGCTTGATTACCAAACAGGGAAATATTGCGGCAGGATCACAGACAAAAACGGTCCGTTCAAGCACTGCCACGCCAAGGTGGACCCCAGAGAGTACTATGAGGACTGTGTGTTTGATATGTGTCTGTACCGTGGCCATGCCTCTGCCCTCTGTAACGCCCTCAGCACCTACACCACTGCCTGCCAGGATGCCCCTGCCAAGGTGGAACAGTGGAGGTCGGACAGCTTCTGTCGTAAGTAGTGCACAGACACACCTCATCAGATGTATATTTCAAAACAACTACTGTAACAATTTTGATCATTACTATAAGTCAGAAGTGATTTGTCTAGCGAACAGCTTCTGGTTCCAACATTAAATTCTATCATGTTTGACCTAATGTGTTGTAGCATCTTCCTGTAAGGCCAACAGCCACTATGAGGTGTGTGCCTCAGGCTGCCCCCAGACCTGCAGCGGCCTCGATGAGCCTGAGAGCTGTGAGAACTCCCTGTGCACTGAGGGATGTGTCTGTGACGAAGGGTTCATACTGAGCGACAGCGAGTGTGTGCTGCTGGCTGAATGTGGCTGCGTTCACCAAGGCCAGTACTACCAGATGGGCCAGGTGTTCTTCCCCAACGGCCAGTGCAAAGAGCGCTGTGTGTGTAACAAGAATGGAGATGTGGAGTGTAATGTAAAATTTGCCTGCGGTCCCAATGAGAAGTGCCAGGTCCAAGACGGGGTGCAGGCCTGTGTACCCATTAGCACGGGCACCTGCCATGTGAGCGGGGCCAGGAGATTCCACTCGTTCGATGGCAGCTGCTTCAGCCTACACGGGGACTGTGTGTACAAAATGTCGGAGGTTGTGGAGAAAGACGGATCGATGGCTCCATTTGTTGTGTCAGTGCAGCAGTTGACCAAGATGGATGATGCAATGGTCACCAGGAGGGTTGACATACAGGCCTACAAATACAAGATATCTATGTCTCCCAGAGTTATATGGGAAATAATGGTAGTTTTCTGTCTTGATCTATTCATTTCAGTATTAAAAAGCAACACTTGATTAGAAAAACTGATGTTTTCAATCTTTTCTCCTTTCACAGGTGGATGACGTTACAGCAAATCTCCCACTGTCACTCGGAGATGGAAAGGTCAGGGCCTACCAGAACGGCATTAACATTGTCGTGGTAACAGACTTTGGCTTGATGGTGACCTACGACACAGTTGCTGGCGCCATCATACATCTTCCATCCACTTACAAAGGTGTTACCGGTGGTCTCTGTGGCAACTATAATGACAAGAAGGAGGATGACTTCCTGCTGCCCAGTGGGCTGCAGGAGCCGTCTGTGATGAAGTTTGCAGCAGGGTGGTTGGTGGTTCAGGAAGGGGTCAAATGTCAGACAGGATGTGATGGTGGCTTGAAGTGTCCTCCCACCAGTGGACCCCCACCGGCTTGTAGCATCATAAAGTCAACCAAGGGTCCATTTGCCCAATGCCATGCTGTGGTGCCACCACAAGAGCACTTTGAGGAGTGCATGAAGGAGGGAGAGGGTGGGGATGCCCTGTGCCGCCACTTACAGACATATGTGACTTTCTGTCAGGCATCTGGTGGCCTTGTCAGCAGCTGGAGATCTGACCAGTTTTGTTGTGAGTGAATTTTGATATTTAAAGTTAATTTACCTTATCCTGGTTTATCTTAGTGTGCAATATTTTTCTGACCTAATGGTCTGCTGAAAAACAATTGAAGCTGAAGCTGGTTTAAGTTTTTTGATAACATGCATCTCCTCCCATTTCCATCTGTCCTCTAGCTCTGACGTGTCCAGCTGACAGTCACTATGAGTTGTGTGCCGACACCTGTTCTTCTACCTGTGACTCTCTGAGTGAGTCTCCAAAATGCCCACTATGCCAGGAGGGCTGCCAGTGTGACAACGGATTTGTGTTTGATGGTGGCAAGTGTGTCCTACTGGAGAACTGTGGCTGTGTGGTTGATGGACACTATTACAAGGTGATTACTGGTTTATTGTGTATTGACAAATACATTGCCATATCATATATAAACAAATCTATGTTATCCTAAAGTGATTATTACAAATATAGGCCTATATCTGTTCTACGCTAAATGCAAATATAAAGTGGAAATAATATAATCAATCACTATCCTTGGTAAATATCTATTGTTTACAATCATCCAATGGTTACCACCATAGTATAAACACTCAATGATATCATTGACATGTTTTGCTGGTTTTCAGTCTGGCCAGTCTGTGGTCCTGGGCAACTGTTCTGAGACCTGCAGCTGTGCCGCAGGAGTGTTCACCTGCAAGAACTCCCAGTGCAAAGAAGGCCAGAAATGTGGGATAAAGAATGGAGTCATGGACTGCTACAGCACAGGTAAAAAAAATACATAAATAATAATTAAACCAAACAGATATGGCTTTGTGTTAGTACATTTGGATGTAGAATTATGGACTTTGTTGATGTTCTATTTTGATATTACTATGAGCAAGATATGTTAACATCTCTAATGCACATTTTGTCAGACCCCTGTGAGGACACTGAGTGCCGAGAGAAAGAAAACTGTGTGGTGATGAACAATAAGGCGGTATGTGTGGCCCAGTCCAAGGCCACCTGCAGGGCTGTGGGTGACCCCCACTACCTCACCTTTGATGGGGAGCGGTTTGACTTCCAGGGCACCTGCTCTTACGTCATGGCCACGGTTGTTAAATCTGAACCTGGTCTCACCCCGTTCACTGTCCTGACCAAGAACAACCACAGAGGGAACAAGAGGGTGTCTTTCGTGAGGAAAGTCTCAGTCACGGTCTATGGGCTGACTGTTGTGATCAGCACGCATAAAGGGAAGGTTGAGGTAAGTAACAAGAGACCAGAGGGAAATGATCAGAGTTGGGGTCGGTTCCATGGTAAATTTGGTCAATCCAGGAGGTGAACTGAGTGGTTTTTCCATATGCTTATTGATCTTTTCTTAGGTGAATGGTGAGAATGTCTACCTGCCTGTGACCCTAGCCGGGGGAAACCTAACGGTGGTGTATAGTGGCAGCTATGCTGTTCTGAAGACAAACTTTGGCCTGAAGGTTATGTACGACTGGAACATGGAGTTCTACATCACTGTCCCCAGCAGCTACTTCCGCACCCTGGGTGGGCTCTGTGGGAACTACAACGGGGATCACAACGACGAGTTCACTAACCCCAAAGGTAACAAGGAACCCACAGTGGTGAAGTTTGCCCAGAGCTGGAGAACTGAAGATGGCGACTTGTTCTGTCATGATGACTGCCAAGGAGAATGTCCTAGCTGCACTCCGACTCTCCAACAGAAATACAAGGGAGAGAAGTTATGTGGTCTCTTGGCCAAAAAAGATGGCCCATTTGCAAGCTGCCACAAGGTCCTGGACCCAGGCGTGTTCATGGACAACTGTGTGTATGACGTCTGCATCAATAAAGGCATCTACCAGTTCCTCTGTGAGAACATCAAAAGCTACAATGATGCCTGCTTGGCTGAGGGGGTCAAAATTAGCCCTGAGTGGAGGACAATCACTGGATGCCGTGAGTTTCTTTCTTTCCAGACATTTCATAAAGATTTTTAGATTGCACTTTTCACTATTATTTACATATATTTTCTAATTTCACATTTGCAGCACTGGAATGTCCGTCAAACAGCTATTACGAGGCGTGTGGCACAGCTTGCCCTGCCTCTTGTTCAGATCTAGATGCCGAAGCAAAGTGCAAGGAACCCTGTGTGGAGACCTGTCAATGCAACAAGGGCTTTGTCCTCAGTGGTGACAAATGCATCTCCAAGGAGAGCTGTGGCTGCTCTTATGAAGGACGATACTACCCGTCTGGAATGAAGTTCTGGGAAGATGACAAATGCACAAAGCAGTGTGAATGCAATCCAGGAACAGCCAAGGTTGAATGCAAGGCAACAGCATGCAAGAAATCAGAGGTGTGTGGCCTGCAGAGTGGTAAGAGAGATTGCTACCCAACATCGTATGCCACCTGCCAAGGTTCAGGCGACCCCCACTACCGCACGTTTGATGGCAAGAGGTTTGACTTCCAGGGAACGTGTACTTACGTTCTCTCCAAATTGGTCAGCAAAGACGACAGATCTCTGACACATTTTGAGGTGCTTGTAAAGAATCAGAATAGGGGGAGGAACACGGCAGTGTCTTACACAAAGACAGTCACCATCACTGTCTTCAAAAACATCATCATCATGAGTAGGGACAACCCTGGCAAAGTATTGGTAAGCTACCTTAAAATGTTATCCATTCCAAATGAATGACATAATTGCCTTCTGGGTTTATTTTGTCAATGAGCTTTTATGAGTATACTACTTAATGTAAGAAGAAATATCAGGACATTATCATCCTTCATGTTTCATTCAAGTTTCTTTCCCTCTTCCCAGGTCAACAACCAGTATGTGAACTTGCCATTTGATGTAGAAGATGGTCAACTGTCCATCTTCCGCAGTGGGTATTTCGGGGTGGTGAAGACCAAATTTGGCCTGACACTGAAGTTCAACTGGAACAGCCACGTCTCCCTAACCCTCCCCAGCTCCTACTCAGACCTCATCGGAGGGCTCTGCGGAAACTGGAATGGCCAACGGAACGACAATCTCCTCAAACCAGACAAGAGCCCTGCTAACACCCCGACAGTATTCGGGGACAGCTGGAAAGTGGGGAACGACCCTGGCTGCTCCAGCGACTGCGACGGCAAGAAGTGCCCCACCTGTGACCACAGCCTGATGCTTGATTACCAAACAGGGAAATATTGCGGCAGGATCACAGACAAAAACGGTCCGTTCAAGCACTGCCACGCCAAGGTGGACCCCAGAGAGTACTATGAGGACTGTGTGTTTGATATGTGTCTGTACCGTGGCCATGCCTCTGCCCTCTGTAACGCCCTCAGCACCTACACCACTGCCTGCCAGGATGCCCCTGCCAAGGTGGAACAGTGGAGGTCGGACAGCTTCTGTCGTAAGTAGTGCACAGACACACCTCATCAGATGTATATTTCAAAACAACTACTGTAACAATTTTGATCATTACTATAAGTCAGAAGTGATTTGTCTAGCGAACAGCTTCTGGTTCCAACATTAAATTCTATCATGTTTGACCTAATGTGTTGTAGCATCTTCCTGTAAGGCCAACAGCCACTATGAGGTGTGTGCCTCAGGCTGCCCCCAGACCTGCAGCGGCCTCGATGAGCCTGAGAGCTGTGAGAACTCCCTGTGCACTGAGGGATGTGTCTGTGACGAAGGGTTCATACTGAGCGACAGCGAGTGTGTGCTGCTGGCTGAATGTGGCTGCGTTCACCAAGGCCAGTACTACCAGATGGGCCAGGTGTTCTTCCCCAACGGCCAGTGCAAAGAGCGCTGTGTGTGTAACAAGAATGGAGATGTGGAGTGTAATGTAAAATTTGCCTGCGGTCCCAATGAGAAGTGCCAGGTCCAAGACGGGGTGCAGGCCTGTGTACCCATTAGCACGGGCACCTGCCATGTGAGCGGGGCCAGGAGATTCCACTCGTTCGATGGCAGCTGCTTCAGCCTACACGGGGACTGTGTGTACAAAATGTCGGAGGTTGTGGAGAAAGACGGATCGATGGCTCCATTTGTTGTGTCAGTGCAGCAGTTGACCAAGATGGATGATGCAATGGTCACCAGGAGGGTTGACATACAGGCCTACAAATACAAGATATCTATGTCTCCCAGAGTTATATGGGAAATAATGGTAGTTTTCTGTCTTGATCTATTCATTTCAGTATTAAAAAGCAACACTTGATTAGAAAAACTGATGTTTTCAATCTTTTCTCCTTTCACAGGTGGATGACGTTACAGCAAATCTCCCACTGTCACTCGGAGATGGAAAGGTCAGGGCCTACCAGAACGGCATTAACATTGTCGTGGTAACAGACTTTGGCTTGATGGTGACCTACGACACAGTTGCTGGCGCCATCATACATCTTCCATCCACTTACAAAGGTGTTACCGGTGGTCTCTGTGGCAACTATAATGACAAGAAGGAGGATGACTTCCTGCTGCCCAGTGGGCTGCAGGAGCCGTCTGTGATGAAGTTTGCAGCAGGGTGGTTGGTGGTTCAGGAAGGGGTCAAATGTCAGACAGGATGTGATGGTGGCTTGAAGTGTCCTCCCACCAGTGGACCCCCACCGGCTTGTAGCATCATAAAGTCAACCAAGGGTCCATTTGCCCAATGCCATGCTGTGGTGCCACCACAAGAGCACTTTGAGGAGTGCATGAAGGAGGGAGAGGGTGGGGATGCCCTGTGCCGCCACTTACAGACATATGTGACTTTCTGTCAGGCATCTGGTGGCCTTGTCAGCAGCTGGAGATCTGACCAGTTTTGTTGTGAGTGAATTTTGATATTTAAAGTTAATTTACCTTATCCTGGTTTATCTTAGTGTGCAATATTTTTCTGACCTAATGGTCTGCTGAAAAACAATTGAAGCTGAAGCTGGTTTAAGTTTTTTGATAACATGCATCTCCTCCCATTTCCATCTGTCCTCTAGCTCTGACGTGTCCAGCTGACAGTCACTATGAGTTGTGTGCCGACACCTGTTCTTCTACCTGTGACTCTCTGAGTGAGTCTCCAAAATGCCCACTATGCCAGGAGGGCTGCCAGTGTGACAACGGATTTGTGTTTGATGGTGGCAAGTGTGTCCTACTGGAGAACTGTGGCTGTGTGGTTGATGGACACTATTACAAGGTGATTACTGGTTTATTGTGTATTGACAAATACATTGCCATATCATATATAAACAAATCTATGTTATCCTAAAGTGATTATTACAAATATAGGCCTATATCTGTTCTACGCTAAATGCAAATATAAAGTGGAAATAATATAATCAATCACTATCCTTGGTAAATATCTATTGTTTACAATCATCCAATGGTTACCACCATAGTATAAACACTCAATGATATCATTGACATGTTTTGCTGGTTTTCAGTCTGGCCAGTCTGTGGTCCTGGGCAACTGTTCTGAGACCTGCAGCTGTGCCGCAGGAGTGTTCACCTGCAAGAACTCCCAGTGCAAAGAAGGCCAGAAATGTGGGATAAAGAATGGAGTCATGGACTGCTACAGCACAGGTAAAAAAAATACATAAATAATAATTAAACCAAACAGATATGGCTTTGTGTTAGTACATTTGGATGTAGAATTATGGACTTTGTTGATGTTCTATTTTGATATTACTATGAGCAAGATATGTTAACATCTCTAATGCACATTTTGTCAGACCCCTGTGAGGACACTGAGTGCCGAGAGAAAGAAAACTGTGTGGTGATGAACAATAAGGCGGTATGTGTGGCCCAGTCCAAGGCCACCTGCAGGGCTGTGGGTGACCCCCACTACCTCACCTTTGATGGGGAGCGGTTTGACTTCCAGGGCACCTGCTCTTACGTCATGGCCACGGTTGTTAAATCTGAACCTGGTCTCACCCCGTTCACTGTCCTGACCAAGAACAACCACAGAGGGAACAAGAGGGTGTCTTTCGTGAGGAAAGTCTCAGTCACGGTCTATGGGCTGACTGTTGTGATCAGCACGCATAAAGGGAAGGTTGAGGTAAGTAACAAGAGACCAGAGGGAAATGATCAGAGTTGGGGTCGGTTCCATGGTAAATTTGGTCAATCCAGGAGGTGAACTGAGTGGTTTTTCCATATGCTTATTGATCTTTTCTTAGGTGAATGGTGAGAATGTCTACCTGCCTGTGACCCTAGCCGGGGGAAACCTAACGGTGGTGTATAGTGGCAGCTATGCTGTTCTGAAGACAAACTTTGGCCTGAAGGTTATGTACGACTGGAACATGGAGTTCTACATCACTGTCCCCAGCAGCTACTTCCGCACCCTGGGTGGGCTCTGTGGGAACTACAACGGGGATCACAACGACGAGTTCACTAACCCCAAAGGTAACAAGGAACCCACAGTGGTGAAGTTTGCCCAGAGCTGGAGAACTGAAGATGGCGACTTGTTCTGTCATGATGACTGCCAAGGAGAATGTCCTAGCTGCACTCCGACTCTCCAACAGAAATACAAGGGAGAGAAGTTATGTGGTCTCTTGGCCAAAAAAGATGGCCCATTTGCAAGCTGCCACAAGGTCCTGGACCCAGGCGTGTTCATGGACAACTGTGTGTATGACGTCTGCATCAATAAAGGCATCTACCAGTTCCTCTGTGAGAACATCAAAAGCTACAATGATGCCTGCTTGGCTGAGGGGGTCAAAATTAGCCCTGAGTGGAGGACAATCACTGGATGCCGTGAGTTTCTTTCTTTCCAGACATTTCATAAAGATTTTTAGATTGCACTTTTCACTATTATTTACATATATTTTCTAATTTCACATTTGCAGCACTGGAATGTCCGTCAAACAGCTATTACGAGGCGTGTGGCACAGCTTGCCCTGCCTCTTGTTCAGATCTAGATGCCGAAGCAAAGTGCAAGGAACCCTGTGTGGAGACCTGTCAATGCAACAAGGGCTTTGTCCTCAGTGGTGACAAATGCATCTCCAAGGAGAGCTGTGGCTGCTCTTATGAAGGACGATACTACCCGTCTGGAATGAAGTTCTGGGAAGATGACAAATGCACAAAGCAGTGTGAATGCAATCCAGGAACAGCCAAGGTTGAATGCAAGGCAACAGCATGCAAGAAATCAGAGGTGTGTGGCCTGCAGAGTGGTAAGAGAGATTGCTACCCAACATCGTATGCCACCTGCCAAGGTTCAGGCGACCCCCACTACCGCACGTTTGATGGCAAGAGGTTTGACTTCCAGGGAACGTGTACTTACGTTCTCTCCAAATTGGTCAGCAAAGACGACAGATCTCTGACACATTTTGAGGTGCTTGTAAAGAATCAGAATAGGGGGAGGAACACGGCAGTGTCTTACACAAAGACAGTCACCATCACTGTCTTCAAAAACATCATCATCATGAGTAGGGACAACCCTGGCAAAGTATTGGTAAGCTACCTTAAAATGTTATCCATTCCAAATGAATGACATAATTGCCTTCTGGGTTTATTTTGTCAATGAGCTTTTATGAGTATACTACTTAATGTAAGAAGAAATATCAGGACATTATCATCCTTCATGTTTCATTCAAGTTTCTTTCCCTCTTCCCAGGTCAACAACCAGTATGTGAACTTGCCATTTGATGTAGAAGATGGTCAACTGTCCATCTTCCGCAGTGGGTATTTCGGGGTGGTGAAGACCAAATTTGGCCTGACACTGAAGTTCAACTGGAACAGCCACGTCTCCCTAACCCTCCCCAGCTCCTACTCAGACCTCATCGGAGGGCTCTGCGGAAACTGGAATGGCCAACGGAACGACAATCTCCTCAAACCAGACAAGAGCCCTGCTAACACCCCGACAGTATTCGGGGACAGCTGGAAAGTGGGGAACGACCCTGGCTGCTCCAGCGACTGCGACGGCAAGAAGTGCCCCACCTGTGACCACAGCCTGATGCTTGATTACCAAACAGGGAAATATTGCGGCAGGATCACAGACAAAAACGGTCCGTTCAAGCACTGCCACGCCAAGGTGGACCCCAGAGAGTACTATGAGGACTGTGTGTTTGATATGTGTCTGTACCGTGGCCATGCCTCTGCCCTCTGTAACGCCCTCAGCACCTACACCACTGCCTGCCAGGATGCCCCTGCCAAGGTGGAACAGTGGAGGTCGGACAGCTTCTGTCGTAAGTAGTGCACAGACACACCTCATCAGATGTATATTTCAAAACAACTACTGTAACAATTTTGATCATTACTATAAGTCAGAAGTGATTTGTCTAGCGAACAGCTTCTGGTTCCAACATTAAATTCTATCATGTTTGACCTAATGTGTTGTAGCATCTTCCTGTAAGGCCAACAGCCACTATGAGGTGTGTGCCTCAGGCTGCCCCCAGACCTGCAGCGGCCTCGATGAGCCTGAGAGCTGTGAGAACTCCCTGTGCACTGAGGGATGTGTCTGTGACGAAGGGTTCATACTGAGCGACAGCGAGTGTGTGCTGCTGGCTGAATGTGGCTGCGTTCACCAAGGCCAGTACTACCAGATGGGCCAGGTGTTCTTCCCCAACGGCCAGTGCAAAGAGCGCTGTGTGTGTAACAAGAATGGAGATGTGGAGTGTAATGTAAAATTTGCCTGCGGTCCCAATGAGAAGTGCCAGGTCCAAGACGGGGTGCAGGCCTGTGTACCCATTAGCACGGGCACCTGCCATGTGAGCGGGGCCAGGAGATTCCACTCGTTCGATGGCAGCTGCTTCAGCCTACACGGGGACTGTGTGTACAAAATGTCGGAGGTTGTGGAGAAAGACGGATCGATGGCTCCATTTGTTGTGTCAGTGCAGCAGTTGACCAAGATGGATGATGCAATGGTCACCAGGAGGGTTGACATACAGGCCTACAAATACAAGATATCTATGTCTCCCAGAGTTATATGGGAAATAATGGTAGTTTTCTGTCTTGATCTATTCATTTCAGTATTAAAAAGCAACACTTGATTAGAAAAACTGATGTTTTCAATCTTTTCTCCTTTCACAGGTGGATGACGTTACAGCAAATCTCCCACTGTCACTCGGAGATGGAAAGGTCAGGGCCTACCAGAACGGCATTAACATTGTCGTGGTAACAGACTTTGGCTTGATGGTGACCTACGACACAGTTGCTGGTGCCATCATACATCTTCCATCCACTTACAAAGGTGTTACCGGTGGTCTCTGTGGCAACTATAATGACAAGAAGGAGGATGACTTCCTGCTGCCCAGTGGGATGCAGGAGCCGTCTGTGATGAAGTTTGCAGCAGGGTGGTTGGTTGTTCAGGAAGGGGTCAAATGTCAGACAGGATGTGATGGTGGCTTGAAGTGTCCTCCCACCAGTGGACCCCCACCGGCTTGTAGCATCATAAAGTCAACCAAGGGTCCATTTGCCCAATGCCATGCTGTGGTGCCACCACAAGAGCACTTTGAGGAGTGCATGAAGGAGGGAGAGGGTGGGGATGCCCTGTGCCGCCACTTACAGACATATGTGACTTTCTGTCAGGAATCCGGTGGACTTGTCAGCAGCTGGAGAACCGACCAGTTTTGTCGTGAGTGAATTTTGATATTTAAAGTTAATTTACCTTATCCTGGTTTATCTTAGTGTGCAATATTTCTCTGACCCAATGCTCTGCTGAAAAGCTATTGAAGCTGAAGCTGATTTAAGTTTTTTGATAACATGCATCTCCTCCCATTTCCATCTGTCCTCTAGCTCTGACGTGTCCAGCTAACAGTCACTATGAGTTGTGTGCCGACACCTGTTCTTCTACCTGTGACTCTCTGAGTGAGTCTCCAAAATGCCCACTATGCCAGGAGGGCTGCCAGTGTGACAACGGATTTGTGTTTGATGGTGGCAAGTGTGTTCTACTGGAGAACTGTGGCTGTGTGGTTGATGGACACTATTACAAGGTGATTACTGGTTTATTGTGTATTGACAAATACATTGCCATATCATATGGAAACAAAGCTAAGGTATCCTAAAGTGATTATTACATTTATAGGCCTATATCTTTTCTACACTAAATGCAGATAATATTATCAGTCCCTATCCTTGGTAAATATTTATTGTTTACAATCATCCTATGGTTTCCACCATAGTGTAAACTCCATGATATAATTTACATGTGTTAGGTTCTAATTCCCAGAGTAAAAAAACTCTACGGACACTATGAATGCTTAACCAAGTTTATTTTGCCCAGAGGATCATATCAAGCTGCATTAGACAAAAGTTGTTTCAACTACCACAAGTCTATAAACTCCAATATAGGCACTCCTCCTTCTCTCCAATCCTTACATCGATTATTGTTCGACAAGAAGAGGAAGTAATGGGGTAATAAACCATAATTTCTCCCTGAAGGGGATCTGACCTGACCTCAACCCCTCATTTGCCTAATCCACAGATGTCCATCCGTATCCCCTATAGCAATCCTGTGACTTCCTCCCGTACACCCGACACATTCCAAAGCCCTCTCGCTCCTACAGATAACCATTACCTTCTGATGTAAAAACAAGTCTCTAGGATAGCAATGTTCCAAGATTAACCCAGAATCCAACAGATGTCTTGCTGGTTTTCAGTCTGGCCAGTCTGTGGTCCTGGGCAACTGTTCTGAGACCTGCAGCTGTGCCGCAGGAGTGTTCACCTGCAAGAACTCCCAGTGCAAAGAGGGCCAGAAATGTGGGATGAAGAATGGAGTCATGGACTGCTACAGCACAGGTAAAAAATACATGAATAATAATTAAACCAAACAGATATGGCTTTATGTTAGTACATTTGGATGTAGAATGATGGACTTTGTTGATGTTCTATTTTGCTATTACTATGAGCAAGATATGTTAACATTTCTAATGCACATGTTGTCAGACCCCTGTGAGGACACTGAGTGCCGTGAGAAAGAAAACTGTGTGGTGATGAACAATAAGGCGGTATGTGTGGCCCAGTCCAAGGCCTACTGCTGGTTGTTCGGTGACCCTCACTACAGCACGTTCGATGGCCAGCCCTTCTCCTTCATGGGTACCTGCTCCTACATTCTGGTGAATAC
The DNA here is from genome assembly GCF_045679555.1 of Salvelinus alpinus. Taxonomy (NCBI): domain Eukaryota; kingdom Metazoa; phylum Chordata; class Actinopteri; order Salmoniformes; family Salmonidae; genus Salvelinus; species Salvelinus alpinus. The sequence goes on along the minus strand of NC_092089.1, from coordinate 37,549,218 downwards.
GACGGGCAAAGATCCCTCCCTGCCTCAGTTCAGCATCCAGACTAAGAACGAGCTGCGAGTCAACTCCAAAGGCTCCTTCCTCAAATCAGCCAACATAGACCTGAGTGGTCACAGGATCACCATTCTCACTGGCCAAAGAGGGACAGTGGAGGTGGGTGGCTTCCAGTTATATTTGATACAGATTTTTCATGATGAAGTTGAATGTAAGAATCTTCTATGCTCTTCATCCACTGTAAGTCCTCTTTAAATCCTCTTCTCTCTCTCTTGTCTCAGATTGATGGCATTAGGTCTGACCTCCCTGTGAGTTTGGAGTCTGGCAACATCCAAATCACAGAGTCTGGTTTCCAAGGGACCATCCAGACAGATGTTGGCCTGAAGATCACTTTTGACTGGACCGCCTTCTTCATGGTGACCATCAGCAGCAGTTACTACGACAACCTCGGTGGCATTTGTGGCAACTACAATGGTAACAAAACAGATGACTTCACCACTCCCACAGGTGTGCTTTCGGCAAATACCACGGCGTGGGTGGCATCCTGGAGCATTGCTGACGGTGATCCATTCTGCTGGCATGTCTGTAACGGCAACTGCCCCACGTGCTCAGATGCAGACCGGGCACTTTACACTGGACCACAGTACTGTGGTCTGATGACAGACGGAGGGGGCCCATTTCACCAGTGTCATAAGAAAGTGCCGGTGAAGAAGTTTGCCTCAGACTGCCTCTATGATGTGTGTCTGAATGAGGGTCGTCAGGAGGTGTTGTGTGAGGCCTTGGCTAACTACGTGGCCGAATGTCAGCAGGCTGGGGTTGTAGTCTCACCGCTGTGGAGAAAGGCCTCCAACTGCCGTAAGTACTCAGCTAAAACAAAACATCACATTTATGAACTCAGACATTCCTAAATGTGTATAATGTGTATAATGAATTTGCAGAATGTTTTAGGACTACATTTGTGATGTTTGTTTTTTCTCAACTCGAACAGCCCTGGCTTGCCCATACCACAGCCACTATGAGCTATGTGGCACTGCCTGCCCTGCTACCTGTGCCATTCCCAATGTCCCCGAGATCTGTTCCAAAGTCTGTGTGGAGGGCTGCCAGTGCGATAAGGGTTACGTGCTCAGTGGTGAACACTGTGTCGTCAAGGAGTCAGGGTGTGGCTGTACACACAATGACCACTACTACCTGCCTGAAGAAACCTTCTGGGAGGGCAATACATGTCAGAGTAAGTGTTTGTGCAACGGAGCCACACAGAAGTTGGTGTGTATGCCTAGGAAGTGCAAGGCTAGTGAGCACTGTGCAGTGGTCAACGGGGTTCAGGACTGCTACCCCCTCAGCTTCAAGACCTGCTCAGCACAGGGGGACCCCCACTTCCGCACCTTTGATGGGAAGCGCTTCGACTTCCAGGGAAACTGTATCTACAAGCTGGCGGGGGTCTGCTCCAAAGATCCCGATCTGGAGAGCTTTGAGGTGACTCTGGAGAACAACAACAGGGGCAGCACCAAAGTCTCTTACGCCAAGGTGGTGACTGTCATTGTGTTGGGAAGTAGTTACACCATCACAGGTGATTATCACGGCAAAGTTCTGGTGAGTATTAAAGGTCCTATCTATTTTGTATAATATACTGTTTTGAAGGAAAAAAAACACTCTTACGGAATAGTATCCATTCCACTCTCTATTTTTACTGGACTGTATTTTAGGTGAACGATGTCCTGACGTCTCTGCCATACTACTCCAACAACACTGAGGTTCAGATCTACAGAAACAGACGTTTTGCTGTGCTGGAGACTTATTTCGGTCTCAAGGTCTCCTTCGACTGGTCCAGCGAGGTGAGGGTGAAGGTCCCGAGCACCTACCACAACGCCATCTGTGGTCTCTGTGGTAACCTCAATGACAACCCTGATGACGACCTGCTTCTGCCCAATGGGAAAAAGCCCATGAGTCCCAAGGAGTTTGGAAACAGTTACTGGGTAGCTGACGTACCGGGCTGCTCCCACGAGTGCAAAGATTGTGCCGTTGTAGACATCCCCCTTATAAAGCCCAAATATGTCAGCGCCTGTGATGTCATTGTGGATAAGAGTGGTCCCCTCAGAGACTGCAATGGTAGAGTGGACTCTGATGAGTACAAAGAAGACTGCATCTATGACATGATCCTCAACAACGGCCTACTGACGGCAGCCTGTGACATCATCACCAACTATGTGGAAGAGTGTCAGGAGAAAGGAGGGAAAATTGAGGCCTGGAGGAGTAAAGACTTCTGCCGTAAGTCCTCTGGTTTTGTAATACTACTCTTCAGGTTTATGATGAGTCGCAATTCATAAATTCTTTAAACAGGAATCGGACAGTAAAATAAGACTGCAAATTCGAAACCCTACATTTTAAATGAAATCCTGAAACTGTAAAATTGTAAATGATTCCACAGACCTTTCTTTCTCCCTGTGTGTTTTCAGACCTCCACTGTCCAGAGAACAGTGTCTACAGCCTCTCGGCCTCCGGGTGCCCGGCCACATGCTACTCCATGACCTCCGCCCCAGGATGCACCACTCCTCCAGGGGAGGGCTGTCAATGCAAACCTGGTTTCCTGATGAGTGATGACAAGTGTGTCCACGTGAAGAACTGTGGCTGTCACCACAAGGGTCGCTACTTTGTGAACGGCGAGGTCTTCTATAAGGAGGAGAACTGCCACCACCGCTGCAGCTGTAACTCCGGCGAGATGGCCTGTGAGGTGGCGCCCTGCGGTCCAAAGACCACGTGTGCGGTGGTGAAGGGGGTCAGGGGCTGTTACATTATCAGTAGCAAAGATTCAAACAACAAGTCATGGATTGAAAAACTCCTTAACAAATATGGAAAACCTGTACATATCAAGTTTGGAGGCTAGAACATTTTAATTTTCAAATAAGATCTCATGGATCTAAAATATCCTTTAAAAACTTCCCTTTCATGTCCAGGTTGTAGGCTAAAGCATTTCAACATAAAATAGTAAAATTACCTTCAAATTACCTTCTGTATGTGATAACATATTCCCAACCATATAATGTTGTGAGGGATTATGAGTACTCATGCATGGAATTGTTATTGAACTCTGTATTCGTTATAATCCAAATATAATCCCATAATTGTGATCAGACTATCTCTGTATGCGTGTATCTCTGTCTATCCTTTACAACTTTCAAAAGTCTAATAATAAACATATAGCAGCAAAATGAGTCTGTGTCATCTGTTTATCCAGCATTTAGTAGTAATGGTGGAATTACTACAGTTTTGGTTTAATCAGATAACTCAAAACCTCTCAAGTAATTCATTCAAACAAAACTGTTGAGTATATTAATCTTGTCTATGCCATGCCATATTATATACTGCCTCTGCCCACTGGGCACAGATGTCAGTTCAACGTCTAGTTTTGAATTATTACTTGTGAGGTATTGAGTTGTCAACTGATGTGAATTCAACGTGAAATCAGCAACACGTGTCACCATGTTATTGGATTTTCGGTTAAAAGTTTGGTGAAAAAAAGACAATGACCTTACATTGATTACTTTTTTGCAAATCCAATCAGTTTTTCACATTGATTCAATGTCATAATATAGATTTTTGGGGGTTGAAATTACTTGGAAACGACGTTGATTCAACCAGTTTTTGCCCAGTGGGTGTTATTGCAAAATAACACAAATCAGTTTGGTGGTTTGGCTATGGTATTGTTGTGGCTATTGGAATTTCTTTCTCTCCAAACAGCAGAAGTTTGACAGTAATTTCAGCTAAATAGATGTTTTATGTTGACATCAGTACTCCTCCACAAACGGACACTGCTGGTCAGATAGTACAAACTGCTCTGCTGTGTGTTATGTTCTTGGATCAAAGATTGTATTGATTATATATTTTCTGGAATACAACTCTCTTTCCTACAGGGCTAAAGCTGCTATGCACTGTCGTGGAAAATTTCAAGATTATGTTATAATGCTTGTAAGATTATGTTATAATGCTTGTATTACATTATAATGGTTGTTTTATTCGACAGAATAGAGTATTCTGTTAACTATTGTGTGTGTGTGTGTTCCACTGAGGATGGGCCTCTATGAGATAGCACTGACAGAGGATATTTACGATGTCTTTGGGTGATAAAACCTAAAGAGCATTCCAGATTGGATGAAGTAATGGTTCTGTGCTATGAAGTACCAGGAACGAGATTAGAACCTCGTTTTATGGACCAAACTGAGCGATAATTTATAGTGAATGTTATCTGGCTAAGGGATACTCCTTTCTCAATTATAAAGTCCCTTTGTGAAGAGTTCCTAAGATCTGTGGTTCGTCATGTAGGTTGAGAGGGGTGTATCTTGGCGATAAAAGATCTTTGTAATTTTCTGTAGTCACTTCCAATGGTTCATTAGAAATGGTGCATCATTGAAAGTCAAATTGCTTTTGCAAAGCTCTTATTATTAAAGATGTAGTTTAAGTATAACTCTGACTGGTGTGTGAAGTTTGTAACTCTCCTCATTTGGTAAAGCAGAAATAAGCCACCACAGCACTGTCAATACATTCTACAGTTAACGCTACTCTCCCTGCCATGTACGTTTTATCTTTGTTTCAGTTAATTATATATGTTTTTTCTCATCACAAGGACAATGGTGTTTTCAATCGCTGTTTTCAGGCACACTGGCCCAGACCTGGTCTGTTTGGTACCGTGACAGGGACAGGACTACCGTTATCTGTGCATCAAAAGGCTCATCAGTGGTATTGGACTGTATATACAGCTACCCAGCTACCCAGCTAGTTAGAAGAAAGATATGGTTCACTCCGAGAGGCGATACAAAACTAGACGGCTCACAGCAAGGAGATGGAGTGTATAACACATCTGGACTGATTAAGACAAGATACAGAGTTTTATGACCAAGACAATAACTGCACACTGAAACTCTGAAGATGACAGTGGCAGATTTTTCTCCAGATTTGAGTCAAATACAAGTAATCACGCTCCTCAGGGATTTACAGGATCATTGGGTGTGGACCTGAAAATATCAGGTAAATCTAGATTTTATGTACATGTCATCATACCAAACAATTAAGGTATTACCTATTGTAGGGTGGCCAGTTATTAACCCTTCAACTTGTCCTATATTTGTTATACATGTTTCTTCTTCATGTCAGTCTTATCCCTAAAGTTAAATGAAAATGGACCTGTTAAAGAGAGAGACAACTTCTCCCTGGCCTGTACCTCCACCTGTAAACCTCCTCAAATGGAGTTCCTCTGGTTTAAAACAGGGATGAAAACTGCTGAGGGCCCAAAAAGGTGACACTTTTTGAAACACGCAAAACATCCCTGCTAGGGGGAAATGCAGGTTTTAACTAATTAAACAACAAAGAATATGATCTGCATGACCAGTCTCTGTGTGTAAAATAAAAAGTGGTTAATGTGAACCTAACACAGTTAAAAAATGTAAAGAAAGCAATCCAATGTTATTTGTTGCCTAGACTTTACTGCAAATGACACTCAAGTCTTGAGAAAAAAACAATACACTAATATTGCAGTTAGCCATGACAGCCTTTATAATAGAATGCTTGTGACCACACACATAAATATTGCACTTGGAAAAAAAACATTTTAAAACTTCTTATGGCTGCAATCCCGTTAACGGGATGATATGACAACAGCCAGTGAAAGTGCAGGGCGCCAAATTCAAACAACAGAAATATCATAATTAAAATTCCTCAAACATACATGTATCTTATACCATTTTAAAGGTAATCTTGTTGTTAATCCCACCAAAGTGTCCGATTTCAAATAAGCTTTACAGCGAAAGCACCACAAACGATTATGTTAGGTCACCACAAAATCACAGCTATTTTTCCAGCCAAAGACAGGAGTCACAAAAAGCAGAAATAGAGATAAAATGAATCACTAACCTTTGATGATCTTCATCAAATGACACTCATAGGACTTCATGTTACACAATACATATATGTTTTGTTCGATTAAATTCATATTTACATCCAAAAACCTCAGTTTAAATTGGCGCCATGTTCAGAAATGCCTCCAAAATATCCTGAGAAATTGCAGAGAGCCACGTCAAATAACATAAATACTCATCATAAACTTTGATTAAAGATACATGTTTTACATAGAATTAAAGATACACTTGTTCTTAATACAACCGCTGTGTCAAATTTCAATTTTGTTTATGGCAAAAGCATAATATTCAATAATCTGAGAACAGCATTCAGCCATAAAAGTAAGCCATACAGTTACCCGCCAAATTGTGCAGTCAACAAAACTCATAAAAAGCATTATAAATCTTCACTTACCTTTGCTGATCTTCGTCGGAATGCACTCCCAGGACTCCCACTTCCACAAGAAATGTTTGTTTTGTTTGGTAATGTCCATCATTTATGTCCAAGTAGCTACTTTTGTCAGCGCGTTTAGTACACATATCCAAACGCTTGTGCAGGTACAGGCGAACGTCGAACGAAAACTTCCAAAAGTTATATTACAGGTCGAATAAACTTGTCAAACTAAGTATAGAATCAATCTTTAGGATGTTGTTATCATAAATATTCAATAACGTTCCAACCGGAGAATTCCTTTGTGTCTATAGAAGTAATGGAACGCAAGTCGATATCATGTGGAATGCGTGTGACCAGGACCTGGCTCTCTGCCAGACCACTGACTCAAACAGCTCCCATCCGGCTCAACATCACAGTAGAAGCTTCATTCAACGTTCTACAGACTGTTGACATCTAGTGGAAGCCATAGGAAGTGCAAACAGATCCATATCCTACAGTGTTTTCAATTGGCGATGAGTTGAAAATCGACCAACCTCAGATTTCTCACTTCCTGGTTGGATTTCTTCTCAGGTCTTTGCCTGCCATATGAGTTCTGTTATACTCACAGACATAATTCAAACAGTTTTATAAACTTCAGAGTGTTTTCTATCCAATACTAATAATAATATGCATATATTAGCAACTATGACTGAGGAGCAGGCCGTTTACTCTGGGCACCTTTCATCCAAGTTACTCAATACTGCCCCTGCAGCCATAAGAAGTTAAAGTAGAAATAGAATGAAACAAACAGGCATTCTATTTTTGCTCTATTATAGTGGCCACTATAGACATCGATCTAGTGCACAAGGCTACATGTGTGCAAAAATAACCCCTCACACACACACACACACACACACACACACACACACACACACACACACACACACACACACACACACACACACACACACACACACACACACACACACACACACACACACACACACACACACACACACACACACACACACACACACACACACACACACACGTGTTACTGTCAAGTTAAACACAACAAAAACAATATCTTTGGGCTACACTGCACATTATACACGTTCTGCCTGTGGACATCTGTTCTACAATGTGCCAGTAAAGTGAGAAAGAGGGAAAGTATGTGGTGTTCCTTTCACCTTTATAGTGGCATCCAGTTTAAGCCAGGCCCAGCTCCAGCTCCACTTGATCCCTGAATCCACTTGTTTAACAAGCAATGCCTCATTTTCACCTAATTCTCTCATTCTAAAAATGTACCACATACTGTAGAGGGAAAACATTAGTTAACAGATAGTAGTTAGTTCATTAGCTAGTTAACATTTCACACAGATTGCCAGGGTCTCGTAAGCAAACTCATGTTATAATTTACGGAACGACAAGGAGTCGTTTACCAGTTAATAGTATAGGGAATTGGTTAGGTTACTAATGTTAGCTCATCTGATGTTGTATCGTTAGCTAGCTAACGTTAGCTGTCTGACTTTATTAGCAAGCTAATTGTCACACCATAAACTCAATTATTTGATCAGAGAAGTTGGCTAATGTTGCTCAACATTTCTCTGGCTAGCTAACGGAGAATTCAATCCAGCTAGCAAGATACTTAACAGTGCTAATATTTGTTCCACCACACTTTCTCCCTCACCACAAACTTTGCAAATGCCAGTAGTTTTTCAGTTACAGCTCATGAAGTACGCTTCATCACCTTCTCACCCCCTTCTCCGTGGTCAGGCTTCTCACCTAACGTTACCTCTTCGTTATCGTTCAGGGGACACGCTGCTGTTACTGGCAAGCAGAGCGCGCGTTGATGCTGTAACTAGTACATTGGTTGTCTCTTCTTTCTTCAGTCGCATGCTGCATTCTGTTGTTATGTAAACGATTGACTGAGCCTTGGATACAGCCAGTATTGCTCCAAATGTGCGTCACTCGTTTGCTTACAGCCAGTAGTGATTCAAACCCCCCAAACTTTTCTCATCGAATCTACACGAATCACATAGGTCACCTATTTTGGATTCAAAACGGCAAATTTCGCCAAAAAGTGAATAGTTTGCATCCCTGGTTTAAAGATGGCCACCCACTCCCTGGTGGGCAGTATCCCCTAGGTCCACTTTCCTCTAATGACACTGGGTGCTACTCCTGTGGTCTGGGGCAAGGCATGTCTACACCAATACTGCTGGATGTGAGATGTAAGTCAGCAATATTTTTCAGTAGTCAGCTATCTTCAAGTTGTTGTTTTCTCTTCTCAGTGGCCAATGTACATTTGAGATGGCTTTGTTGATTCATTGTCTGTATTAATGTATAAATGCAGTACTACTAACATACAATCAAATTAATACACACAGACCAATGTTGTTTTCTGTACGTCTGCTACCAGATGCTCCAACGGACGTTTCTGTTCAGGTCAGCCCGAGCCCCGAGGTAGTGAAAGGCAGTCGTCTGACTCTGACCTGCAACAATAACGCCAACCCTGCAGCAGAGACCTACACCTGGTTTCAGAGGACAGGAACGCTAACTTCACTAAGATTAGGGATGGGGAAAGAACACACCTTCAAAGAAATAGATTCTGATGACAGTGGACTGTACTTCTGTATGGCCCAGAATGCCCTCGGATCACAGAACTTTACAGAACTGGAGTTGAAAGTTAAAGGTACTGCAACACTTTTGCACTTCTTGTATGTCACGCTGTTGTGATGTCTGCCCTGTGTATCTCAACAAAACAATGGCAGACAGGGATATGAAGTTACAGTATATGATGTTACATGTCATCTGTGGAATATTTTGGAGTAAATATTTTATATTCAAAACCATGGTCTGATCAGTTTTAATTGTGTATTTTCTCTTTCTCTTGTGTTCCAGAATCAGCCCATTTAATGGTGGTCCTGGCAGCATTGGAGGCTCTCTTCCTTGTCACAGCAGGGATTGTGGTGCCCAACATTTACATAAAAAGGTGAGTGGTTTGAAAATGTCTTATAAAGAACTAAACATATATTATAGTGCACCGAAGGGCCCTCTCTCCCCTATCTTATTTAGAAATGTACAGAATTATATTGGCCCCATTCCTCTCTGTCTTTAGCTGTGTATACAAATGAAAATACACTGTCTACAGGCTTGATGTCGTAATCATGTCACAACTGAGACTTACACAACTTCTTTATTTCCAAATGTTCTTTCAAAAGATATACCATACTGGCATCGACAACCACCAACTGTTGGTTTGGTTGGCCCACAGTGGAAAGTTACTGAGAAGCATGACAGGCTATTTAGTTGACCTTTATGGCTGAATTCTCACTTTGTTTTATAATCCACAGAAGGAATTGGAACAGGGCCGAGATGAAGCTTCCGACCAAACCAGTCCCCAGGTAGGTGTTCAGAGTAAAGTAAAGAACTAACAGTGGCCTTACTGTGGTTGTCTGCTTCTACAGCCCTTCACCAACACAGTCAATCTGCTCACTAGGCCCTGTTGTCTGAAAGGAAATGACTAAATCGGTAACTGTGGAGTGTCACTTTAAAGTGATGCAATGGGCTATATTGTCATTGTGAAACAAACCTTACACATGGCATTTATTGTTCTGTTTTTCTTAGAAAATTAAACCCAGCTCATATAAAAGTGAATGGTAAACGTGAAAATCAATCCCATTCAACTTTGAGTTAGTTAAAGTATGCCAATGAGTAGAAAGAGAGTCATTCTATGTCAGGGGCCAGTGCTCAGTATTTTGACTGTATTCTGACTGTTAGTTACAGAAAGCAACCTTGTCTAGACCAGAGGACATCTATGAAAACATGAGACGGTCAGCCAAGCCGATCACTGATCCTGATGACATGAATTACGCAGAGCTCAATATCAGGCCTGCTCCTTCACACAGGTAAATAACCACAGAGTGAGTGAGACGCTCAAAGTAAATTGCACAAGGAAAATAATGTGTATCAAAACAATTGCATAATAACTTGCAAAAACATGTACCCAACAATGCAACAGGCTTACATTACGTAGTATCTGTAATATAGTAATAACTACTAGGTAAATACAAATATAGATGTACAGTGTACAATATACAAAATAAATAGTAAAAAAGTGGATAATTATACAAATACAAACAAAAAATGATTACATGAGCACACAGGGTATGCCATTTAACAGATTATTAAAAAATAAGCATATCATATTGCTCTGTAATATAAAAGAGCTATGTATATTTCTCATGATTTCAACACTTGAAGAGATGTAATTTTGACACGTCGTTATTTCTTAATGAGATTATGCTGTATATTCAATGTGGAAATATGTTAGGATAAACTGTCCTTATCAAATAATGGTATGTCATTTACAGATTTCTTTGCAAATTAAAGTGAATATAGACTTCAATAAATAATGAGTTATGATTCAATGAATAAACTAACAATTTACAGCAGCCGTAAAGTACTGAAATATAACATGAATGTCACGTTCCTGACCTTATTTCCTTTGTTTAGTCTTTATTTAGTTGGTTAGGACGTGAGCTGGGTGGGTATATTCTATGTTCTGTGTTTCTATGTTTAGGTTTGTCATTTGGCCTGATATGGTTCTCAATCAGAGGCAGGTGTTTTTCATTGTCTCTGATTGGGAACCATATTTAGGTAGCCTGTTTTCACTGTTGGTTTGTGGGTGTTTGTTTCCTGTGTCAGTGTTTGTGCCACACGGGACTGTTTTGGTTAGATTTACTTTTGTTATTTTGTATTGTGTCTTGTTCAGTTGATTATATTAAAATCATGGACACTTACTACGCTGCGTCTTGGTCCGATCCCTGCTACACCTCCTCTTCAGACGAAGAGGAGGAAATCTGCCGTTACAATGAAAGTACTGAAATATAACATGAATGTACATATAAGGGAGGCGAAGTCAGGTGCAGGAGAGCAGAGTAGAGTAAACAGGCACACTTTTATTCCGGTCAAAAAATAGGCACAAAAATGACATCTAAGTGCCCAAAAAACACGGAACATGAAACAAAAGTATAGAGCGTGAACAAACACCATTAACAATAAACAATTACACACAAAGACATGGAGGGGAACAGAGGACTAAATACATGCAGTGTGATTATGGAATGAAAACCAGGTGTGTATGAAAAAAGACAAAACAAATGGATATGAGAAATGGAGCGGCGATGGCTAGAAAGCCGGTGACGTCGATCGCTGAACGTCGCCCGAACAAGGAGAGGAGCCGACTTCGGCGGAAGTCGTGACAGTACCTGAATATAAAAGGAAGGAAATGTAACACTTAACATGAGATTACACAGGGCTGGATGAAATTACAACCATCTGTTGATGTTAGACATTACAGTTCCCAGATAACTTTCCGAATCCTTATTCTTTCTCAACTTGGACTGTCCTGGGAACTCTCCAAAAACATTTAACTAAGACCCCCAACTCACAATACTTCCTCCTTTGGCATTTACAGGTTCCATTGTTCAGATACTAGGATGCCACTTCCTGTTCAGTAACTCAGGCCTCTGTGGCAGGATCTCCAATGGGGGACATTTTCCTGATAGGTCAGGTTAGAAATAAAATACAACTCAAAACAACTAGGCATGGAAATATTTAATGAGTCATTAGCTCAGTAACTAAATATGCACATGCAAATACAGGAAAATAAGACTAATAAGCCTATTCATTCTGAGAGGGTATTCCCGTGTTCGTCAGCTCAAGTCATGAAAGACTCTAGCAGTGGCAAGTGGGTGGTGGCTACCTAACAATTAAAATGGGTATCAAAAAATGGCTAAGGGTGTCACTTTGCACATGGGTAAATTAGTTATAATTTAATTAGTCAGTGATCAAACACACTTGCAAGTGTGGAGGTGCCTCTTTTTGCCATTTTTTATGGATCATAGCCCGTTTAGGGCGAGGGTGGGCTGTGTCCACTCCTCTGACATCGTCATCGGCCACCTACTCGAATTTGGTGAGGGGTGCTTTGTCGCACGTGACCTCCGCCTGCAACCCATTATTTGCTCCATTTTGTGTCTGCAGTTTTGGGATGCTATCCCTCTGTATGCCAAGCCTATTCAACTTCAAGTCTCTGCATTGAAGGACACACATAAACTGAGACTCAGGAGGGTTCATATAGAGAAACACACAACCACACTACAACCCTCTGAATATGTTACATTGAGGAACAGGCAGACAGTAGCCTAGAGAATAGCGTTACCCATTACAGGTGCCGTCACCCTCCTCCACAGTCTTCTTCCCAGGGACCTTCTGCCCAAACAGCTTGACAGCCAGGAACATCAGCATGCCGCAGCAGTTGATATAGCAACAGGTGGCGTCCACAGCAATCAGTAGCACCAAAAAGAGGAGCATGACAATGCCTGCCACAGCCCCTTTCCCCATCCCACCCTTGTTCATCTTGGCTACGGAAGGGGAAGGAGGGAGGTGTCACGTTCGTCGTATTGATGAGACCAAGGCGCAGCGTGATATGTATACATTCTTCTTTTAATGAAGAAATAACACAGAACAAACTAACAAAATAACAAAACGAACGTGAAGCTATAACCAAGAGTGCTGAAACAGGCAACTACACATAGACAAGAACCCACGAAACCAAAATGGAAAATGTCAACCTAAATAGGATCCCCAATCAGAGACAACAATAAACAGCTGCCTCTGATTGGGAACCAATTCAGGCCACCATAGACCTACAATATGCCTAGACTAACAAACACCCCTAGACATACAAAAACCCTAGACAAGACAAATAAACATACCCACCCTCATCACACCCTGACCTGACCAAAATAATACATAAAACATAGATAACTAAGGTCAGGGTGCGACAGGAGGAAAGGAGTGAGGGAGGGAATGAAAGGGATGGGGAGAAGGAGAGACACTGAGAAGGAGAGATAATCATAATTAAACTCAGTATTATAATTTATCCTGCTCTGGCTGCTCTGTTCTGTAACTGTTTTTATTTCAGAGATTTTTTACTTTATTGTGCAATAGTCCTTTTCCAGTATGTGACTGTGGTAAAGCTGTGAAACAGCTCACAAGGAATGACTGTCACGATCTATCACAAGGATGACGCTGGAGAGACGAAGCAGGTACGGGGAGTAACATTTAATAAATAACGGACATGGAACGAGACATAAACAGCTTAGCAAACAGAAAAACAATCAATGCAGAAGCAGGGAACAGAGCTGGGGAACTGACACATATAGGGGAGGAAATGAACAGGTGATAATAGAGTCCAGGTGAGTCCAATAACGCTGATGCGCGTGACAAGGAAAGGCAGGTGTACGTGAAGGATGGCAGGAGTGAGTGATGCAAGGCATTCTGGCGCCCTCAAGCGCCAGGAGGAGGGAAAGAGCGGGAGCAGACGTGACAATGACGTCACCAAATCATGAACTCATTTCTGGCACCTGTGCCTGTTTGCAAGCTCTGCCCGGGACTCTGTAAAAACTATTATAAGGTGAGAGCGCAGAAACGTGGTAGCGGAAGAGCTGGTCCTTCGATGAACGTGAGGCTCTGTAGCCCTTGCAACTATATTGCATTCACCCTATAATGGTGGGAGGGTTTCATTCCCTGCTGTGTAGGGCTGCCGACGACAATCAGATAAGAAAGCTTTTTTTGGGGTTACTCAGTGCACATTAGATATGTACCTACTGTTGGCCTGCAACTTGTCATAACTGCTGGTTCAGAAAGGGTGCACACGCTCAGACCCCACGGGAGCGTCTCGTCAGCTAGACAAGCTAAATGTTTTTAAATGTTTTAAATGTTTAGTGTCATGTCCGTGTCCTATTCATTTGGCCGAGTCCTACTAAATGTGTTTAGTTGTTAGGAGTAGATTTTCAAATTATAGCCTGGGTTATGAAGGGAGGATAGAACAGTTATTGTATCTTAAGAGGGCTGGGTCCTATATGTGCCTTCATCACTATCATGTGGGACTTTTGGCTGTTTGTATTGGTCCATGCACCTGTCTGCAGTGAAGTCGCATGCTTTAAGAGTATTTGATATCCAGTTTGCCGTGTAACTGCATGTTCCCACCTTTGTGTGCAGTGTCACCTCCTAGTGTGTAATTCAGCTCATAGCCTATGTGTGCCTTACACCACAGTCTTCTTCTTACTCAGGCTCAGTTGCATAGACAGCAGAAGTATAGTAGGGCGTCTCTCTGAGATATTCCACGCTGTTTTATGAAATTAAATGTTTTATAAAGTATATAATTGTTTGCTATATTGTTGTTGAGTTCTGGTGTATCCTTCACTCAGACAAACCGGTTAATCAAAAGGTGGTGGCAGCACTACGCTACTCTGCTCAATCCAGAATTTGTCCCACCTCTCGGAAGGTCTCAAGCTTTAATTCACTACTACAGTATGTTATAGCAGCTTACCAGGCTGTGGGACATTGAAGTTCAGCTTGGCTGGGCTGGAGGAGCCGTAGGAGTTGACGGCTAGCACCTCCATGTGGTAGTCTGATTTATACTGCAGGTCATGGAGGTTGATCACTGTCGAGTTGGACGGCAGGTCCTTCTCCCTCCAGTCCTCGTCCACCTTATTCTAAGAGAAAGACAGAGAGGGGGGTAAGGACATGTAAACTCTGTAATATCTTGAATGGCGCTGGAGAGAATGTCTGACGTTTTACATACTCCTAACCAACTGTGTTATTTTGTTATTTTTCTTGCGTTGTTTGTAACTTATTTTTGTACTTATTTTGTTCATAATGTTGCTGCTACCGCCTCTTATAACCGAAAATAACTTCTGGACATCAGAACAGTGATTACTCACCACGAACTGGAAAAAGGTTTTTCCTTTAACGAGTCCGATGTGAAGGATATACTGCTTCCCGAACACAGGCCCAAATCTCTGTCATTTGCGTGAAGAGAAGACCGAGAAAAAGGGGGCAGAGGTCAGGCTGCTGTCTGAAAATTCGTAGGCGAGCGAGTAAACCCCCAATGCCATCCGTTCTATTGGCCAATGTGCAATCATTGAAAAATATTTTTTAAATCGATGGCCTACAAGCAAGATTAAACAACCAATGGTACATTAAAAACTGTAGTATCTTATGTTTCACCGAGTCGTGGCTGAACAACGACATTAATAACATACAGCTGGCGGGCTATACACTGTATTGGCAGGACAGAACAGCAGCCTCTGGTAAGACAAGGGGTGGCGGTCTATGTATATTTGTAAACAACAGCTGGTGCATGATATCTAAGGAAGTCTTGAGGTTGCTCACCTGAGGTAGAGTATCTCATGATAAGCTGTGGAACAAACTATCTACCTAGAGAGTTTCTCTGTATTTTTCGTAGCTGTCTACATACCACCTCAGACCAATGCTGGCACAAAGACCACACTCAATGAGCTGTATACCACCATAAGCAAACAGGAAAACGCTCATCCAGAGGCGGCGCTCTTAGTGGCCAGGGACATAAATGCAGGGAAACTTAAATCCGTTGTACCAAATTTCTGCAGGCATGTTAAATGTGCAACCAGAGGGAAAAAACCTCTAGACCACCTTTACTCCACACACAGAGACACGTACAAAGCTCTCCCTTGCCCTCCATTTGGAAAATCTGACCATAATTCTATCCTCCTGATTTCTGCTTACAAGAAGAAATTTAAGCAGAAAGAACCAGTGACTCGGCCAATAAAAAAGTGGTCAGATGAAACAGATGCTAAGCTATAGGACTGTTTTTCTAGCACAGACTGGAATATGTTCCGGGATTCTTCCGATCGCATTGAGGAGTACACCACATCAGTCACTGGCTTCATCAGTGAGTGCATCGATGACGTCGTCCCCACAGTGACTGTACGTACATACCCCAACCAGAAGCCATGGATTACAGGCAACAACCGCACTGAGCTAAAGTTTAGATCTGCCAATTTCAAGGAGCGGGACTCTAACCCGGAAGCTTATTAGAAATCCCACTATGTCCTCCGACGAACCATCAAACATTCAAAGCATCAATACAGGACTAAGATCAAATCGTACTACACTAGCTCCGACGCTCGTTGGATGTGGCAGGGCTTGCAAACTATTACAGACTACAAAGGGAAGCACAGCCGAGAGCTGCCCAGTGACACAAGCATACCAGACTAGCTAAATAACTTCTAAGCTCGCTTCAAGGCAAGTAACACTGAAACATGCATGAGAGCATCAGCTGTTCCGGACAACTGTGTGATCACGCTCTCCGCAGCCGATGTGAGTAAGACCTTTAAATAGGTCAACATTCACAAGGGTGCAGGGCCAGGCGGATTAACAGGATGTGTACTCTGAGCATGCGCGGACCAACTGGCAAGTGTCTTCAGTGACATTTTCAACCTCTTCCTGTCTGAGTCTGTAATACCAACATATTTCAAGCAGACCACCACAGTCCCTGTGTCCAAGAACACTAAGGTAACCTGCCTAAATGACTACCGACCCGTAGCACTCACATCTGTAGCCATGAAGTGCTTTGAAAGGCTGGTCATGGCCCACATCAACACCATTATCCCAGAAACCCTAGACCCACTCCAATTTGCATACCGTCCCAACAGATCCACAGATAATGCAATCTCTATTGCACTCCACACTGCCAACTATTAACCTAAATCCAAGGACATGTTGAAATTTTTTGTTGATTTCCATGTTGAATTCACGTTAGTAACAACTCAACTCAATGTAAATCAAACTAAACGTTGAACTGACGTCTGTGTCCAGTGGAATGTTGTGTTAGTATTATCATAACAGAGTAGGAAGGTCAAGAGTGGCCTTACTCTGCAGGCGGAAGTCTGTGGAAGCGTTGCTAGCAGGACTGATAGCAATGCAGCTGTACAGCCCTCCATCTGAGGGAGTCACATTGTCAATGACCAGGACATAGCCATCCTCCATTCTCACTCAACCTCCACCAGCATCCTGTGTCCAAACACACACACAACCAGACAGGAACTGTCACGCTGGTATAAAGGATTTAGAGACAGGCACAGGAATACATCATCTGTGTTTTTCATACACCAAAAACATACACGTGTACAAAACACTGTGATGTTCCCAACCAAAAGAGCGAGGGTAAACCTCGTAGAACGACACGGGACGAGACCCATAATGCACAAAACACACAGCACAGGCTGAGACAACGGATAGGTACTCACACGACCAACCGACATGGGAACAATAATCGACAACCCAATGGGGAAACAAAGGGCACATTTATACAAATTCAATCAGTGAGGAATTGGAACTAGGTGTGCGTAATGACACAGTTCAGTGCAGCCTAGAAGGCCGGTGACGTCGACCTCCGGAACTGGTGAACAGAATGTGCAGCAGTACCGGGGGGATCCGTGACAGGAACTCCGAGGAGAGAAATATACAGAGGGAAAAAACTAATTCTCTGCCTGATTCTCCCCCAATGTTTTTAGTAATTAATGCCACTGTGTGAACATCTCATATCATCAGCCTTTTTAATAAAAAAATACGTCCGTCTTACCACTGTTACCAGGTGGTTATTGTTGGGATTCCTGACCCACTGCAGCGTGGGCATAGGGTGTCCTGAGACATTACAGGACGCTGAGAGAGTCTGGCCTGGCTCCACCTTCATCTTCTCCTGGCTCAGCACTGCTACAGGATGCTCTGGAGACACGTACAGAACATGAGACAGGACAAACTGAGTGCTTTGTGTAACAAACAAATTACAGCAGATAAAAATATGTGTACATTATTATGTATGTGTATGTATGTGTATCTTCTGTTAAATAGGAATTGTGAGTTGTGTGTTCAGATGGTTTTGAAGACCAGAAAGATATTGATATTGTGTATGGTTAAGCCAGCAAGATATCAGTATTGTGTATTGTTAAGCCAGCAAGATATTGGTATTGTGTCTAGTTATCGGACCTCTCTGAAATGAAAATGATGGGCCTCCCTTCAGCAAAATATTTTTACCTAAACCCTCCCTGAACACTTGAAAAAAAACAAGTGACCCTCCCCTATACTCAAAATAATTATTACAACATAAAGTGGATAGGAGAGAACATGTCTAACATTTACCCTCACTTCTTGGACAGACCAGAGCCATGAGGTTTTAGAAATTGTTATTTGTATTGTAAGCATTACATGGCAACGGAGGAATTTGTATTGCGCACACGGCTGCGGCTGGAGCCAGAAGGTTGTGGGTTGACAGTCCACCGTGGACAAGAGTAGGGGTGGAAAGATTTCCTTTATAGTAAAAACATTGCATAAATAATTTGGCAGGTCAGAGAAGAAATTGCCTTTTATAACAAATTACAGGCTAAGAATAGACATAATGGCCTATGTGTTTATCTTATCATATTTATCCAATACCAAATCAGTGTGTTTTGTTTTCAACTAAATTGTCCCTGTTTGTAAATAATTAAATCGTCTACATCCTGAGGAATCTTGAAGTTAGGCCTACCTTTCCAGCCCAGACAGAGTAGGCCTACCTTTCCAGCCCAGACAGAGTAGGCCTACCTTTCCAGCCCAGACAGAGTAGGCCTACCGACAGAGAAGAATATAAGCTTTAACTCCTGGTTACTCTTCTTACATGGCTTAACCCAACAAGAGAAGGTCACAAGTGTTTCCCTAAAAGCTGTCCGGGTTTAAACATCTTATTTTGCACAGAAAGTGAATAGCTTAATCAATTGATAGTTACAGAATTATACTGAACAAAAATATAAACGCAACATGCAACAATTTCAAAGATTTTACTGATTTACCATTCATAGAAGGAAATCCGTGTCACGCCCTGACCTTAGTATTCTTTGTTTTCTTTATTATTTTGGTTAGGTCAGGGTGTGACGAGGGTGGTATATGTGTTTTTGTCTTATCTAGGGATTTTTGTATGTCTAGGTGTGTGTGTCTAGTCTAGACATATGTAGGTCTATGGTGGCCTAGATTGGTTCCCAATCAGAGGCAGCTGTTTATCGTTGTCTCTGATTGGGGATCCTATTTAGGTTGCCATTTTCCAGGTTGGTTTGTCGGTTATTGTCTTTGTGATGTTGCATGTCTGCACTCATTGTTTATAGTGGTCACGTTCATTTTGTTGTTTTGTATTTTCGTTTGTTCAGTATATTTCTTTATTAAAAGAAGTATGTATTCAAATCACGCTGCGCCTTGGTCTCCTCTCTACGACGTTTGTGACAATCAGTCAATTGAAATAAATAAATTAGGCCCTAATCTATGGATTTCACGACTGGGCAGGGGCGCAGCCATGGGTGGGCCTGGGAGGGCATAGGCCCACCCACTGGGGAGCCAAGCACAGCCAATTACAATTAGTTTTTCTCCACAAAATTGTTTTTTAAAGACAGAAATACTCCTCAGCACCCCCCCTCCCCCTCCTCAGATGATCCGCGCAGGTGAAGAAGCCATATGTGGAGGTCCTGGGCTGGTGTGGTTACACGTGGTCTGTGGTTGTGAGGCTGGCTGGATGTACTGCCGAATTCTCTCAAATGACGTTGGAGGGAGTTTATGGTAGAGAAATTAACATTCAATTCTCTGGCAACAGATCTGTTGGACATTTCTGCAGTCAGAATGCCAATTGCACACTCAAAACGTGAGACATCTGAAGCATTTTATTGTAACTTGAAGAGCTTTCACACTGTGTATGTCAGGTTTACATCCTTTACGTTGTGTAGGAAGTATCAAGGATGAAGAGAATATTTCTGTTAAGATAGGAATGTGATTTTAGTTTTCTAACAAGATCATAGTTTTGTTCATGCTTTGCCTCGTAACTAGCCATGCCCAAGGGAGCTCAGAGAACATGTCAGTATGATGAAAACGCCCCTTTTTACCCGAGTGTATAAAAGATTGAGTTAAGAATGAACATACCAGACTAGAAGGACTCAAGCTGCAGCTTAGGTCTACATTGGTCACGACCCTGAAAATCTACACGAGGTGAAGATGACAAAGTAGTCTATAACAATCAATGTTACAGTTGAGTAGCTGTTCTAAGTACTGGATTTAAGAAAGTGAATTTAAGTAGGACCATCCGGTTATTCTCTTCAAATGATCGTAGACTACACTGCTCTAATCACCCCTCTGGGTGATCATCGACACGGTAGATTAGCCGTCTTCAGAAGACCACTCTTCCAGAACAAGTGCATAGTTCTTCATCAGACTATCAAGGCACAAGGCCTTGAAGCCATGGACAACTAAGAAGAAGGATATTGTGACCTCTGTGAACAATCAGAGCCTTAGACTTAAGAGCTTGGAAGAAGGCCCATCGGAACCTGGGTCCAGCAGAGATACTCAACGAAGGAAGACATTCAACACGTAAATACATGAATTAATTCTTACCCAAATGGGCGGCAGTTCGTGGCAAGGTATTATGATTACTGTGAGTGTAGTTTCCAAATGTATCCAAGTGTTGTCTCTCTTTCTCTCTCTCTCTCTCTCTCTCTCTCTCTCTCTCTCTCTCTCTCTCTCTCTTTAACTCTCCATATTTTGTAACAAGTGTCATATTGTGTTAGTCCGCTAGGGACCTATTTCCATCGTATTAATTAACCTCTTGTTAATAGGGGGCGCTGTTTTCACTTTGGGAAAAATCGTGCCCAAATTAAACGGCCTCGTACTCTGTTCTAGATCATACAATATGCATATTATTATTACCATTGGATAGAAAACACACAATTATATCTGTGAGTAAAACAGAACTCATTTGGCAGCAAACTTCTAAACAGGAAGTGAAAATTCTGAAAATGGGGCTCTGTGTCAGGGCTTGCCTATTCATTTGCCTTATATTTATGGATCTGTATGCACTTCTTACGCCTTCCACTAGATGTCAACAGGCAGTAGAATGTTGAATGGGGTGTCTAGCTTGATGTGAGACCGAATGAGAGCTTTTGGAGTGACAGGTCCGCCCTATTGGCAGTATTCAACTGCGCACCAGGGAACCCCACATTGTCTTCTGAAATGCGTTAGGTATACACGACGAAATGCTCCGTCTCGGACTTTATTGGATACATATGAGAAAAACATTATAAAGATGGATTTTCAACCGAGTTTACATTTACATTTACATTTAAGTCATTTAGCAGACGCTCTTATCCAGAGCGACTTACAAATTGGAAAGTTCATACATATTCATCCTGGTCCCCCCATGGGGAATGAAGCCACAACCCTGGCGTTGCAAGCGCCATGCTCTACCAACTGAGCCACACGGGACCATTGAGTTTGACCCGTTTATTCGACGTTTATTGTGACTTTTGGAATTTTTCGTTCCATGCGCCAAGAGATGATGGACACGTGTGCGCCACAATGCTAGCCAAAGTTGCTAATTCGACAGAAGAAATGGACATTCTAAAACAAAACAACGATTTATTGTGGAACTAGGACTCCTTGCACTACATTCTGATGGAAGATCATCAAAGGTAAGAGAATATTTATGATGTTATTTCGTATTTTGTGGTATATGTTGGCTCCAACAAGGCGGAGAATTGCTGGGCGCTGTCTCACAATATTGCATGCTGTACTTTGTACTAAAGTTATTTTTTTTTTTAAATCTAACACAGCGGTTGCATTAAGAACCAGTGTATCTTTCATTTGCTGTACAACATGTATTTTTTAGTAAAGTTTATGATGAGTTTTTTGGTTAGATTACGTGACTGTCCAAAATTTCTCCGGACAATTTGGTGCATTATGGCGACGTATTCACAATGTAAAACCACGATTTGTAGCTATAAATATGCACATTTTTGAACAAAACATAAATGTATTGTATAACATGATGTTATAAGACTGTCATCTGATGAAGTTGTTCAAAGGTTAGTGATTAATTTTATCTCTATTTGTGAGCTACCTTTGCGGTGGAAAAATGGCGTTGTGTTTTTGGATATTGTGGTGAGCTAACATAAATATATGTTGTGTTTTCACTGTAAAACACTTTAAAAAATCGGAAATATTGTCTGGATTCACAAGATGTTTATCTTTCATTTGCTGTACAACATGTATTTTTCATAAATGTTTTATGATGAGTATTTATGTATTTCACGTTGCTCTCTGTAATTATTCTGGCTGTTTTGGTGCTATTTGTGACGGTGGCTGCAATGTAAAACTACGATTTATACCTATAAATATGCACATTTTCGAACAAAACATAAATGTATTGTATAACATGATGTTATAAGACTGTCATCTGATGAAGTTGTTCAAAGGTTAGTGATTAATTTTATCTCTATTTGTGGGTTTTGTGAAAGCTACCTTTGCGGTGGAAACATGGCGTTGTGTGTTTGGCTATTGTGGTGAGCTAACATAAATATATATTGTGTTTTCGCTGTAAAACATTTTCAAAATCAGAAATGTTGGCTGGATTCACAAGATGTTTATCTTTCATTTGCTGTATTGGACTTGTGATTTCATGAAATTATATTATATGAATATCCCTGTGACGCTAGCCTAGGCTATGCTAGTCAGCTTTTCTGATGAGGATGATCCCGGATCCGGAGGGTGATTAAGTAGAGGTTTAAGTTTCTAATCAACAAGGGAAATCCATTAACTAATAGTACAGGTAGATAGCAATAAAAACGATACTACAGAGATACAAAATAAGTTAGAGTAAAAAAAAAAAGAACTTGAGGAGCTTATTCAAGAACGATCTAATGTAATCTATTACAAAAATAATGCAAACAGGATGGAACATGGAGAAAAATGCACAAAATTCTTCCTGAATCTCCAATACAGGAACACTAACAAAAATAATTTGCAGAAATGCGTTACTGAAGACGGAGTCATCTATGATTCCCCCAAATGATATTTTAAAAGAGGAAGCTAATTATTTTAGGCATATGTTCTCTTTCCGTCTCATCCTTTCCCACTGAATGAAGATTATGGTAAGGAATTCTTTCCAAATATTATAAAAAATTTAATTAACAAATGACTTAAATGTAAATGTAAAAATTAATAAATATTTACTCTGAGCTGTGCTTCGGTAGGTAGATGGAAGGCCGTGTTGCCCAACCGGGTCCTTTGTCCTTTGAAGAATGTCTCTGCTGCTGCTGCTGAGTGGTAGACTGGATACTCTGTCTGTCCTAATTTACGTTTGCAGCTGCTGTTGCTAACAACGTCTAGGAGGTATCACTTCTATAGTGAATAAGAGTTCAAAGTTCATACCATTCGCAAACAAATCTCATGCTGAGGTCGGCTTAGTTCTGTAGCTGACATGTTATCTGAACCGGCCGTTTGCGGCCGCAACGGAAGCCCGAGAGGCAGCCTCAAAAAATGTTTTGGGGGGGCACACGGTGTGCTTGGCGGAGCCAGGTTTCAGACCAGAGCCAACTCCCCGCACTCGCTTTAAGGAGCGTGTGACCGTTCAGGCACCATGCGGTGATACGTTATGGAGTGATACGCAGTGTGTCTCCAGTGCGCATTCACAGCCCGGTGCGCTCGGTGACAGTTCTCCGCACTTGCCGTGCGAAAATGAGCATCCAGCCAGGACGGGTTGTGCCGGCTCAGCGCTCCTGGTCTCCAGTACGTCTCCTCGGACCAGGATATCCTGCGCTGGATCTATGCACTGTGTTTCCAGTGCGCCTTCACACCCCAGTGTGTCCTGTGTCAGCGCCCCGCACTTGCCGGGCTAAGGTGAGCATCCAGCCAGGATGGGTTGTGCCAGCTCTACGCTCTAGACCTCCAGTGCGCCTCCACAGTCCAGTACGTCCTGTGCCTCCTTCCCGCACTCACCCTGAGGTGCGTGTCATCAGCCCGGTGCCACCTGTACCGGTCCCACGCATCAGGCCTCCAGGGCGCCTCCACAGTTCAGGGCTTCCGGCGACAGTTCCCAGCCCAGAGATTCCGGCGACAGTTCCCAGTCCAGAGCTTCCGGCGACGGTCCACAGTCCGGAACCTCCAACGACGGTCCACAGTCCGGAACCTCCTACGACGGTCCACGGTCCGGAACCTCCTACGACGGTCCACGGTCCGGAACCTCCTGAGACGGTCCGGTCCATGGTCTGGAACCTCCTGAGACGGTCCGTGGTCCGAAGCCGCCCCCGACGGTAGATGCCCACCGGGACCCTCCCCTATTGAGTCAGGTTTTGCGGTCGGAGTCCGTAGCTTTGGGGGTGGGGGGGGGTACTGTCATGCCCTGACCATAGAGAGCTGTTTATTCTCTATGTTGGTTAGGTCGGGGTGTGATTAAGGGTGGGTTATCTAGGGGAATTGTATGTCTATGTTGGCCTGGTGTGGTTCCCAATCAGAGGCAGCTCTTTATCGTTGTCTCTGATTGGTGATCATATTTAGGTAGCCATTTCCCAATTGTGCTTTGTGGGATCTTGTCTAGGTATAGTTGCCAGTGAGCATTATATCAGCTTCACGTTTCGTTTGTGCGCTTTATTGTTTTTGTTCTTTGAGTTTTTCTCTTCCTAATAAAAGGGATGGAAACATACCATGCTGCATCTTGGTCCACTCCTTATAACGATCGTGACACCGTGTTATCATTTAGTTTGCTAGTAAATAAATAATCAAATCAGTGTGTGGTACGGAATGATCAGTAAGACTCGGGTTTGTGCAGATTGAAGAAGTATGCAACGTTCAGAATGAGACTGATATGAGGTAATGATTAATAAGTGACTTTTATCGATATATAACATATCTTTAGAGTTTAACTCTATAAACAACTTCTTCCGTCCGTGGTGCCCCAAATTCCTAATGACTTAATTGTTACATGATTAATTTAATCGGGTGACAATTAAACATAGTTAGCTGATTCGATAAATAAGTCATCACATTAATGAAAGTCATGTCATGACAATATATATAGTACCACACACCTACTCATTCCAGGGTTTTTCTTTATTTTTACTATTTTCTACATTGTAGAATAATAGTGAAGACATCATTTGGACATTTTTGAACTATAAAAACGGTTTTAAGTCAAACTCCTCATGAAGGCCAAGAGGAGACAGTGGGTTGAGCCTGTGTATCCAGAAAGACTCCCTTTGAAGAAGTTTCTTCTCAATGTTCCCTCCCCTACGTGACATCTTGACCATTTCTATTCCAATGTATCTCAGATAATTAATAGGATGTTCAGCTTGTACAAAATGAACAGAGACCGTGTTTTGTGTCTCACCTGTCTATATATTTATGCGGTGCTCACTGATCCGGATCTCAAGGCTTCTACAGGTTTTCCCTATGTAAGACAGACCGCAGGGACATTTCAACATGTAAAAAACATTAGTGGACATGCAGGTAATCAGGCCTTTGATCCTAAATCTTTGTCCTGTGCAGGGGTGGGTAAATTAGTAATTTGAATGTTGATATTGTGAACCTATGCTATATATTTTTACCTCCTTGTTGTGTTCAGTAATATGGTGTCGTAGCTCAGTTGAGTATTGAATACTGTTGCTTTAAGAATGTATCAGTCAAGTTGTGCGTAAACCGAGGTGTGAGGGTTGGATGAGTGAGTTTTTTTACGAGTTGTTAACATGTTGATTTGAAGTAAAACGTTCAGTTTAATTGCACAACAAGCCTCCTTGCATTTGTAACATTTGGCGACGAGGATGGCCGAGTTTAGCTTACCTCCACCATCTCCATTTCTTCCGGTCCCTGGAGAACCACATGTTCCATGGAATCGCTGGTTTCAATCCTTTCAGTTGTATATGGTAGCTATCAATCTGCATGGAGCTGCCGATGCACGAAAACAGGAGATTATGCACCACTTATGCACCATTATGCACCACTAGAAAACACTTAAGATTGGAAAACAAATGGAATTTGCTCTCGCTGAGCTACTTAAACTACAGAGCGCATCTCAGGGGGCGGGGCTTCACACACTGGCTGAGGCACCAGTGCAAAATGTGCAGGAAACCACTGGGGGGTGACTGTTTAAATTGTGGCTCCAGTGGGAATGTTACAAGAGCATCAACATGTTCAGCAAGGGACAATGATACAGTCAACAAAGATGTCAAACCAATAATCCAGCCATTGCGAAGGGTTCCGCTGACCCGTTGGGAGCCCATTGACAAGAGACTTGAAAACCTCCTGGAGAATGACATCATCGAGCCCATTGACGCCTCGTCATGGGTCTCAAACCTGGTCGTTGCGCCCAAGAAAAATGGCAATCTTCGGATCTGCATGGACCTCAGGGCCGTGAACAAAGCTATTATTCCCGGCAAGTACCCACTACCAACCGCTGAGGAGCTCACAACCCATTTTTATGGATCCATGTTATTCAGCAAACTTGACCTGAGGCAAGGATACCTCCAGGTTCCCCTGGCACATGAGTTGAGATCTCACTGCATTTATAACACACAGCAGGTGTTTCATCAGCTCTTCGAGAACGGGGCCAGACTCAACACTAAAAAGTGTGTGTTTGGGGTGTCAGACATTGAATTCATTGGATACAGGCTCTCCAGCCAGGGCATCACCCCCATCCTGTCCCATGTGGATGCCATTCTCACCTTGCCTGAGCCTCAGTCCGCAGCACAGCTGGCGTCATTCCTCAGCATGGCAACATACTACTTACGGTTTCTTCCAAACAACACTGAGACAACTGCTCCTGTTCGACAGCTTCTGAAAAAATACGCACCATGGATATGGACTCAGGACTACTGGGATGCTGTGCAGGAGCTCAAAGTGCAGCTCACATCGACCCCAACACTGGCTCACTTTGACACATCAGCACAAATGATTGTCACCTGTGATGCCTCTACACTCGCCCTTGAAGCTGTTTTGTCTCAACTGCATGGAGGCGTGGAACGGCCAGCGGCTTTTGCCTCATGGGCCTTTTCTCTGACTGAACAAAAGTACTCTGTGAGAGAGCGGGAGGCCCTGACTTGCATGTGGGAGTGTGAGCGCTGGAACTTGTACTTGTATGGCAGACCATTCAAACTCAAAATATGGTGTCGTAGCTCAGTTGAGTATTGAATACTGTTGCTTTAAGAATGTATCGGGCACGTTGTGCGTAAATGGAGGTGTGAGGGTTGGATGAGTGAGTGTTGTACGAGTTGTTAACATGCTGAATCAAAGTAAAGATGTTCAGTTTAATTGCACAACAAGCCTCCTTGCATTTGTAACACTCCTGTTTCAGGAAGTGATGTCCCTGACTACTGCCCCTATAGGACCTTCCACCCCCACCTGGGATATGCATGCCTGATGAAGAAATAAGGGTCAAAACGTGTTATAATAAAATCACCTGGGAGCATGAGCAGCAGTGTGCAGCGTTTTTCATTTTATGAACATATATTTTTTTATGTTGTGGTAATGTGCAGTGGCCTATATATCAAATATGTATTGGATAACGTCACAATCGTTTGCTATTTTTCTTAACTTGGGCTTTTTTCATTTAGTGCTCATAAAATGTATTTAATGTATGGCTCGTCAGGCTTAGGTAGCATTAGGCTTGAATTTTAGATTAAATCTCTAATCAAATCAAAACATAGGACTATTTATATGCTTTGAAATTACACTTCCGGTTTTGGCGGGAAATACCAGATAACCTGGAGAAAAATGTTTTATTCTCGGGATGGAACGTTTGTAAAACACCTGAAAAATATTCAACCCTAGTCCATACTTCAGTCCAGTTGGTGGCAGTAAAGCAACTTTAAATTGGTTCCGACCGCCATATAAATCCACTGAAGAAGAAGAGAGTGGGACTTTCCCAGCGCAATCTGCTGTACTCTCTCTTTGTTCCTTGTTTTCAATAGATGGGGTACGTGTTAACACATGATTCCACAAATGTTTAACATAGTCCATGGATTATTAGAAGCCGATTTCAAAGAGTGTATGTCTCTCTGTCTTTCTTTCAGATTGCACGTGGTCTCCATACTGTTTATTATCAGTAAGTAAAAAAGTGTTACCATATATCATCAGTGGTAACTACAACCAGTCAACAACCCAGAGCAGTGGCAGCTCCGTACAGTGACATCGCCCTTAGCTGCTCTTTCCCTTTGTCTAAAAACCTGAACCTCAACAACGTGATTGTCAACTGGCAGTGTGGATAGTCAGAGGTGGTCCACAGCTATTACCATGGGAGAGATTAGCTGGAAAGACAGAGTGATGTTTACAAGGGACGCACTCATCTGTTTGAAGACCAGCTCACTGTGGGAAAGGCGTCACTTAGACTGAGTGGTGTGCAGCTGAGTGACCAGGGCCCATACACCTATGATGTGATGGATGAACAGGGAAGCACCAAGGAAAGCTACAACTTTTAGTGGCAGGTTAGAGAGTATTTATTTTTGTCCATTCAGATTTAAAAAAAATATTGCATCTATGAGGGACTAAGAGACTTAAAAGTATTAAGCTATCTGCACAAAATCAGCTTATTGTCATCTACTTGCCTAAAGCCCTTTGCAGTCAGAATTCTCATTTGTTAAGAGCTGAATAAGAGTATTGTTGTTGTTGTTTTTGTTTACCCCTAGCCCCCTTCAAGGAGCCCCAGCTCTCTATACAGTCATCCTGTGACAGCTTCATCATCACCCTCAGCTCCTCTCAGGGTTTCTCCCAGCCTGATGTGGGGTGGACGGACTCCATTGGAGGAGACATCTCCAATCAGAGCCACAGCTGTATCAGCCTGGACAGCAGGGGCGCTATGAGGTCCACAGCTCCATGGAGGTTCTGCAATATTTCCCCATTATTCTTTTCAAAATTCTTCAGGCTCTGTCAAGATGTTGGGGATCATGGCTAGACAGCAATGTTCAAGTCTTGCCATAGATTTTCAAGCAGATTTAAGTCAAAACTATACTTGGCCACTCAGGAACATTCACTGTCTTCATGGTAGGCTGGAGTACGCTACTCCAGTGTAGATTTGTCCTTATGTTGTAGGTTATTGTCCCGCTGAAGGCTGAATTCCTCTCCAAGTGTCTGGTGTAAAGCAGACTGAAACAGGTTTTTCCTACAGGATTTTGCCTGTGCTTGGCTCCATCCTGTTTCTTTTTATCCTGAAAAACTCCCCAGTCTTTGCCGATATCAAGCATACCCATACCATGATGCAGCCACCACCATGCTTGAAAATAAGGAGGCAGTTACTCAGTGATGTGTTGTGTTGGATTTGCCCAAAACATAAGACTTTGCATTAAGGCCAAAAATCTAATCTATTCCTTTGTCGTGTATTTTTTTCTTCAGTATTACTTTAGTGCCTTGTTGCATACAGGATGCATGTTTTGGAATATTTGTATTCTGTATATTTGTATTCTTCTTTTCACTCTTTTAGGTCATTATTGTGGAGTCACTACAATGTTGTTGATCCATCTTCAGTTTTCTCCAATGAACTCCAGAGCTGTTTAAAATCACCAATGGCCTCATGGTGACATCCCTGAGCAGTTTCATTCCTGTCCTTCAGCTCAGTTCAGAAGTACGACTGTATCTTTGTTGTGTATGTGTGGTTTAATACATCATCCACAGTGTAATTCTTAACTTGACCATGCTTAAAGTGATATTAAGTGTTATTGATTTGTTATTGTTCCCCATCTATCAATCATTGCCCTTCGTTATGAGTCTTTGGAAAAGCTCCCTGGTCTTTGTAGTTGAATTTGTGCTTTAAATTCAATACTTGACTGAGGGACCTTATAGATGTTGTATGTAAGGGGGACTGGTGAGTTCATATACTAACTTATTTTTTGATTTGGTAAGCCAAATGTTACTCCTGAACAAATTTTCCTAAACAAAGGTGGTGAAAACTTATGCAGCAACTATACTGAACAAAAATACAAACACAACATGCAAAGTGTTGGTCCCATGTTTCTTGAGCTGTAATAAAAGGTCCCAGAATTTTTCCATAAGCACAAAAAGCTAATTTGTTTACATCCCTGTTAGTGAACATTTCTCCTTTGTCAAGATAATCCATTCACCTGACAGGTGTGCCCATACCTAGTCATGTGAAATCCATAGATTAGGGTTAGGGTTAATTCATTTCTGTCACGTTCTGACCTTAGTTCCTTTTTTATGTCTTTATTTTAGTTTGGTCAGAGCGCGAGTTGGGGTGGGCATTCTATGTTGTTTTTCTATGTTTTGTTCTGTATGTTATATTTCTATGTGTTTGGCCTAGTATGGTTCTCAATCAGAGGCAGGTGTCAGTCGTTGTCTCTGATTGGGAGCCATATTTAGGTAGCCTGTTTTTCATTGTGTTTTGTGGGTGATTGTTTCCTGTGTGTCACGATCGTGTGGAGGAGAGACGGACCAAAACGCAGCATGTGGAAAATAAGCCATCTTCTTTTATTTTACTACGAAGATGAACATGAAACGAAACACTATTACAAACTATACAAAAACAACAAACGACCGTGAAGCTATAAACGTAGTGCACACACACATGCTACAAACGTTCAACATAGACAATTCCCCACCAACAGCTAAAGCCTATGGTTGCCTTAAATATGGCTCCCAATCAGAGACAACAATAACCAGCTGTCTCTAATCGAGACCCAATTCAGGCAACCATAGACTTTCCTAGATACCTACACTCAACCATAGACACAGCTAGACTACTATACTAAACATAAACCCAACTACTCTAATAAACCCCCTAAACCTTACAACCACCCTAGACACTACAAAAAACACATACATTCCCCATGTCACACCCTGACCTAACTAAAATAATTAAGAAAACAAAGAATACTAAGGCCAGGGCGTGACATAACCCCCCCCTTAAGGTGCGAACTCCGGGCGCACCAGCACATAGTCTAGGGGAGGGTCTGGGTGGGCGTCCGTCCACGGCGGCGGCTCCGGGACTGGTCGTGGTCCCCACCCCACCATAGTCACTTACGTAGCCTCCTCCAAATGGCCACCCTCCAAATTAACCCCACCGGACTAAGGGGCAGCACTGGACTAAGGGGCAGCACCGGACTAAGGGGCAGCACCGGACTAAGGGGCAGCACCGGACTAAGGGGCAGCACCGGACTAAGGGGCAGCACCGGACTAAGGGGCAGCACCAGGATAAGGGGCAGCACCAGGATAAGGGGCAGCACCAGGATAAGGGGCAGCACCAGGATAAGGGGCGGATCCTGGCTGGCTGGCGGATCCTGGCTGGCTGGCGGATCCTGGCTGGCTGGCGCTGGCGGATCCTGGCTGGATGACGGCTCTGGCGGATCCTGGCTGGATGACGGCTCTGGCGGATCCTGGCTGGATGACGGCTCTGGCGGATCCTGGCTGGATGACGGCTCTGGCGGATCCTGGCTGGATGACGGCTCTGGCGGATCCTGGCTGGATGATGGCTCTGGCGGATCCTGGCTGGATGACGGCTCTGGCTGGTCATGGCTCGCTGACGGCTCTGGCTGGTCATGGCTCGCTGACGGCTCTGGCTGGTCATGGCTCGCTGACGGCTCTGGCTGGTCATGGCTCGCTGACGGCTCTGGCTGGTCATGGCTCGCTGACGGCTCTGGCTGGTCATGGCTCGCTGACGGCTCTGGCTGGTCATGGCTCGCTGACGGCTCTGGCTGGTCATGGCTCGCTGACGGCTCTGGCTGGTCATGGCTCGCTGAAGGCTCTGGCTGATCCGGTCTGGCGGAAGGCTCTGGCTGATCCGGTCTGGCGGAAGGCTCTGGCTGATCCGGTCTGGCGGAAGGCTCTGGCTGATCCGGTCTGGCGGAAGGCTCTGGCTGATCCGGTCTGGCGGAAAGCTCTGGCTGATCCGGTCTGGCGGAAGGCTCTGTAGGCTCATGGCAGATGGGCGGCTTTGCAGGCTCATGGCAGACGGGCGGCTTTGAAGGCTCAATACAGACGGGCAGTTCATGCGGCGCTTGGCAGACGGACAGTTCAGACGGCGTTGGGCAGACGGGCAGTTCAGGCGCCGTTGGGCAGACGGGCAGTTCAGGCGCCGCTTGGCAGACGGGCAGTTCAGGCGCCGCTTGGCAGACGGGCAGTTCAGGCGCCGCTTGGCAGACGGGCAGTTCAGGTGCCGCTTGGCAGACGGGCAGTTCAGGCGCCGTTGGGCAGACGGCAGACTCTGGCCGGCTGAGACGCACTGTAGGCCTGGTGCGTGGTGCCGGAACTGGAGGTACCGGGCTAAGGACACGCACCTTCAGGCTAGTGCGGGGAACAACAACAGGGCACACTGGACTCTCAAGGCGTACTATAGGCCTGATGTGTGGTACCGGCACTGGTGGTACCGGGCTGAGGGCACGCACAACAGGGCGAGTACGGGGAGAAGGAACAGTGCGTACAGGGCTCTGGAGACGCACATGAGGCTTGGTGCGTGGTACCGGAACTGGTGGTACCGGACTGGAGACACGCACCTCAAGGCTAGTGCGGGGAGCAGGGACAGGGCACACTGAGTTCTCAAGGCGCACTATAGGACTGGTGCGTGGTACCGGAACTGGTGGTACCGGGCTGAGGGCACGCACCTCAGGACGAGTGCGGGGAGAAGGATCAGTGCGTACAGGGCTCTGGAGACGCACAGGAGGCTTGATGCGTGGTGCCGGGACTGGAGGCACTGGGCTGGAGACACACACCACAGGGAGAGTGCGTGGAGGAGGAACAGGGCTCTGGAGACGCACTGGAAGCCTGGTGCGTGGTGTCAGCACTGGTGGTACTGGGCTGGGAACACACACCACAGGGCTAGTGCGAGGAGCAGTAACAGGACGCACAGGACTCTGGAGACGCACAGGAGGCTTTGTGCGTGCTGTAGGCACTGTCTTAACCAGACGGCTAGCACGCTCCTCAGGACGAGTATGGAGAGCTGTTCCCGGTGACATTAACTCACCAACACGTTCATTCGGACGAATGCCGTGCCTCATGCACCAAACCAGTACATCCCTCATAACTCTCTCCTCCAATTTCTCCATTAACTCCTTTACTGTCTCTGCGTCACTCACCTCCAAATCCGCCCTCACCGGCTCCTTACGGTAAGCAGGAGGAATTGGCTCACGTCTCCCGACTGACCCAACTAAACTACCCGAGAGCCCCCCCCCCCCAATAATTTTTTGGGTTTGACTTACGGGCTTCCAGCCTTGTTTCCTTGCTGCCTCCTCATATCGCCGCCTCTCCTCTTTCGCTGCCTCCAGCTCAGCTTTGGGACGGCGATATTCTCCTGGTTGAGCCCAGGGTCCTTTTCCGTCCAATATTTCCTCCCATGTCCACGAGTCCTGGTTACTTTGCCGCTGTTGTTGGTTCCGCTCATGCTGCTTGATCCATGGTTGGTGGGGAATTCTGTCACGATCGTGTGGAGGAGAGACGGACCAAAACGCAGCATGTGGAAAATAAGCCATCTTCTTTTATTTTACTACGAAGATGAACATGAAACGAAACACTATTACAAACTATACAAAAACAACAAACGACCGTGAAGCTATAAACGTAGTGCACACACACACATGCTACAAACGTTCAACATAGACAATTCCCCACCAACAGCTAAAGCCTATGGTTGCCTTAAATATGGCTCCCAATCAGAGACAACAATAACCAGCTGTCTCTAATTGAGTCCCAATTCAGGTAACCATAGACTTTCCTAGATACCTACACTCAACCATAGACACAGCTAGACTACTATACTAAACATAAACCCAACTACTCTAATAAACCCCCTAAACCTTACAACCACCCTAGACACTACAAAAAACACATACATTCCCCATGTCACACCCTGACCTAACTAAAATAATTAAGAAAACAAAGAATACTAAGGCCAGGGCGTGACACTGTGTTAGTGTTTGCACCATACGGGACTGTTTCGGTTTTCATTTATTCTCTTGTTTTTTTGTATTTTGTATTCAATTTCGATTAAATGATATTATGGATACGTACCACGCTGCATTTTGGTCCTCCTCTCCTTCCACCAACGAAAGCCGTTACAATTTCAATTGACTGATTTCCTTATATGAACTGTAACTCACTACAATCGTTGAAGTGGTTGCATGTTGTGTTTAGATTTTTTTTCAGTATATACTTTTGTTACTTAGGTTTTACTAATTTGTTGAATTTTCTTTTCACTTTGACATTATGGAGTATTTTGTGTAGATCAATGAAAAATGTCCTAAATTAAATCTATTTCAATCCCACTTTGTAACACAACAAAATTAGAAAAAATCCAAGGGGGGTGAATACTTACGATACCCACTGAAAGGATTACTTTTCTGATATGATTTGCATGATGGGACAAGGGAATTACCATAACTGTGTGCACTCAATACCACACCCACACTCTCCCACTATCGCTCTCACACATTTTAGATGGTAAGAGCTGCTCTAACTTCACCATGTGGAGAGACGTAGGCTTGCAACCCCATAACAACTACAGTATGCTGGTGAACAGTAAGCAGTCAGATCACAAAATGTTTTTACATAGCTGAAATGTAGAGTATGTTTACTCTAATCGATATTTATGGACGTACATTTTGCCCAATGTTATTGTCAAAGGTTTCCCAACAACTGTGGGAAAGGTACTATCCACCTTACAGTTGGACTGGTTGAAAAGTTGATCCTACACCACGAGGTGGATGTAACGTCTGGGGCATATTACAGAAATATTTCAAATTTCATTACATGGCACTTGGAGTCACTCTGTGAGACAGTTCATTACATTAACATTTTACCGTTGCTGCAATGCAGGCATTTTGAAAAGCAACTGTTCAACAAGCACATCAACAAATAGTTGTTACAAGTTGTAACAAGGCATGCTCAACTAACCTTGAGCCAACCACAGGAGGTACATGTACAAATACAACACACCTACAGTACTCCTCCATCCCCACCTTAAGTATATTCGTTTTCTAGATCCGCACATTGACCCAGCAGGAAAAGGTTACTAATAGGAACTTTTCATTTTATGGGAGGAATTTGCATTGTCACTGTAACGCTCCTCCTCTTCGTCTGATGAGGAATAGGAAGGATCGGACCAAAACACAGCGTGGTAAGTGTCCATGTTAATTTTAATAAATAAACTGAACACTGCAATAACAAAAATAAACAACAAAGAGAGTGAACGAAATGAAACAGTTCTGCAAGGTGAAGACAACAAAAAAGAAAACAATTACCCACAAACACATGTGGGAACAGGCTACCTAAGTATGGTTCTCAATCAGAGACAACGATTGACAGCTGCCTCTGATTGGGAACCATACCAGGCCAAACACATAGAAAAGGACAACATAGAACAAAACATAGAATGCCCACCCCAAATCACGCCCTGACCAAACCAAAATAGAGACATAAAAAGGATCTCTACGGTCAGGGCGTGACAGTACAACCCCCAAAGGTGCGGACTCCGGACGCAAACACCTAAACCTATAGGGGAGGGTCTGGGTGGGCATCTATCCGCGGTGGCGGCTCTGGTGCGGGACGTGGACCCCACTCCACCTTAGTCTTGACCCACTTAGGTGGCGCCTCTGGAGTGGCGATCCTCGCCGCTGACCCCGGACTGGGTACCCTTGCAGCGGGCCCCGAACAGGAGGGAGACTCTGGCTGCTCCGGACAGGAGGGAGACTCTGGCTGCTCCAGACAGGAGGGAGACTCTGGCTGCTCCGGACAGGAGGGAGACTCTGGCTGCTCCGGACAGGAGGGTTAGGGCTTAGCACAGGCACAGGACTCACCAGGATGGGGAGACATGCAGGAGGCCTTGTCCTTGGCCGAGGCACCGGATGCACTGGGCCGTGGAGGCGCACTGGAGGTCTCGAGCAACGAGCCTGCACAACCCGTCCTGGCTCGATGCCCACTCTAGCCCGGCCGATGCGAGGAGCTGCGATGTAGCGCACCGGGCTATGAACATGTACTGGAGACACCGTGCGCTCCACCGCATAACACGGTGCCTGACCAGTACGACGCTCCACCCGGTAAGCACGGGGAGTTGGCTCAGGTCTCCTACCTGACTCCGCCAATCTCCCCATGTGCCCCCCCCCCCCCCCCCCCAAAAAAAAATCTGGGGCTGCCTCTCGTGCACGTTACCTCGAGCCAACTCCTCGTAGCGTCGCCGCTCCGCTTTAGTTGCCTCCAGCTCCTCTTTAGGACGGCGATACTCTCCCGGTTGTGCCCAGGGTCCCTTTCCGTCCAAGATTTCCTCCCATGTCCAGGAGTCCATTCCACACTGCTTGGTCCTCTTTTGGTGGGTAGTTCTGTAACGCTCCTCCTCTTCGTCTGATGAGGAATAGGAAGGATCGGACCAAAACGCAGCATGGTTAGTGTCCATGTTAATTTTAATAAATAAACTGAACACTGCAATAACAAAAAAAAACAACAAAGAGAGTGAACGAAACGAAACAGTTCTGTAAGGTGAAGACACACAAACAGTAAACAACTACCCACTAACACATGTGGGAACAGGCTACCTAAGTATGGTTCTCAATCAGAGACAACGATTGACAGCTGCCTCTGATTGGGAACCATACCAGGCCAAACACATAGAAAAGGACAACATAGAACAAAACATAGAATGCCCACCCCAACTCACGCCCTGACCAAACCAAAATAGAGACATAAAAAGGATCTCTAAGGTCAGGGCGTGACAGTCACTTAGATAAAGAATGACATACAACCCTAGTGATAGCAGTTCAAAAAGGTGCCCTCTGACACGTCACCCTCAGAGCTAGACTGTGAAACCATACATGCATATTAATCATTTGCCCTTTACTTATATTGATGACGGGGATGAGGCCCACCTGTGCTCATCATGTTAAAGTGTCAAAGAAACTAAGCAGGAGGAGTGTTTTGTTTGTAAGCTGCAGTGCCACATTGGTTATAAGTATGTTGGCAGCTCTGTAACGCATTTCACATACTCACCTCCCCCCTAAACTATACAAACATGCCCATGACAAAGTGTATTTAAGATAAATAAATCCACACCTCACCCCTCTCGTCACACCCCCAAAATCCTCTTAAGGGTCCATAGTCAATTCTTGTTCAGACCTCTGTCACCCTATTGTCGATTGAGCTGACAGTAAATAAAGATTGTTTTCTTTGTTAACTGGGATGTGGCTCTCATATCCTTTTTCAAGATCAATGTTTCTGTAATGGTATCCATGGTTGGCTTTGTTTGTGTAAGCTCTCCTCGCCGTCTCCTATTGACATACACTTAAGCCATGTTCTGTTGACATACACTTAAAACATTAATGTGTAAGTGATGAGCACTTCTTCTAATCCGTGTTTAAATAATGCCATAAAACAATAAATTAAAAACGTATGATGTTTTGAATAATTTGAAAGTACATTGTTATTTTATATGGTCCCCAATTTGTATTTTATTTTACCTTTATTTAACCGGCCAAGTCAATTAAGAACAAATTATTATTTACATCACTACACAGTTATGCTAAAAACTATATAATAATTACATGGTTTACATGCCTTATAAGAGGTATAATAGTTGATAGTACTATGTAACAACTACCCACACTAGTTACATTATGCTGCTATATTACCGTTATGTTTGGCATATATTATTTACCAGGTCTCTCTTACAAAATCGAATTGTGACAAACCTGGTTAAATATATAAATTAAAATGTTTTTGTTTTATATATATTGAGGTAGAATGAGGTAAAATTGTATGAATCAGATGTTTATTTCTAATTTCTTTTAATAGTATTGTTTATAAGGAAAAAGCCTGTAATGGAGACGCTGTCAGTCGAGAAGCAGGTGCAGGTGAAACATTTAATAAAATAACAAACATGAAATGAGACAGCATAACAGTGGCGATAAGGCATGAACACAGGAACAATACCAACTGAGGAAGGAACCTGAGGGAGTGACAGATACAGGGGAGGTAATCAGGAAGGTAATGCAGTCCAGGTGAGTATCCTAATGATCTTCAGGTGCGCATAATGATGGCGCCAGGTGTGTGTAATGAAGGATCCCAGGACCAGTGGTTAGTATACTGGCGACTTCGAACGCCGGAGGGGAGGAATAGGAGTAGACATGACAAAGCCTATGTAATTGTTTTGGTTAGATGGAAACTTCAGACAAAAAGTTGTCAATATATGCATTACAGTCATATATACGCTCAGTTGACTTAATAAGTACTGTAATGAAATATTTTGGCAAGGATGTGTTATTTTTTAACCATGCTCTTTACAATATAAGACACCCTCTCATCCCTCCCTGTCTGTTATATCCTTCATGTTCCCACCGACAGGTAAAGTACGGACATCAAATCAGTTTTTTGCATTAGAAAACACGGTGACGACCAAATTATTAAGGAGCTGAAAATGAATTGAAACAAAACTATTTTCTATCTTTATAGATACATGTACAATTTATTAATGCATAGTAATTACATTTTTTTGGTGGATGTAATTTATTGATGGATATTAATAAATTAAAGTAAATGCCTTTCAAATGAATTATAGCTACTGTATAATCTAATCTAATCTAAAACAAAACTGATTTTGTTTTTACATTCATGTTTCATATTTTCCATATAATTTCTTAACTGTGCATTTTGGTTTCCAGCCATAGGACCAACTTTCGTGATTGTGTGGCTGTCAGCCTATTCATAGGTAGGAATCATAGATTACCTTTCGATATTCCATGTCATGTAATCACTACCAGAATTTAACAAGTTGATCATTTATTATTATCTAACATTATGGGGAAACATAAATACAGTACTGTAGCTTGGCAAATGAAATCTTTCTAGCCTCCTCTAATTAGATAGTACATTAATGTTGTTTGTTCTGCAGGGAACACTATATTATAGACATGTAATACTGGTTAGAAAGCTATGCAAGGGGAAGCGACAGCATGTGTATTGTTATGTGAACAAACATTTGTATATTGTCATGTGATTCGAGCAAAAACAAATTATTTTGTGACTTACTAAATTGACACTTGACAGTCAGTGAATTCAACAAGAGCAGTCGGAGCAAGACAATTGTACTGTATTTAAGCTATAGTATAAGATTCATTATTATACTGATATTACATTAGTCAAATGGTTGCAAAAAGAATGCAGGTGCTCATCTGTAAAATTGTCTTTCTTCCTTTATGTTTTAGTGGTCAGTGGATCATGCCCAGTGGGGCGGGAGTTCATTACTGCCTTTATGCCTAACTATTTGCTGAGCTACCATGATGATCAGAGTCTTCAACTGGCCATAACCACACAGGATTATCCAGCCGTTGTTCAAATTCAGGTCAATGCAATCGGCTTCTCCACCTCAGTGAAAATAGAGAAACAGAACACCAAATGGATCGCCGTACCTGGTAACGCTGAAATTGAGGGTCCAGGAGCTTCCACCAAAACAGTGCAGGTCACCTCCAACTCTGACATCTCGGTGGTGGCCTTCAAATACAAGTTCTCGACCGGAGACAGCAGTGTGGTCTTTCCAACTGACCAGCTGGGTACTGACTATGTGGTCTTCACCCCTGAGGAGGGTCCAAGCAACATGCACAAGCTTATGTCTATTGTCAATGGAAAAGAGCCCAACAAGATCACAATGATCCAAGTCTCCAACACCTCCTTTTCTTTGCTTCCAGGAATCCACGCCACTGACATCATTGACATCAGTGGCGTGGATTCCTGGAAGCAAAGAAAGGCGATGATTGTTACCATGGAACCATACCAGGTCTACCTCTACCAAAAGTACACCACTTTCATTGGGACCAGGGTCAAAACCAAGCACCCTGTGGCGGTCCTGGGGACACACGCAATCACGTCTATGAACATCTGCTACTAGTACAGAGCCTCCCCACTAATTACATGGTTCCTCCCATGCACATGACCCATTCAACAGACTTTGTCAACATTGTGGCCTCAGAGGACAACACTCTAGTGAAGATCTTTGAGGGAAAGGTATCCACTGCTAAAGAGCTGAATGCGGGGCAGGCATATGTGGTTTCTGTTCAACCCAAATTTCCGCTGATCATCAGAAGTGATAAGAAAGTCATGGTGATGTACTTCAGCAACAGCAAGCCCTACGATCCGTTCCTTACCAACTTCCTCCCAATGTCTGATCTGGCCAACGAGTGGTCGGTGGACACGCAGAGCAAATTCGAGAGCACATTGGTCATTGTCTCCGAGGGGGAAGGGATCAACACCGTCAAAGTCTGTGAGAAAAATACATGTGTGAAATCTCTCCAATAGACATCATTCAACTCAGACCCTAAGTACATGTGGGTAAATATTCCATTGGGAGAGCAGCAACAGCATTTCTCCATCAAAGGCGACTCCCTCATGGCTGTTTACGTTTATGGTGGCATGCCAAGAGACGGCTATGCTACAACAGGAGTATGTTCCAAAGGTACGCTGTTTAAGTGACACATCCACTTAACTGGCCTATCAACTGCCCCTCAACACCTCCCTCATTAAATAGGACAACTATTAAACAACACAATGCAACGCAACACAATAAAACAAAACGCAACACAACACAACAAATGCACTGCATGAAAACTAGAATTAGTCTTGAACGTTGCTTCTGTACGCCCTCAGGCACTGCCCCACCCACTCCACCAGTAGACCCCTTTGAGAACGTCAAATGCAGAGAAAAGGAAGAATGTACAAAGGGGGTTTGTGTCCACATCTCCAAAGCAATCTGCAGGGTCGTGACTTCCAGGGCACCTGCTCTTACGTCATGGCCACGGTTGTTAAATCTGAACCTGGCCTTATCCTGTTCACTGTCCTGACCAATAACAACCCCATACTGTAGGGAAAAAGAGGGTGTCTTTGGTAAGGTATTTCTCTGTCATGGTCTATGGGCTGACTGTTGTGATCAGCACGCATAAATGGAAAGGTTGAGATAAGTAAGAGACCAGAGGGAAATGATCAGAGTTGGGGTCGGTTCCATGGTAAATTTGGCCAATCCAGGAGGTGAACTGAGTGGTTTTTCCATATGCTTATTGATCTTTCTTAGGTGAATGGTGAGAATGTCTACCTGCCAGTGACCTTAGCCGGGGGAAACCTATCGGTGGTGTATAGTGGCAGCTATGCTGTTCTGAAGACAAACTTTGGCCTGAAGGTTATGTGTGGGCTCTGTGGGAACTACAACGGGGATCACAACGACGAGTTCACCAACTCCAAAGGTAACAAGGAACCCACAGTGGTGAAGCTTGCCCAGAGCTGGAGAACTGAAGACATCGACTTGATCTGTCATGATGACTGCCAAGGGGAATGTCCTAGCTGCACTCCGGCTCTCCAACAGAAATACAAGGGAGAAAAGTTATGTGGTCTCTTGGCCAAAAAAGATGGCCCATTCGCAAGCTGCCACAAGGTCCTGGACCCAGGCGTGTTCATGGACAACTGTGTGTATGACGTCTGCATCAATAAAGACATCTACCAGTTCCTCACTGAGAACATGAAAAGCCACAATGATGCCTGCTTGGCACGAGGGAGTCGAAATTAGCCCTGAGTGGAGGACAATAATTGGATGCTATGAGTTTTTTTCTTTCCTGACATTTCATCAAGATTTTTAGATTGCACTTTACGGTATTTTTTAAATATATTTTCTAATTTCACATTTGCAGCACTGGAGTGTCCGTCAAACAGCTATTATGAGGCGTGTGGCACAGCTTGCCCTGCCTCTTGTTCAGTTTTAGATGCCGAAGCAAAGTGCAAGGAACCCTGTGTGGAGACCTGTCAATGCAACAAGGGCTTTGTCCTCAGTGGAGACAAATGCATCTCCAAGGAGAGCTGTGGCTGCTCTTATGAAGGACAATACTACCCGTCAGGAATGAAGTTCTGGGAAGATGACAAATGCACAAA
Organism: Salvelinus alpinus; assembly: GCF_045679555.1. Classification (NCBI taxonomy): domain Eukaryota; kingdom Metazoa; phylum Chordata; class Actinopteri; order Salmoniformes; family Salmonidae; genus Salvelinus; species Salvelinus alpinus. Next base: position 37,507,415 of record NC_092089.1, on the reverse strand, counting down.
GCAGTGTGAATGCAATCCAGGAACAGCCAAGGTTGAATGCAAAGCCACCTGCCAAGGTTCAGGCGACCCCCACTACCGCACGTTTGATGGCAAGAGGCTCGACTTCCAGGGAACGTGTACTTACGTTCTCTCCAAATTGGTCAGCAAAGACGACAGATCTCTGACACATTTTGAGGTGCTTGTAAAGAATCAGAATAGGAGGAGGAACACGGCAGTGTCTTACACAAAGACAGTCACCAACACTGTCTTGAAAAACATCATCACTGTGAGTAGGGACAACCCTGGCAAAGTATTGGTAAGCTACCTTAAAATGTTATCCATTCCAAATGAATGACATAATTGCATTCTAGGTTTACTTGGTCAATGAGCTTTTATGATTATACTACTTAATGTAAGAAGAAATATCAGGACATTATCATCCTTCATGTTTCATTCAAGTTTCTTTCTCTCTTCCCAGGTCAACAACCAGTATGTGAACTTGCCGTTTGATGTAGAAGATGGCCAACTGTTCATCTTCCGCAGTGGGTATTTCGGGGTGGTGAAGACCAAATTTGGCCTGACACTGAAGTTCAACTGGAACAGCCACGTCTCCCTAACCCTCCCCAGCTCCTACTCAGACCTCATCGGAGGGCTCTGCGGAAACTGGAATGGCCAACGGAACGACAATCTCCTCAAACCAGACAAGAGCCCTGCTAACACCCCGACAGTATTCGGGGACAGCTGGAAAGTGGGGAACGACCCTGGCTGCTCCAGCGACTGCGATGGCAAGAAGTGCCCCACCTGTGACCACAGCCTGATGCTTGATTACCAAACAGGGAAGTACTGCGGCAGGATCACAGACAAAAACGGTCCGTTCAAGCATTTGCCTTGCCAAGGTGGACCCCAGAGAGTACTATGAGGACTGTGTGTTTGATATGTGTCTGTACCATGGCCATGCCTCTGCCCTCTGTAAAGCCCTCAGCACCTACACCACTGCCTGCCAGGATGCCCCTGCCAAGGTGGAACAGTGGAGGTCAGACAGCTTCTGTCGTAAGAAGTGCACAGACACACCTCATCAGATGTGTATTTCAAAACATCTACTGTAACAATATTGATCATTACAATAAGTCAGAAGTGGTTTGTCTAGCTAACAGCTCCTGGTTACAACATTAAATTCTATCATGTTTGACCTAATGTGTTGTAGCGGCCAACAGCCACTATGAGGTTTGTGCCTCAGGCTGCCCCCAGACCTGCAGCGGCCTCGATGAGCCTGAGAGCTGTGGGAACTCCCTGCACACTGAGGGATGTGTCTGTTACAACGACTTCATGTTGAGTGACAGAGAGTGTGTGCTGCTGGCTGAATGTGGCTGCGTTCACCAAGGCCAGTACTACCAGATGGGCCAGGTGTCCTTCCCCAACGGCCAGTGCAATGAGCGCTGTGTGTGTAACAAGGATGGAGACGTGGAGTGTAATAGAAAGTTTGCCTGCGGTCCCAATGAGATGTGCCAGGTCCAAGACAGGGTGCAGGCCTGTGTACCCATGAGCACAGGCACCTGCATTTGAGCGGGGCAAGGAGATTCCATTTGTTCAATGGCAGCTGCTTCAGCCTACATGGGGACTGTGTGTACAAAATGTTGGAGGTTGTGGAGAAAGACGGATCGATGGCTCCATTTGTTGTGTCAGTGCAGCAGTTGACCAAGATGGATGATGCAATGGTCACCAGGAGGGTTGACATACAGGCCTACAAATACAAGATATCTATGTCTCCCAGAGTTATATGGGAAATAATGGTAGTTTTCTTTCTTGATCTATTCATTTCAGTATTAAAAAGCAACACTTGATTAGAAAAACTGATGTTTTCAATCTTTTTTCCTTTCACAGGTGGATGACGTAACAACAAATCTCCCACTGTCACTCGGAGATGGAAAGTTCAGGGCCTACCAGAACGGCATTAACATTGTCGTGGTAACAGACTTTGGCTTGATGGTGACCTACGACACAGTTGCTGGCGCCATCATACATCTTCCATCCACTTACAAAGGTGTTACCGGTGGCCGTCTGTGGAGAAGTTTGCAGCAGGGTGGTTGGTGGTTCAGGAAGTTGAAGGTGTCCTCCCACCAGTGGATCCCCGCCGGCTTGTAGCATCATAAAGTCAAACAATGGTCCATTTGCCCAATGCCATGCTGTTGTGCCACCACAAGAGCACGTTGAGGGAGAGGGTGGGGATGCCCTGTGCCGCCATTTACAGACATATGTAACTATCTGTCAGGTATCCAGTGGCCTTGTCAGTAGCTGGAGATCTGACCAGTTTTGTTGTGAGTGAATTTTAATATTTAAAGTTAATTTACCTTATCCTGGTTTATCTTAATGTGCAATATTTGTCTAACCTAATGCTCTGCTGAAAAACTATTGAAGCTGATGCTGATTTCAGTTTTTTGATAACATGCATCTCCTCCCATTTCCATCTGTCCTCTAGCTCTGACGTGTCCAGCTAACAGTCACTATGAGTTGTGTGCCGACACCTGTTCTTCTACCTGTGACTCTCTCAGTGAGTCTCCAAAATGCCCACTATGCCAGGAGGGCTGCCAGTGTGACAACGGATTTGTGTTTTATGGTGGCAAGTGGGTCCTACCGGAGAACTGTGGCTGTGTGGTTGATGGACACTATTACAAGGTGATTACTGGTTTATTGTGTATTGACAAATAAATTGCCATTTCAAATCTCAAAAATGCAATGGTATCCTAAAGTGATTATCACAATTATAGGGCTATATCTGTTCTACTCTAAATGCAAGTATAATATGCAATTCATATAATCTATCACAATGCTTGGTTCATATTTATTGTTTACAATCATTTACATGTCTTGCTGGTTTTCAGTCTGGCCGGTCTGTGATGCTGGGAAACTGTTCTGAGACTTGCAGCTGTGTAGCAGGAGTGTTCACCTGCAGGAACTCACAGTGCAAAGAGTTCAAGACATGTGGGATGAAGAATGGAGTCATGGACTGCTACAGTAAAGGTAATAATAAAAAACAAACAGCTATGTGTTTCGTAAATTTGGATGTGGAATTATGTACCTTGTTGATGTTCTTATTTTGATATTACTATGAGCAAGATTGTAATGGTTGTCGTCGGAAGGAAGAGACCAAGGCGCAGCGTTCTTTGAGTTCCACATAATTTAATAATGAAGTGAAACTTAGAAAGGACAAAACAATAAAGAATACAACGAGCGAACAGCTTCAATGTGCAAACTACCTGCACACAAACAAAGAACAAGATCCCACACAGAAGGAGGGAAAAGGGCTGCCTAAGTATGATCCCCAATCAGAGACAACGATAGACAGCTGCCTCTGATTGGTAACCACACTCGGCCAGAAACAAATAAATACAAAACCTAGAAATAAAGAACATAGAATGCCCACCCAAATCACACCCTGACCAAACCAAAATGGAGACATACATTTACATTTACATTTAAGTCATTTAGCAGACGCTCTTATCCAGAGCGACTTACAAATTGGTGCATTCACCTTATGATATCCAGTGGAACAACCACTTTACAATAGTGCATCTAACTCTTTTAAGGGGGGGGGGTTAGAAGGTTTACTTTATCCTATCCTAGGTATTCCTTAAAGAGGTGGGGTTTCAGGTGTCTCCGGAAGGTGGTGATTGACTCCGCTGACCTGGCGTCGTGAGGGAGTTTGTTCCACCATTGGGGTGCCAGAGCAGCGAACAGTTTTGACTGGGCTGAGCGGGAACTGTACTTCCTCAGAGGTAGGGAGGCGAGCAGGCCAGAGGTGGATGAACGCAGTGCCCTTGTTTGGGTGTAGGGCCTGATCAGAGCCTGAAGGTACGGAGGTGCCGTTCCCCTCACAGCTCCGTAGGCAAGCACCATGGTCTTGTAGCGGATGCGAGCTTCAACTGGAAGCCAGTGGAGAGAGCGGAGTAGCGGGGTGACGTGAGAGAACTTGGGAAGGTTGAACACCAGACGGGCTGCGGCGTTCTGGATGAGTTGTAGGGGTTTAATGGCACAGGCAGGGAGCCCAGCCAACAGCGAGTTGCAGTAATCCAGACGGGAGATGACAAGTGCCTGGATTAGGACCTGCGCCGCTTCCTGTGTGAGGCAGGGTCGTACTCTGCGAATGTTATAGAGCATGAACCTACAGGAACGGTTTACCGCCTTGATGTTAGTTGAGAACGACAGGTTGTTGTCCAGGATCACGCCAAGGTTCTTAGCACTCTGGGAGGAGGACACAATGGAGTTGTCAACCGTGATGGCGAGATCATGGAACGGGCAGTCCTTCCCCGGGAGGAAGAGCAGCTCCGTCTTGCCGAGGTTCAGCTTGAGGTGGTGATCCGTCATCCACACTGATATGTCTGCCAGACATGCAGAGATGCGATTCGCCACCTGGTTATCAGAAGGGGGAAAGGAGAAGATTAATTGTGTGTCGTCTGCATAGCAATGATAGGAGAGACCATGTGAGGATATGACAGAGCCAAGTGACTTGGTGTATAGCGAGAATAGGAGAGGGCCTAGAACAGAGCCCTGGGGGACACCAGTGGTGAGAGCACGTGGTGCGGAGACAGATTCTCGCCACGCCACCTGGTAGGAGCGACCTGTCAGGTAGGACGCAATCCAAGCGTGGGCCGCGCCGGAGATGCCCAACTCGGAGAGGGTGGAGAGGAGGATCTGATGGTTCACAGTATCGAGTGTAGGTTTTTTCAGAAGGGGTGAAACTCTCGCTCTCTTGAAGACGGAAGGGACATAGCCAGCGGTCAAGGATGAGTTGATGAGCGAGGTGAGGTAAGGGAGAAGGTCTCCGGAAATGGTCTGGAGAAGAGAGGAGGGGATAGGGTCAAGCGGGCAGGTTGTTGGGCGGCCGGCCGTCACAAGACGCGAGATTTCATCTGGAGAGAGAGGGGAGAAAGAGGTCAAAGCACAGGGTAGGGCAGTGTGAGCAGAACCAGCGGTGTCGTTTGACTTAGCAAACGAGGATCGGATGTCGTCGACCTTCTTTCCAAAATGGTTGACGAAGTCATCCGCAGAGAAGGAGGAGGGGGGGTGGAGGAGGATTCAGGAGGGAGGAGAAGGTGGCAAAGAGCTTCCTAGGGTTAGAGGCAGATGCTTGGAATTTAGAGTGGTAGAAAGTGGGTTTAGCAGCAGAGACAGAAGAGGAGAATGTAGAGAGGAGGGAGTGAAAGGATGCCAGGTCCGCAGGGAGGCGAGTTTTCCTCCATTTCCGCTCGGCTGCCCGGAGCCCTGTTCTGTGAGCTCGCAATGAGTCGTCGAGCCACGGAGCAGGAGGGGAGGACCGAGCCGGCCTGGAGGATAGGGGACATAGAGAGTTAAAGGATGCAGAAAGGGAGGAGAGGAGGGTTGAGGAGGCAGAATCAGGAGATAGGTTGGAGAAGGTTTGAGCAGAGGGAAGAGATGATAGGATGGAAGAGGAGAGAGTAGCGGGGGAGAGAGAGCGAAGGTTGGGACGGCGCGATACCATCCGAGGCAGTGTGGGAAGTGTTGGATGAGAGCGAGAGGGAAAAGGATACAAGGTAGTGGTCGGAGACTTGGAGGGGAGATGCAATGAGATTAGTGGAAGAACAGCATCTAGTAAAGATGAGGTCAAGCGTATTGCCTGCCTTGTGAGTAGGGGGGGAAGGTGAGAGGGTGAGGTCAAAAGAGGAGAGGAGTGGAAAGAAGGAGGCAGAGAGGAATGAGTCAAAGGTAGACGTGGGGAGGTTAAAGTCACCCAGAACTGTGAGAGGTGAGCCATCCTCAGGAAAGGAACTTATCAAGGCGTCAAGCTCATTGATGAACTCTCCAAGGGAACCTGGGGGGCGATAAATGATAAGAATGTTAAGTTTGAAAGGGCTGGTAACTGTGACAGCATGGAATTCAAAGGAGGCGATAGACAGATGGGTCAGGGGAGAAAGAGAGAATGTCCACTTGGGAGAGATGAGGATCCCAGTGCCACCACCCCGCTGACCAGAAGCTCTCGGGGTGTGCGAGAACACGTGGGCAGACGAGGAGAGAGCAGTAGGAGTAGCAGTGTTATCTGTGGTAATCCATGTTTCCGTCAGTGCCAAGAAGTCGAGGGACTGGAGGGAAGCATAGGCTGAGATGAACTCTGCCTTGTTGGCCGCAGATCGGCAGTTCCAGAGGCTGCCGGAGACCTGGAACTCCACGTGGGTCGTGTGCGCTGGGATCACCAGGTTAGAGTGGCAGCGGCCACGCGGTGTGAAGCGTTTGTATGGTCTGTGCAGAGAGGAGAGAAGAGGGATAGACAGACACATAGTTGACAGGCTACAGAAGAGGCTACACTAATGCAAAGGAGATTGGAATGACAAGTGGACTACACGTCTCGAATGTTCAGCAAGTTAAGCTTACGTTGCAAAAAATCTTATTGACTAAAATGATACAGTACTGCTGGCTGGTGAAGTAGGCTAGCTAGCAGTGTTGACTACGTTAGAAGGACGAAAATAGCTGGCTAGCTAACCTCGATAATTACTCTAAACTACACAATTATCTTTGATACAAAGACGGCTATGTAGCTAGCTAAGAAAAAATTGCTAAGATCAAACAAGTCAAACCGTTGTACTGTAATGAAATGAAATGTAATACTACCTGTGGAGCGAAGCGAAATGCGACTACTCGCTCCAACCCGGAAGTACTCTCGCGGCGGACGAAAATAGCTGGCTAGCTAACCTCGATAATTACTCTAAACTACACAATTATCTTAGATACAAAGACAGCAAAGACAACTATGTAGCTAGCTAACACTACACTAATCAAGTCGTTCCGTTGTAATGTAATAGTTTCTACAGTGCTGCTATTCGGTAGGAGTTGGCTAGCTGGCTAGCTGGCTAGCTAGCAGTGTTGACTACGTTAGAAGGACGAAGGACGAAAATAGCTGGCTAGCTAACCTCGATAATTACTCTAAACTACACAATTATCTTTGATACAAAGACGGCTATGTAGCTAGCTAAGAAAAAATTGCTAAGATCAAACAAATCAAACCGTTGTACTGTAATGAAATGAAATCAAATGTAATACTACTGTTAGGGTTGCGTCAATTCAATCTGGTATAAGGACAAGTATGACAATGAGTCACTAATTGTATGCTATGTATTTTTTATTAACTAAGTAATAAATGGCAAATGCAATTTCCGTATATACGGGTTCACTGTAACATCACGCAGGATGAAAACAGAGAAGACACTTGTTACTGACAAAGATATTATAATATATACTCATGACAGAGATAGTTCCCGCTTCCGAGCCGGCCTGTCAGAGTAGAGACTGGGCGTGGTTTAGACTCACCCAGCCTATCGTTGGTGTTGGCGCTTTAAGCCAGTCCTGGCCCCTTAGCGCATGTGATGTCCCGACGCTGTTGCTGTGTAGATTACGCTCCTTCACCCCCGAGACTGAGGTCAGACAGCTCTGCAATATTGTCTGAGCTATTCGCACCTGTATACAATGCCCACTGTTCTCGCTCAAGGCTAACCACAGCTTCCCAGCACACTTATCTGGGGCTAACTGTTACTTTCAGCACACACACACACAGACACCCAGTCTCCCAGGCCAACAGTTGCTAATATTCAATCACATGTGTTATAGTATTGGGTTATAGTGCATAATTCAGAACCTCACAGATGATCTTCGTGTGTATAGTTTATCTATTATTGTCTATTGTACACCATAGTCAGCAGTCTCCTGATGAACCCCCCTTCCTCTACACCCCTCCTGTGCCTCTCTAAGATTAGCAAAGTTTCGGTCACACAGTACAGCGCACACACATTTCACACTGCTTGTTCATATCTTATGCCCTTGTACAATGTTGCATACACACACATTCTCTAACAGTCAGGCTTCTGAGAATATTGTACAATGCAGGTTCACATGAGTCATAAATTCAAACTTTAATGTATAAGATATTTTCTTGTTTATAGTTAGTTAAGCAAGCATGCTAAAAACCTTAAAGAACCCCACACTACCTGTGGAGCGAAGCGAAATGCGAAATGCATAAAAAGGCTCTCCAAGGTCAGGGCGTGACAAAGATATTTTAAGATCTCTAATGCACATGTTGTCAGACCCCTGTGAGGACACTGAGTGCCGTGAGAAAGAAAACTGTGTGGTGATGAACAATAAGGCGATATGTGTGGCCCAGTCCAAGGCCTACTGCTGGTTGTTCGGTGACCCTCACTACAGCACGTTCGATGGCCAGCCCTTCTCCTTCATGGGTACCTGCTCCTACATTCTGGTGAATACGACGGGCAAAGATCCCTCCCTGCCTCAGTTCAGCATCCAGACCAAGAACGAACTGCGAGTCAACTCCAAAGGCTCCTTCCTCAAATCAGCCAACATAGACCTGAGTGGTCACAGGATCACCATTCTCACTGGCCAAAGAGGGACAGTGGAGGTGGGTGGCTTCCAGTTATATTTGATACAGATATTTCATGATGAAGTTGAATGTAAGAATCCTCTATGCTCTCCATCCACTTTAAGTCCTCTTTAAATCCTCTTCTCTCTCTCTTGTCTCAGATTGATTAGGTCTGACCTCCCTGTGAGTTTGGAGTCTGGCAACATCCAAATCACAGAGTCTGGTATCCAAGGGACCATCCAGACAGATGTTGGCCTGAAGATCACTTTTGATTGGACCGCCTTCTTCATGGTGACCATCAGCAGCTGTTACTACGACAACATCGTTTCATCTGTGGCATCTACAATGGTAACAAAACAGATGACTTCACCACTCCCACAGGTGTGCTTTAGGTAAATACCACGGCGTGGGTGGCATCCTGGAGCATTGCTGACGGTGATCCATTCTGCTGGCACGTCTGTAACGGCAACTGCGCCACGTGCTCAGATACAGACCGGGCACTTTACACTGGACCACAGTACTGTGGTTTGATGACAGACGGAGGGGGCCCATTTGAACAGTGTCATAAGAAAGTGCCGGTGAAGGAGTTTGACTCAGACTGCCTCTATGATGTGTGTCTGAATGAGGGTCGACAGGACGTGTTGTGTGAGGCCTTGGCTAATTACGTGGCCGAATGTCATCAGGTTGGGGCTGTAGTCTCACGGCTGTGGAGAAAGGCCTCCAAATGCCCTTAGTACTCAGCTATAACAAAACATCACATTTCGGGACTCAGACATTCTTAAATGTGTATAATGACACGATGTAATCGCTTGTGCACTTGCAGAATGTTTTAGAACTACATTTGTGATGTTTGTTTTTTCTCAACTCCAACAGCCCTGGCTTGCCCATACCACAGCCACTATGAACTATGTGGCACTGCCTGCCCTGCTACCTGTGCCATTCCCAATGTCCCCGAGATCTATTCTAAAGTCTGTGTGGAGGGCTGCCAGTGCAACAAGGGTTACGTGCTCAGTGGTGAACACTGTGTCGTCAAGGAGTCAGGGTGGGGCTGAATGAAAAACTCCTTAACAAATATGGAAAACCTTTACATATCAAGTTTGGAGGCAAGAGCATTTTTCTTTTCAAATAAACTCTCATGGCTACAAAATATCCTTTAAAAACGTTCCTTTCATGTCCAGGTTGTAGGCATTTCGACATAAAATTGTAAAAGTACCTTAAAATTACCTTCTGTATGTGATAACATATTCTGAACTATATAATGTTGTGAGGGATTATGAGTATTCATGCATGGAATGGTTATTGAACTCTGTATTCATTATAATCCAAATATAATCCCAGAATTGTGTATTACTAAAACTCAGATCATCTCTGTATGCGTGTATCTCTGTCTATCCTTTACAACTTTCAAAAGTTTTGATTTAATCAGATAACTCAAAACTTCTCAAGTAATTAATTCAAACAAAACTGTTGAGTATATTAATCTTGACGTATATGCCATGCCATATTATATACTGCCTCTGCCCAGTGGGAACAGATGTCAGTTCAACATTTTGTTTTGAATTATTACTTGTGAGGTATTGAGTTGTCAACTATTGTGAAATCATCGTGAAAATGAACAACACATTTCACCGTGTCATTGAATTTAGGTTAAAAGTTTGGCGAAATAAAGACAATTCCCTTACATTGATGACTTTTTGCAAATCAGATCAGTTTTTCACGTTGACTCAATGTCATAACATAGATTTTTTTTTTGGGGGGGGGTTGAAATGACATGGAAACAATGCTGATTCAACCAGTTTTTGCCCAGTGGGTGTTATTGCAAAATAACACAAATCAGTTTGGTGGTTTGGCTGTGGTATTGTTGTGACTGTTGGAAGTATGACAGTAATTTCAGCGAAATAGATGTTTTATGTTGATATTAGTACTTCTCCACAACCCCCCAGTCTTCAATAAAAATAATTTGTCTGGCCACTGCTGGTCAGATAACACACAGCAGAGCAGTTTGTACTATGTTCTTGGATCAAAGATTGTATTGATTATATATTTTCTGGAATACAACTCTCTTTCCTACAGGGCTAAAGCCGCTATGCACTGTCAATACATTCTACAGTTATCTCTGTTAACTCTACTCTCCCTGCCAGGTATGTTTTATCTTTGTTTCAGTTAATTATATCCTTCAGTGGAAAATGAATAAATCAATGTATTGATCTTTCAATCGCTGTTTTCAGGCACACTGGCCCCGACCTGGTCTGTTTGGTACAGGAACAGGACTACCGTTATCTGTGCATCAAAAGGCTCATCAGTGGTATTTGCCTGTATGTACAGCTACCCAGCTACGACGAACGTTGGAAGAAAGATGTGGTTTACTCCGAGAGGCAATACAAAACTAGACGGCTCACAGCAAGGAGATGTAGTGTTTAACACATCTGGACTGACTAATAAAACAAGATACAGTGGAAGAACAGAGTTTTATGACCAAGGCAATAACTGCACACTGAAACTCAACAATGTGACTGAAGATGACAGTGGCAGATTCTTCTTCAGATTTGAGGCAAATAAACATAAGCAGGCCCCTCAGGGATATACAGGACCATTGGGTGTGGCCCTGACAATATCAGGTAAATCTAGATTTGTGTACATGTCATCACACTAAACAATTAAGGTATTACATAACCTAGGATGGTCAGTCATTAACCCTTCAACATGTCTTATATTTGGTTATACGTACATGTATCTTCTTTATGTCAGTCTTATCCCTAAAGTTAAATGAAAATGGCCCCGTTAAGGAGAGAGACCACGTCACCTTGGCCTGCACCTCCACCTGTAACCTTCCTCAAATGGAGTTCCTCTGGTTTAAAGATGGCTGCCCACTTCCTGGTGTCTCTGGTGTCCCCGGTGGGCAGTATCCCCTAGGTCCACTTTCCCCTAATGACACTGGGAGCTACTCCTGTGGTCTGGGGCAAGGCACATCTACACCAATACTGCTGGATGTGAGATGTAAGTCAGCAATATTTTTCAGTAGTCAGCTATCTTCAAGTTGTTGTTTTCTCTTCTCAGTGGCCAATGTACATCTGAGATGGATTTGTTGATTCATTGTCTGTATTAATGTATAAATGCAGTACTACAAACAAACAGTGGCTTGCAAAAGTATTCACCCCAATTGGCATTTTTCCTATTTTGCTGCCTTACAACTTGGAATAAAAATAGATTTTTGGGGGGTTTGTATCATTTGATTTACACAACATGCCTACCACTTTGAGGATGAAAAATATTTTTTATTGTGAAACAAACAAGTCAATACTTTGTAGAGTCACCTTTTGCAGCAATTACAGCTGCAAGTCTCTTGGGGTATGTCTCCATAAGCGTGGCACATCTAGCCACTGGGATTTTTGCCCATTCTTCAAGGCAAAACTGCTCCAGCTCCTTCAAGTTGGATGGGTTCCGCTGGTGTACAGCAATCTTTAAGTCATACCACAGATTTTCAATTGGATTGAGGTCTGGGCTTTGACTAGGCCATTCCAAGACATTTAAATGTTTCCCCTTAAATCACTTGAGTGTTACTTTAGCAGTATGCTTAGCGTCATTGTACTGTTGGAAGGTGAACCTCCGTCCCAGTCTCAAATCTCGGGAAGACTGAAACAAGTTTCCCTCAAGAATTTCCCTGTATTTAGCGCCATCCGTCATTCTTTCAATTCTGTCCAGTTTCCCAGACCCTGCCGCTGAAAAACATCCCCACAGTATGATGCTGCCACCACCATGGGGATGGTGTTCTTGGGGTGATGAGAGGTGTTGAGTTTGCGCCAAACATAGCGTTTTCCTTGATGGCCAAAAAGCTCAATTTTAGTCTCATCTGACCATAGTACCTTCTTGTTTGGGGAGTCTCCCACATGCCTTTTGGTGAACACCAACCATGTTTGCTTATTTTTCTCTTTAACTTCTCTTGGATATGTGGGATGCTAACGTCCCACTTGGCCAAAAGCCAGTAAAAATGCAGAGCGCCAAATTCAAATATATTACTATAAAAATCAAACTTTCGTGAAATCACACATGAAAGACACCAAATTAAAGCTTCACTTGTTGTGAATCCAGCCAACATGTCTGATTTCAAAAAAGATTTACGGCGAAAGCACACCAAACGATTATGTTAGGTCAGTACATAGCCACAGAAAAACACAGCCATTTTTCCAGCCAAAGAGAGGAGTAACAAAAAGCAGAAATAGAGATAAAATTAATCACTAACCTTTGATGATCTTCATCAGATGACACTCATAGGACTTCATGTTACACAATAGATGTATTTTTTGTTCGGTGAAGTTCGTATTTACAGTGGGGAGAACAAGTATTTGATACACTGACGATTTTGCAGTTTTTCCTACTTACAAAGCATGTAGAGGTCTGTAATTTTTATCATAGGTACACTTCAACTGTATCCAAAAATCTGAGTTTAGGCGGGACGCTACTGTCTCACTTGGCAAAAAGCCAGAGAAAATGCAGAGCGCCAAATTCAAATTAATTACTATAAAAATCAAACTTTCATTAAATCACACATGGAAGATACCAAATTAAAGCTACACTGGTTGTGAATCCAGCCAACATGTCAGAATTCAAATAGACTTTTCGGCGAAAGCAAAAGATGCTATTATCTGAATTAGCACCATTGTAAACAAAGAGAGATGAGCATATCAACCCTGCAGGCGCGACACAAAACGCAGAAATAAAAATATAATTCATGCCTTACCTTTGACGAGCTTCTGTTGTTGGCACTCCAATATGTCCCATAAACATCACAAATGGTCCTTTTGTTCGATTAATTCCGTCGATATATATCCAAAATGTCAATTTATTTGGCGTGTTTGATCCAGAAAAACACCGGTTCCAACTCGTGAAACATGACTACAAAATATCTCAAAAGTTACCTGTAAACTTTGCCAAAACATTTCAAACTACTTTTGTAATACAACTTTAGGTATTTTTTTATGTAAATAATCGATAAAATTGAAGATGGGGTGATCTGTGTTTAATACAGGATTAAAACTATCTGTAGCATGCTTTCTGGTCACTCGCCTCTATCTAACAGGACACTTCAAGTGACCCTGATTCAAAATGGCCGTACTTCTTCATTACACAAAGGAAAAGCCCTCAACTAATTTCTACAGACTATTGACATCCAGTGGAAGCGGTAGGAACTGCAAGAAGGTCAATTAGAAATCTGTATTCCCAATGAAAATTCATTGAAAAGAGAGTGACCTCAAAACAAAACAAAATCTGAATGGTTTGTCCTCGGGGTTTCGCCTGCTAAATAAGTTCTGTTATACTCACAGACATGATTCAAACAGTTTTAGAAACTTCAGAGTGTTTTCTATCCAAATCTACTAACAATATGCATATTTTATCTTCTGGGGATGAGTAGCTGGCAGTTGAATTTGGGTATGCTTTTCATCCAAACGTGAAAATGCTGCCACCTATCTTAGAGAAGTTAAGCAATGGCTTTTTTCTGGACACTCTTCCGTAAAGCCCAGCTCTGTGGAGTGTATGGCTTAAAGTGGTCCTATGGACAGATACTTCAATCTCCGCAGTGGAGCTTTGCAGCTCCTTCAGGGTTATCTTTGGTCGCGTTGTTGCCTCTCTGATTAATGCCCTCCTTGCCTGGTCTGTGAGTTTTGGTGGGTGGCCCTCTCTTAGCAGTTTTATTGTGGTGCCATATTCTTTCAATTTTTTAATAATGGATTTAATGGTGCTCCGTGGGATGTTCAAAGTTTCAGATATCTTTTTATAACCCAACCCTGATCTGTACTTCTCCACAACTTTGTCCCTGACCAGTTTGGAGAGCTCCTTGGTCTTCATTGTGTCGCTTGCTTGGTTTTGCCCCTTGCTTAGTGGTGTTGCAGACTCTGGAGCCTTTCAGAACAGCTGTACAGTATATACAGTTGAAGTTTACATACACCTTAGCCAAATACAATTAAACTCAGTTTTTCACAATTCCTGACATTTAATCCCAGTAAAAATTCCCTGTCTTAGGTAAGTTAGGATCACCACTTTCTATTAAGAATGTGAAATGTCAGAATCATAGTAGAGAGAATGATTTATTTCAGCTTTTATTTCTTTCATCATATTCCCAATGGGTCAGAAGTTTACATACACTCAATTAGTATTTGGTAGCATGGCCTTTAAATTGTTTAACTTGGGTCAAACGTTTCGGGTAGCCTTCCACAAGCTTCCCACAATAATTTGGGTGAATTTTGGCCCATTCCTCCTGACAAAGCTGGTGTAACAAAGTCAGGTTTGTAGGCCTCCTTGCTTGCACACGCTTTTTCAGTTCTACCCACACATTTTCGATAGGATTGAGGTCAAGGCTTTGTGATGACCACTCCAATACCTTGACTTTGTTGTCCTTAAAGCCATTTTGCCACAACTTTGGAAGTATGCTTGAGGTCATTGTCCATTTGGAAGACCCATATGCGACCAAGCTTTAACTTCCTGACTGATGTCTTGAGATGTTGCTTCAATATATTCCCATCATTTTCCCACCTCATGATGCCATCTATTTTGTGAAGTGCACCAGTCCCTCCTGCAGCAAAGCACCCCTACAACATGATGCTGCCACCCCCTGGCTTCACAGTTGGGATGGTGTTCTTCAGCTTGCAAGCCCCCCCCTTTTTCCTCCCAACATAACAATGGTCATTATGGCCAAACAGTTCTATTTTTGTTTCATCAGACCAGAGGATATTTTTCCAAAAAGCACGATCTTTCTCTCCATGTGCAGTTGCAAACCGTAGTCTGGCTTTTTTATGGTGGTTTTGGAGCAGTGGCTTCTTCCTTCCTTCCTTTCAGGGTATGTCAATATAGGACTTGTTTTCCTGTGGATATAGATACTTTTGTACCTGTTTCCTCCAGCATCTTCACAAGGGCCTTTGCTGTTGTTCTGGGATTGATTTGCATATTTCGCACCAAAGTACGTTCGTCTCTAGGAGACACAACGCATCTCCTTCCTGAGCGGTATAACAGCTGCGTGGTCCCATGGTGTTTATACTTGTGTACTATTGTTTGTACGGATGAAAGTGGTACCTTCAGGCGTTTGGAAATTGCTCCCAAGGATGAACCAGACTTGTGGAGGTCTACAATTTTTTTCTGAGGTCTTGGCTGATTTCTTTTGATTTTCCCATGATGTCAAGCAAGAAGCACTGAGTTTGAAGGTAGGCCTTGAAATACATCCACAGGTACACCTCCAATTGACTCAAATGATGTCAATTAGCCTATCAGAATCTTCTAATGCCATGACATAATTTTCTGGAATTTTCCAAGCTGTTTAAAGGCACAGTCAACTTATTGTATGTAAACTTCTGACCCATTGGAATTATGATACAGTGAATTATAAGTGAAATAATCTGTCTGTAAACAATTGTTGGAAAAATTACTTGTGTCATGCACAAAGTAGATGTCCTAACCGACTTGCCAAAACTATAGTTTGTTAACAAGAAAATTGTGGAGTGGTTGAAAAACGAGTTTTAATGACTCCAACCTAAGTGTATGTAAACTTCCGACTTCAACTGTATACTGAGATCATGTGACAGATCATGTGACACTTAGATTGCACACAGGTGGACTTTATTTAACTAATTATGTGACTTCTGAAGGTAATTGGTTGCACCAGATCTTATTTAGGGGCTTCATAGCAAAGGGGGTGAATACATATGCACACACCACTTTTCTGTTTTTCATTTTTTTAGAATTTTTATAAACAAGTAATATTTTTCATTTCACTTCACCAATTTGGACTATTTTGTGTATGTCCATTACGTGAAATCCAAATAAAAATCCATTTAAATTACAGGTTGTAATGCAACAAAATAGGAAAAACGCCAAGGGGGGTGACTTTACAGTCAAATTAATACACACAATACAATGTTGTTTTCTGTACGTCTGCTTCCAGATGCTCCAAGGAACGTTTCTGTTCAGGTCAGCCCGAGCCCCGAGGTAGTGAAAGGCAGTCGTCTGACTCTGACCTGCAACAATAACGCCAACCCTGCAGCAGAGACCTACACCTGGTTTCAGAGGACAGGAACGCTAACTTCACTAAGATTAGGGATGGGGAAAGAACACACCTTCAAAGAAATAGATTCTGATGACAGTGGACTGTACTTCTGTATGGCCCAGAATGCCCTCGGATCACAGAACTCTACAGAACTGGAGTTGAAAGTTAAAGGTACTGCAACACTTCTGCACTTCTTGTATGTCACGCTGTTGTGATGTCTGCCCTGTGTATCTCAACAAAACAAAGGCATGCCGACAGGGATATGAAGTTACAGTATATGATCTGATCAGATTTAATAGTGTATTTTCTCTTGTGTTCCAGAATCAGCCCATTTAATGGTGGTCCTGGCAGCATTTGGGGCTATCTTCCTTGTCACAGCAGTGATTGTGGTGCTCTACATTTACATAAAAAGGTGAGTGGTTTGAAAATGTCTTATAAAGAACTAAACATATATTATAGTGCACCGAAGGGCCCTCTCTCCCCTATCTTATTTAGAAATGTACACAATTATATTCGCCCCATTTCCCTCCCTCTTTAACTGTGTATACAAATGAAAATACACTGTCTACAGGCTTGATGTCGTAATCATGTCACAACTGAGACTTACACAACTTCTTTATTTCCAAATGTTCTTTCAAAAGATATACCATACTGGCATCGACAACCACCAACTGTTGGTTTGGTTGGCCCACAGTGGAAAGTTACTGAGAAGCATGACAGGCTATTTAGTTGACCTTTATGGCTGAATTCTCACTTTGTTTTATCCTCCACAGACGGAAGTGGAACACGGCCGAGAAGAAGCTTTCAACCAAACCAGTCCCCCAGGTAGGTGATCAGAGGAAAGTAAAGTACGAACAGTGGCCTTACTGTGGTTGTCATTGCAAATGTGGTTGTCATTGCGAATGGGCTAGGTTGTCATTGCAAAACAAACCTTACACATTGACTTTTTTTCAGTTTTTCTTAATGAAAAAAACAGCTCGTATGAAAGTTGAATGGTAAATGTGGAAATCAATCCCATTGAACTTTGAGTTAATTAAAATATGCCAATGAGTAGAAAGAGAGTCATTCTATGTCAGGGGCCAGTGCTCAGTATTTTGACTGTATTCTGACTGTTAGTTACAGAAAGCAACCTTTTCTAGACCAGAGGACATCTATGAAAACATGAGACGGTCAGCCAAGCCGATCACTGATCCTGATGACATGAATTACGCAGAGCTCAATATCAGGCCTACTCCTTCACACAGGTAAATAACCACAGAGTGAGTGAGACGCTCACAGTAAATTGCACAAGGAAAATAATGTGTATCAAAACAATTGCATAATAACTTGCAAAAACATGTACCCAACAATGCAACAACAGGCTTACATTACGTAGTATCTGTAATATAGTAATAACTGCTAGGTAAATACAAATATATATCTGCACTAAAACCTGTTCCCTTTAAAAGGAGGCAGCTGAATAACAAGGCAGAGGATGACGATGCAGTTATCTACAGCCAACTACAAACACACTGAGGTAGTCAGAGAACTTTGCTATCTAGACCTCAAGGCCTACAGTATGGTAAACTCAAGAAAAGTGAATGAAAAAAAGCATGTTAAGTGACATTTTTTAATTAGCGAAATACATAGCTGTTATACTGTATGTGTATGTACAAACAATGTACAGTGTACAATATACAAAATAAACAGTAAAAAAGTGGATAATTATAGAAATACAAACATAAAATGATTACATGAGCACACAGGGTATGCCATTTAACAGATTATTAAAAAATAAGCATATCATATTGCTCTGTAATATAAAAGAGCTATGTATATTTCTCATGATTTCAACACTTGAAGAGATGTAATTTTGACACGTCGTTATTTGTTAATGTTATTATGCTAGATTCTGTATACTGTTAATATGTTAGGATAAACATTCCTTATTAAATAATGATATGTCACTTACAGATTGTTTGCAGATTAAAATGAATATAAACTTCAATAAACAATGAGTTATGATTAAATTAATGAACTACGAAGGTCTCCCTGACAAATTACAGCAGCCTTAAAGTACTGAAATATAACAAGAATGTACTGAAATATAAAAGCAAGGAAATGTAACACTTAACATGAGATTACACAGGGCTGGATGAAATTACAACCATCTGTTGATGTTAGACATTACAGTTCCCAGATAACTTTCCGAATCCTTATTCTTTCTCAACTTGGACTGTCCTGGGAACTCTCCAAAAACATTTAACTAAGACCCCCAACTCACAGTACTTCCTCCTTTCTACTTTGGCATTTAAAGGTTCCATTCTTCAGATACTAGGATGTCACTTCCTGTTCAGTAACTCAGGCCTCTGTGGCAGGATCTCCAATGGGGGACATTTTCCTGATAAGAAATCATAGGACAGGTTAGAAATAAAACACAACTCAATACAACTAGCCATGGAAATATTTAATGAGTCATTAGCTCAGTAACTAAATATGCACATGCAAATACAGGAAAATAAGACTAATAAGCCTATTCATTCTGAGAGGGTATTCCCGTGTTCGTCAGCTCAAGTCATGAAAGACTCTAGCAGTGGCAAGTGGGTGGTGGCTACCTAACAATTAAAATGGGTATAAAGAAATGGCTACGGGTGTCACTTTGCACATGGGTATATTAGTTATAATTGAATTAGTCAGTGATCAAACACATTTTCTGACTTGTAAGTGTGGAGGTGCCTCTTTTTGCCATTTTTTATGGATCATAGCCCGTTTAGGGCGAGGGTGGGCTGTGTCCACTCCTCTGACATCGTCATCGGCCACCTACTCGAATTTGGTGAGGGGTGCTTTGTCGCACGTGACCTCCGCCTGCAACCCATTATTTGCCCCATTTTGTGAGTGCAGTTTTGGGATGCTATCCCTCGGTATGCCAAGCCTATTCAACTTCAAGCCTCTGCATTGAAGGACACACATAAACTGAGGTTCAGGACGGTTCATATAGAGAAACACACATAACCACACTACAACCCTCTGAATATGTTACATTGAGGAACAGGCAGACAGTAGGCTAGAGAACAGTTTTACCCATTACAGGTGCAGTCACCCTCCTCCACAGTCTTCTTCCCAGGGACCTTCTGCCCAAACACCTTGACAGCCAGGAACATCAGCATGCCGCAGCGGTTGATATAGCAACAGGTGGCGTCCACAGCAATCAGTAGCACCAAAAAGATGAGCATGACAATACCTGCCACAGCCCCTTTCCCCATCCCACCCTTATTCATCTTGGCTACTGAAGGGGAAGAAGGGAGGGGATGAAAGGGAGGGAGAGAAGGAGAGAGACAGAGAGATGGAGAGATAATCATATTTAAACTCTTAAACTTAAACAATTTATCCTGCTCTGGCTGCTCTGTTTTGTAACTGTTTTATTTCAGAGATATTTTCCTCTCTATTGGGCAATAGTCTGTTTTCCAGAATGTGACTGTTGTAAAGCTGTGAAACAGCTCATAAGGAATGACATCATCAAATAATGAACTAAATGATGGCACCTGTGCCTGTTTACCAGCTCTGACCGGGACTCTGGAAAAACTATTGTAAGGTGAGAGTGCAGAAAGGGTGCACACGCTCAGACCCCACGGGAGCGTCTCGTCAGCTAGACAAGCGAAATGTTTTTAAATGTTTAGTGTAAATGTGGTAAATGTGTTTAGTTGTTAGGAGTAACTTTTTAAATTACAGTGTGGGTTATGAAGGGAGGGCAGAACAGTTATTGTAGCTTAAGAGGGCTGGGTCCTATATGTGCCTTCTTCACTATCATGTGGGACTTTTGGCTGTTTGTATTGGTCCATGCACCTGTCTGCAGTGAAGTCGCATGCTTTAAGAGTATTTGATATCCAGTTTGCCGTGTAACTGCATGTTCCCACCTTTGTGTGCAGTGTCACCTCCTAGTGTGTAATTAAGCTCATAGCCTATGTGTGCCTTACACCACAGTCTTCTTCTTACTCAGGCTCAGTTGCATAGACCGCAGAAATATAGTAGGGCGTCTCTCTGAGATATTCCACGCTGTCTTATGAAATTAAATGTTTTATAAAGTATATAATTGTTTGCTATATTGTTGTTGAGTTCTGGTGTATCCTTCACTCAGACAAACCGGTTAATCAAAAGGTGGTGGCAGCACTACGTTACTCTGCTCAATCCAGTATTTGTCCCACCTCTCGGAAGGTCTCAAGCTTTAATTCACTACTACAGTATGTTATAGCAGCTTACCAGGCTGTGGGACATTGAAGTTCAGCTTGGCTGGGCTGGAGGAGCCGTAGGAGTTGACGGCTAGCACCTCCATGTGGTAGTCTGATTTATACTGCAGGTCATGGAGGTTGATCACTGTCGAGTTGGACGGCAGGTCCTTCACCTTCCAGTCCTCGTCCACCTTATTCTAAGAGAAAGAGAGGGGGGGGTGTAAGGTCTTGCACACTCTGTAATGTCTTGATCTTTTGTCTTCACTGAAGAACAAAAACGCATGCATACTCACCACTCTGTAACGGACAATGTAGTGGATAATGGGGGAGCCTCCGCTGTCCAACTGTGTTAAAGTGATTGAGAACATATTGCCCTCAACCTTCCCCTTGCTGGCCACCAGGACCGGGCTGTCTGGTTCCCCTGGGGATGGAGGGAGGGAGGGAAGGCAGTGTGTAGGTACAGAGGTCAGGGGTGTTCATGCATCAGCCAGCTTATAACTAAACAGTGTGTGAAACTGTTGTAGTAAAATCTACTGTCATGTTAGGGAGGCTGGTTATCTATGAAAAACTGACTTTTCAGAGTTTCTCGACACGTGTCAGTACTTTACCTCCTGCGGGGCCGAATGCCGATGGAATGGGATGATGTCATCAGGAGCGGGGAAATAATGGAGCATGAATAGCCGTCAGCGAGCAGGTGAGGATGTCATGTGGATGATCATGTGACAGTGGAATGAGTGAATGATGGCAGATGAACATTTCTTCCAGCCAATATAGACAGACACTCAAAACAGTAGGCAATATGGATATAGCTTGTTAACACAAGTAATGCAGTTTGAACAATGATAGTTGGTGACATTTAATAATAATTATACTGCATTTGCCTAGATATGATGCGATTGGGAGTGAGGAGAGAGAGAGGAGGAAGAGGAGGGTGACACTCACGTATGCCCTGTGTGCGGACGGTGAGCGCGTCTGAGAAGCCACCCTGACCCAGGTGGTTCCGAGGGGCAAACCGGACAGAGTAGGAGGTGTAGGGAATCAGATCTGTGATCACCAGGGGGTCTGCACACAAACAACAGAGTGCATGAACACACACATATCACTTTTATTTATATATATATATATATATACACTTAAACTAATAAAACTAGTCATAACTAGTCATATCACTAAAATGGTCATCAGAGGCCTCCCCTGGTTTTAGGGAAATCAGTGTTCAGATAAGACTTCTAGTTCTCAGTGTATTCATTGGCTTCATCTTAACTGTCTCAAACATCATCTACAGTATTTCATGAAATAGATTGGTCACTGAGAGCCCGGTTTTTACCTGTGGACTGGATGACTCTCTCCTGCCAATTGTTCTCACGTCCTGTCTTCCACTGGAGGGTGAAGTGGGTGATGGGAGAGCCCCCGTCCACCAGGGAATCCCCCAGGGTGAAGTGGACCGACGTGGGCCCTGGGGTGCCACTTACCTGTGATGCTTTACCTGGCCAGGCTGGGGGAGGAGAAATGAGAGAAAGATGGAGAACGAGAGGGAGGAAGGAGAGGGAAATAGGAAGAAAGGATGGAGGTGAAGAGCAGTTCAAAGACAGAGGTGAAGAGGGAATGAGCATGTCAGACATGAAAGAATAAGAACATTGCCGTTAGAAACAAAAAACGGTGAACACTGCAAATGTAAATAGAGTACCTACACTTTAGCTAAAATCTCCCAATGTTTTCAGTTGTTTTAGAATTTTATAGTGGTTTGTGGCTGCTTGTCCCTTTATAGAAAGGTAAAAACCGATTGAATCAACGTTATTTCCATGTCATTTAAACCCCAAAAAATGTATGCGATGACATTGAATCAACGTGGAAAACTGTTTGGATTTGAAAAATTGTATCAATGTAAGTGAATTTCATATTTTTTTCACCCGACTTTTAACCTAAATCCAATGACTTGGTGACATTTTTGGATGATTTTACGTTGAATTCACGTTGAGCTGACGTCTGTGTCCAGTGGAATGTTGTGTTAGCACTAAGTATTATCATAACAGAGTAGGAAGGTCAAGAGTGGCCTTACTCTGCAGGCTGAAATCTGTGGAGGCGTTGCCAGCAGGACTGATAGCCATGCAGCTGTACAGCCCTCCATCTGAGGGAGTCACATTGTCAATTACCAGGACATAGCCATCCTCCATTCTCACTCGACCTCCACCAGCGTCCTGTATCCACACAAACACAACCAGACAGGAACTCAGAGGAGAGAAATATAACAATAAAATTCTCTGCCTGATTCTCCCCCAATATTTTTTGTAATTAATGCCACTGTGTGAATGTATGATCTGTCTTACCACTGTTAGCAGGTGGTCATTGTTGGTCTTCCTGACCCACTGCAGTGCGGGCATAGGGTGTCCTGAGACGTTACAGGACACTGAGAGAGTCTGGCCTGGCTCCACCTTCATCTTCTCCTGGCTTAGCACTGCTACAGGATGCTCTGTAAACACGTACAGAACATGAGACAGGACAAACTGAGTGCTTTGTGTAACAATAAACAAATTATAATAGATAAAAATGTGTAAATTATTAACATTATATGTGCATCTTCTGTTAAATAGGAAAAATGATTGTGAGTTGTGTGTTCAGATTGCTTCGAAGACCCGCAAGATATTGGTATTATGTATGGTTAAGCCAGCAAGATATTGGCATTGTATCTGGTTAGGGAGTGAAAGTTATTTATAATAAGGGTTACATGGAGAAAAACGGACCTCTCTGAAATGAAAATGGATGGGCCTCCCTTCAGCAAAATACATTTCAAATCAAATTGTCTTTGTCACATGCCCCACATGCTCACATGCATCTGGGTCTCGCCTAACCCATCTGGGTGGAGTATGCCCGGAACACTCTTCCCAGTTCTGCCACGGGACTCTCCCCTTTCGAGTGCTCCATGGGCTATCAGCCTCCACTCTTCCCTGAACAAGAGCAGGAGGTCAGCGTATCCTCGGCCCAGATGTTTGTCCGCCGCTGTCGACGTACCTGGAGAAGAGCCAGGGCGGCTATTCTCAAGACCATCTCCAGGTATCGACAAGTGGACCGTCGCCGGACCCCAGCTCCCTACTACCGCAGAGGGTATAGAGGGTATGGCTTTCCACTCGGGATCTGCCCCTTCGGGTAGAGTTTCGCAAGCTGTCTCCCTGGTTCATTGGTCCTTTTCCCATCTCCAGAGTCCTGAGTTCCACTGCTGTCCGGGGGGGGGGGGGGGGGTACTGTCACGCCCTGATCTGTTTCACCTGTCCTTGTGATTGTCTTCACCCCCTCCAGGTGTCGCTTATTTTCCCCAGTGTATTTATCCCTGTGTTTCCTGTCTCTCTGTGCCAGTTCATCTTGTATGTTTAGTCAAGTCAACCAGCGTGTTTTTCCCATACTCCTTTGCTATTCCCCTTTTTCTAGTCCTCCCGGTTTTGACCCTTGCCTGTTTCTGGACTCTGCACCCGCCTGCCTGACCATTCTGCCTACCTTGACCACGAGCCTGTCTGCCACTCTGTACCTCCTGGACTCTGATCTGGTTTTGACGTTTTTTCCTGTCCAAGACCATTCTCTTGCCTACCCCTTTGGATTATTAAACATTGTAAGACTCCAACCATCTTCCTCCTGTGTCTGCATCTGGGTCTCGCCTTGTGCCTTGATACCTTTTGAGGATCTGGGGACCCATGCCAAATCTTTTCAGTCTCCTGGGGGGGAGGGGGGGAAGGTTTTGTCGTGCCCTCTTCACGACTGTCTTGGAATGTTTTACCTAAACCCTCCCTGAACGCTTGAAAAACAAACAAGTGACCCTCCCCTATACCCAAAATAATAATAAAAACATAAAGTGGATAGCAGAGAACATGTCTTCCATCTACCCTCATTTCTTGGACAGACCAGAGCCTTAGATATGAAGTTTTAGAAACTGCTATTTGTCCTGTAAGCAATACATGGCAGCACATTAATTTTGATCGCGCACAGGGCTGCGGCCATGGCCAGAAGTTTGTGGGTTCGCAGACCACCGTGGACAAGAGTAAAAGTGGAAAGATTTCCTTTATAGTAAAAGCATTACATAAATCTATAATCATATTTGCAGGTCCGAGAACAAAATAGCCTTCTATAAACCTTTCATGCAATTCATGCAAAGTCATTTTACATATTAGTAGAATATTTTTTAATAACACACAAACTACCAAAATGACAGGCTAAGAATGGACAGAGAGTTGTCCCTATGTGTTCATCTTATCATATTTCTCTAATGCCAAATCAGTGTGTCTTGTTTAAATGAAACTTTCCCTGTTTGCAAATAATTAAATCTTCTACATCATGAGGAATCTTGAAGTTAGGCCTACTTTTCCAGCACAGACAGAGTAGGCCTACCGACACAGAAAAATGTAAGCTTTAACTGCTGGTTACTCTTCTTACATGGCTTAACCCAACGAGAGAACAGAAGTGTTTCCCTAAAAGCTGTCCGGGTTTAAACATCTTCTATGGCACAACACGTGAATAGATTAATAAATTGATAGTGATAGAAGTATGTGAACAAAAATATAATCGCAACATGCAACAATTTTACTGAGTTACAGTTCATAGAAGGAAATCATTCAATTGAAATAAATTAATTAGGCCCTAATCTATGGATTTCACATGACTTGGCAGGGGAGCAGCCATGGGTTGGCCTGGGAGGCAATAGGCCCACCCACTTGGGAGCCAGGTCCACCCACTGGGGAGCTAGGCCCACTAAATCAGAATTAGTTTATCCCCACAAAATGGCTTTATTAAAGACAGAAATACTCCTCAGCACCAACCCTTCCCCTCCTCAGACTATCTCGCAGGTGAAGAAGCCGGATGTGGAGGTCCTGGGCTGGCGTGGTTACACATGGTGTGCGGTTGTGAGGCCGGTTGGATGTACTGCCAAATTCTTTAAAATGACATTGG
Organism: Salvelinus alpinus; assembly: GCF_045679555.1. Lineage (NCBI taxonomy): Eukaryota > Metazoa > Chordata > Actinopteri > Salmoniformes > Salmonidae > Salvelinus > Salvelinus alpinus. The sequence continues at coordinate 37,481,890 of NC_092089.1, read as the reverse complement.
AGGTGGCTTATGGTAGAGAACTGAACATTCAATTCTCTAGCAACAGCTCTGTTGGACATTCCTGCAGTCAGCATGCCAATTGTACACTCCCTCAAAACTTGAAACATCTGTGGCATTGTGTTGTGTGACAAAACTGCACATTTTATTTTATTTTTTATTTTTTTTAAATTCCCCCCTTTTCTCCCCAATTTTCATGGTATCCAATCGCTAGTAATTACTATTTTGTCTCATCGCTACAACTCCGGTACGGGCTCGGGAGAGACGAAGGTCGAAAGCCATGCATCCTCCGAAGCACAACCCAACCAAGCCACACTGCTTCTTAACACAGTGCGCCTCCAACCCGGAAACCAGCCGCACCAATGTGTCGGAGGAAACACCGTGCACCTGGCCCCCTCGGGTAGCGCGCACTGCGCCCGGCCCGCCACAGGAGTCGCTGGTGCGCGATGAGACAAGGATATCCCTACCGGCCAAACCCTCCCTAATCCGGACGACGCTAGGCCAATTGTGCGTCGCCTCACGGACCTCCCGGTCGCGGCCGGCTGCGACAGAGCCTGGGCGCGAACCCAGAGTCTCTGGTGGCAACTGCACATTTTAGAGTTGTCTTTATTGTCCCCAGCACAAGTTGCACCTGTTTAATGATCATGCTGTTTAATCAGCTTCTTGATATGCCACACCTGTCAAGTGGATGGATTATTTTGTTAAAGGAGAAATGCTCATTAACAGGGGTGCAAACAAATTTGTGCACAACATTTAAGAGAAATAAGCTTTCTGTGTGAATGGAACATTTCTGGGATCTTCTATTTCAGCTAATGAAAAATGGAACCAACACTTTACATGTTGCGTTTAGATTACTTCCCAAGCAAAGTCAGGTTTTTGTCCTTGGCTGTAGAAGGTTGTAGCTCAGCCTCTGAATGTCAAAGAAACTAAACAATGATATCCCCATATGCATCTGGGTCACGTCTTTCCCAGGTATTGCACAGCGTGTTTCTAGCATAAAGCATCACGGACCATTGCGTTGTTATAACGCTTTCCTAATACTGAGTTGCACCACCTTTTGTCCTTAATTTTTCGGGGCATGGACTACAAGGTGTCGAACTCCAATGCTTCCCACAGTTGTGTCAAGTTGGCTGGATGTCATTTGGTTGGTGGACCATTCTTGATACACATGGGAAACTGTTGAGCGTGAAAAACCCAGCAGCATTGCAGTCCTTGACAGACTCATACCGGTGCACCTGGCACCTACTACAATACCCCGTTCAAAGGCACTTAAATCTGTTGTCTTGCCCATTAAAGTTCTGAATGGTACACATAATCCATGTCTCAATTGTCTCAAGGCTTAAAAATCCTTCTTTAACCTGTCTTCTCCCCTTCATCTACACTGATTGAATAACAGGTGACATCAATAAGGGATCATAGTGTTCAGCTGGATTAACCTGGTGAGTCTATGTCATCAAAAGAGCAGGTGTTTTGTACATTTAGTGTAGATCACTTTACATAATAGGATCTGTTTCATTTTCTTAAAAATCTTAAGCTAACAAGGGGTAGGCCTGTGATTTTTGCCATTTTTTAAAATAAAAGGTAGGCTTATGGCATACTCTCTCATAACCCCTCAATTTGAATCTTGAGGGGGTATGGAGGTAGGCTGGAGGTAGGCTGTTTAAAGAGTACATGGTGGATGGAGGAATTGACTGACACATCTATGGATATAACAGCCTATTCTGTCTTTCAAACAGGTAGGCCTACCTCTTATTTCTTAAATAGGAAGAAATATGCTCCAACACAAAGCCCTCTTGTTGTTAGTAAAGTCTAATTAAAATGAAGGCCGTGACTACTTGAATTTGCCTACTTTCAGCACCATGAGCTGTCCATTTCCGATTGTACCGCAGCTCCTGCGTCAAGTTTTAGCACCACAACGTAAGTTACTCAAATATGGCTTATTTTGACGTAGTCTATAGGCTGGACTGCACGCAAGGCCTACTCAAAAATGATTTTTGGAAAAAGACTTTGACTCTCCCCCTGAACTGCCACTTTAGGCCTATACAGCACAGCCATTGGTTAGGCAGCACACAAAAAAGGTTTTGATCAGCAAGAGCAGAGCAGGCCAGAGCTCAGGGTTGGAAAATCCATTACAGTGTGTAATGCAGCCTAGTTTAATTTACACCATCCCAGCAGCTATCTTACAAATATAACTTTGCTCTGTGCTTCTGCAAGCATGCATTTCATAGCCTATAGCCTATAGGCTATGGATCATTTGATTGAGACCACACTAAACAGCCTATAGGCACACCTGATATTGTGTGACCAGTGGAGAATCAGAGATGAGGGGCGGCATCAGGCACACATCGATATATAGCCTTCTAAGCAACTAATTTTAAAACACTAAGAAATATTGGAATTTCATCAATTACAAATTACATGGCCCTCCCCAGACCTAGATTTGAAAAAATAATAATAAACCTTCAACTTGGCTAAAATTGAAAAAGCATGAACCTTCCCCATTTTCCTCAAAGGTACCCATTCTGTTCATGAATCTTTCTGAAAACACCTGAAGATTACATTTTTTTAATTCTCTGATGGGAGACACAAACTTCTACTTTTCCCTGGTTGAAAATGTTACACGGGTAATGGGTTTGAATGGGATCAAATGGTTTGTTATCCGAAACAGCTGCTGTTGGCTCAGGCTCACTAGACTGTCTGACAGAAAATGGTTGCTTACACAGAATCAAATTCTCCATGATATCTCTGTATATCAGGAACATAAACATCTGGAAGGAAGTATTCAAATACTGTTATTTTGGAGAAAGCTTGGTCTTGTGAAGCTAAAGCTGTTTGTTTCCAGGAGGAGTGTGTTTCCTGATGTTCTCTAACAAACCACACCTGAGACATCCAGCATGATCATGGCACTGCTCTCTGCGATCTTATTCTTGGCCGTGCAGATGTACTCTCCATAGTCGCTCCTGACTACGGACGAGATAATCAGCTCGCTCTTGTCTGAGTTGTACTTGTAGCGGGACTCATCTGAAGAGTCTGGGCTGAGGAGGGAAGCGCCAACAGACAGACAGACAGAAGTGAGGCCTAGTGCTACAGAACATTAGCACACTGCTGATAAGGAAGCTGACAGGAAGTGAGACACACAGTCAACCACCACACAGACAGGATGGCACGCCATATTAGCGGTGCACTGAGACATAAATGACCACATAAATATAGACACACTGGAGGCCTTCACCCAAACATACACTTTCCAATACACACTAGTTTTTCTCTCTCTCTCTCTCTCTCTCTCTCTCGCTCTCTCTCGCTCACTGTTACATTCCCCAGTTTCTGTGTTTTGGGTTTGTATGTGTGTATTTCAGGAAATGGCTTCCTGGATTCTAAGCAGCTGATTGGTCGGCCCCATCGATGATTGGAGCTCTGAACCCTCCCTCTCCACAGGGGAAACAGCTGTTTTCAAATACCAACTTACCAACTAATTACCAACTAATTATTCTGTTTTATTTGTTCCCAGGGGGGAAGGGGAAGGCACCTTGGGAGTGCTTAGGCAAGAGGCCTGCAGACATACATAACCTGTAGTATTTACTGTCTATGCACACTAGGCAAGACCTGGGCGGACCACCCCCTGTATTTTGGTTAGTGCGCCAGGAGGTGCTAAAAGGTTAGGTAAGTAGTGGGTAGGCAGGTAAGGTAGGAGAGGGGATTCTTTAACTTTTACTTTCTTAGCTTTGGTTCCATCCAGCCCCACATTACCGTGTTAAGGAAATAAATTCCCTGTAAACGGTAATATTCTCTGCCTCTGTCATCCTTACCCGCATCTACAATCACATACCTCTTTCACTCCACGGGGAGTTGAGTGTAGCAGGGTGTTGCGTTCCCTCCTCCAAGAGGCGTACGTAACACTTTCTGTGTTACTGCAAAACTGTTTCGAGCAGGATACTCTGGCTTTTCACACATGCACACAGTGCACACCATTCAAACACTCACATTGTCCAGATGATGTTTGGTTGGGGGACTCCCTCGACCAGGCAGCTGAGGGAGACATTGGTCTCTGGTCCGGCCGTGACTTTCTTCACCTCCTCATGGATCTTCACTGTGGGAGGAACTACGGCAGGAGGGTCAGAGGAGACATGATTTATTTTAGTCAACAACAACACACATCCACTGGTCTATACAGAGTTTATACAAAATAAAGATTCTAAAATATCCTTTATTCCCTCCTTTACTTTGAGTAACCCCACCGTTGACGAAGATGGAGATGACGTGCTTTTTGAAAATGGGCCGGTCCTTGATTTTAGCCTCACAGGTATATGATCCGCGATCCTTCCTGTTGATGTTGTTGATCTGTAGAGAGTTGTCTTTCAGTCTTGTGATCCGACCTGCTGGGAGCAAAAGACGGCAACAGGGAAAAGAAAGATCAGCGTCAGGAACACGTTCTGTCTGCTTAATCATCAATATAACCAATCTTGAAAAAGCAATCACCCTCTCTAAAGTTGTCAATGGTGACGTTCACATGAAACAGGGTCAGGGATTGTCTGACAGTTATTTTCAGTGTGTTTTGTCCCTCTGGAAAAAGAAGACAGATTGAATCAGATGTTTCCCGGGGAAGAGTCTGGAAAACATCCCTCGATTTGACGGCAAATCGGAATAGTCTATGAGCTACGTGACCCCTTCTGCCCCTCAACAGCCTGTCCACCATCGCCACCTCTCCATCGGTCACAGGCAGGCAGCAGTTAGTGTGAGGAGCTAGGAAGCTAAGAGACTATACCACATGAACAATCAGAAGCGAGGGTACCCCTCCTACCGTCAGAGTGCAATTTCTGATGGTCCCTCTCCCAGTTGACTTCCACCACCGGCTTGCCAGTGACCACGCAGGTGATGACCACATCTTGACCCTCCAGGAACTCATGATAGGCTGGTGTTTGCCCGAAGGATGGCGGCTCTGGGTGAGTTGAGAGAGGGATGGAGAGTGCGAAAGTGTCATTCTGTGTGTGTGTTTGGTTTTCCTATCCTCAAGGATAATTTCACCGGTCCCCACAAGGAAAATGGATATTTCAGGCTTAGGGTTTAGGGTTATGAAATAGGGTTATGGGTTAGGGTTAGGAATTGAGTTGAGAGTTTGGTGTTAAGGTTGGGGTTAAGGTTAGGGGTCAGAGAAAACAAGGATACTTAAACAAACGTGTATGTGTGTGTGTGTGTGACAAGGATATGAGCTATGTGGCATCTTTGATCTTGCAAGACAACACTAATTAGCTCAATACTCAAACAATACGAGAAATACCCTTCAACACTGACTCTTGGTCATATTAGCCAGGTGAAAAGTTTTACTTTAAACATCTTACCGTAGACAAAGATGGTATAAGATACATCCTCTCTGTGGCCTGTCTCAAATTCACAGAGGCATGTGTACCGTCCTGTATCCTCTATCTTGGCATTCCTGATTAACAGTTTTGACGATGTCTCATCCACTTTCTCAACCTGGTCATCTTCAGCATCCTCTCCATCTTTCTGCCAGGTGATGTCTCCTTCCCCACCAGCTAAGAGGGGTTATGTGTAATTGTGTGTATCATATATTAATATTTTGTAAAGGATATATAAATTCATAAACTGCATATGCCAGTGTACTTCAATATGCAGAAGACATTCTACCCTTTAGATTTTCTGCATTATATTGTATTTGTTCAACCATGGTAAGATGCTGCTCTTATGGAAATGCCAGAACATTGTACCAACCTTTGCAGAGGAGCATGACATTCTCCCCCAGCAACACATCTGGTTTGCTGGTGATGATTTCCATTTTGGCCTCTGACACAGTGAGGAAGAAGAGCAATATTAGAACAACCTTTCAGACACCTAACAGTAACACCACTTGAAACTTCTATATTCTGGAATAACTATTGAAATGGAGAACCTAGAGCCAAACATTTGGGCATGCCTATCGACTTGACTAAGAACACATTAGTGTGATTAATCAAATACCACCAAATCACACCTGTCGTGTATGTTCTACACTGTATCTCTACTAGACTGTGACGATGCACTCATCAACACTATACATTTACAAGAGAGATCAGTTGATTGATTTGACCTGGGAAACCTGCAGAAGAAGAGAGGTCTCAATTGCTCCTGTCAACGCTGAAGCCCTGCAGATTGCCATCAGCCATCAGACAAAGCATGTGTGTACCGTATTGTCCTACTGTTTTACTGGAGATAGTAAGTTAGGCCTATAAATAGGCTCCTAGGAACTAATTGCAGCACGCTGACAGGCGACCAGGAAAAGACAAGCAGGGAACTTGGCAGTGGTGGACTTCCTGAGCAGGACGCTATTCCTTCCTGTATTGAGGCTGAGACAGGCTGCATGGCTGTGGCTGAGAATAGCTCTGTGGCTGTGGATGAGACAGGCTCTATGTCTGCGCCCCAATTCTCTTATATGGCCACATCTCCTTCAGCTCATAACTTACTTTCTTTCTGTCCTTTGTCTGTTGGCCACTGAAAAGTGAAATGGTTGGATAGATTTCCAACCTTTTGCTTTCCTTTCCCCTATAATCAATTTGAGTGGAAAACAAGGTCAGGGGGCTCTTGGAGCCAAAACCAAATTACAGCATAGGGAAGATATAGCCTTAACAATCATGGCTGGGTTAATTAGGACGAGTTTAGATGTGGTGGAATTAGAATAAAAGTAGTTAGTTGGCATCTCTTTTTTGGCATTTTAAAGATTACTGCCACATTATGGGCTGGGGTGGATTCAGAAAGCATCTCCTAATACAATTCAGCCTCCGGAACAGATGAGCTTGGACATTGCTCTGGGTACACCTCACACTGATGAAACTCAGTAGAGATAGAATAAAGAGAGAGAATAAAAATCTATTTTTTTAACATATGAGATAACCAAACTCAGTATTCTCTCCTATGTCCTAGCATTCGGGATGCTGTATAGTTGTAGCACCACATTCATGAGGAATGTGTTGAAAGAACTATATATTATACATGTAGGGAAAATTGGCAAGGAAAATGTTCACTTCAGTTAGCTCTGAATCCCTTAGGTAAGATTAAAAAACATGTCAATGACAAGTAAGACAATCAAGTTCAGTGCATCTCATGACAGAACACAAACTGTGAACCTGTCACGATCGTCTTCTTTAGAGAGAGTGGACCAAGGCGCAGCGTGTGCAAAATACATCTTCTCTTTATTTTGAAGAAGAACAAACGAAAAACAAAACGACGAACGTGAAGCTATAAATGACTAAGTGCAAACATGCAACATAGACTAGACAGACAACTACCCACAAAAGCCTACTGCCTATGGCTGCCTTAAATATGGCTCCCAATCAGAGACAATGAATGACAGCTGTCTCTGATTGAGACCCAATCTAGGCAGCCATAGACATAACTAGACAACCTCACTCTTCTCTACCCCATACACATACAACACCCATAGACTAAACAAAACAAAACACACAAAGACAACCCACCCCAACTCACGCCCTGACCAACTAAATAAATAAAAGGAAAAGGAACAATAGGTCAGGAACGTGACATAACCCCCCCCCTTAAGGTGCGAACTCCGGGGCGCACCAGCATAAAGTCTTGGGGAGGGTCTGGGTGGGCGTCTGTCCACGGTGGCGGCTCTGGCGCTGGTCGTGGTCCCCACCCCACCATAGTCACTACCCGCTTTAGTAGCCTCCTCCAAATGGCCACCCTCCAAATAAACCCCACTGGATTAAGGGGCAGCACCGGACTAAGGGGCAGCACCGGACTGAGGGGCAGCACCGGACTGAGGGGCAGCACCGGACTGAGGGGCAGCACCGGACTGAGGGGCAGCACCGGACTGAGGGGCAGCACCGGACTGAGGGGCAGCACCGGACTGAGGGGCAGCACCAGGATAAGGGGCAGCACCAGGATAAGGGGCAGCACCAGGATGAGGGGCAGCACCAGGATGAGGGGCAGCACCAGGATGAGGGGCAGCACCAGAATGACTGGCGGATCCTGGCTGGCTGGCTCTGGCGGATCCTGGCTGGCTGGCTCTGGCGGATCCTGGCTGGCTGGCTCTGGCGGATCCTGGCTGGCTGGCTCTGGCGGATCCTGGCTGGCTGGCTCTGACGGATCCTGGCTGGATGATGGCTTAATGCTGGATGACGGCTCTGGCTGGTCATGGCTGGATGACGGCTCTGGCTGGTCATGGCTGGCTGGCTCTGGCGGATCCTGGCTGGATGACGGCTCTGGCTGGTCATGGCTGGATGACGGCTCTGGCTGGTCATGGCTGGATGACGGCTCTGGCTGGTCATGGCTCGCTGACGGCTCTGGCTGGTCATGGCTCGCTGACGGCTCTGGCTGGTCATGGCTCGCTGACGGCTCTGGCTGGTCATGGCTCGCTGACGGCTCTGGCTGGTCATGGCTCGCTGACGGCTCTGGCTGGTCATGGCTCGCTGACGGCTCTGGCTGGTCATGGCTCGCTGACGGCTCTGGCTGGTCATGGCTCGCTGACGGCTCTGGCTGGTACTGTCTGGCGGAAGGCTCTGGCTGATCCTGTCTGGCGGAAGGCTCTGGCTGATCCTGTCTGGCGGAAGGCTCTGGCTGATCCTGTCTGGCGGAAGGCTCTGGCTGATCCTGTCTGGCGGAAGGCTTTGGCTGCTCCTGTCTGGCGGAAGGCTTTAGCGGCTCCTGTCTGGCGGAAGGCTCTAGCGGCTCCTGTCTGGCGGAAGGCTCTAGCGGCTCCTGTCTGGCGGAAGGCTCTAGCGGCTCCAGTCTGGCGGACGGCTCTGTAGGCTCATGGCAGACGGGCGGCTTTGCAGGCTCATGGCAGACGGGCGGCTTTGAAGGCTCAGTACCGACGGGCGGCTTTGAAGGCTCAATACAGACGGGCAGTTCATGCGGCGCTTGGCAGACGGACAGTTCAGACGGCGTTGGGCAGACAGACAGTTCAGGCGCCGTTGGGAAGACAGGCAGTTCAGGCGCCGCTGGGCAGACGGCAGACTCTGGCCGGCTGAGACACACTGTAGGCCTGGTGCGTGGTACCGGAACTGGAGGTACCGGGCTAAGGACACGCACCTTCAGGCTAGTGCGGGGAACAACAACAGGGCACACTGGACTCTCAAGGCGTACTATAGGCCTGGTGCGTGGTACCGGCACTGGTGTTACTGTGCTGAGTGCACGCACATCAGGGCGAGTACGGGGAGAAGAAACAGTGCGTACAGGACTCTGGAGACGCACAGGAGGCTTAGTGCGTGGTGCCGGGACTGGAGGCACTGGTGGTACTGGACTGGAGACACGCACCACAGGGCTAGTGCGTGGAGGAGGAACAGGGCTCTGGAGACGCACTGGAAGCCTGGTGCGTGGTGTAGGTACTGGTCTGGAGCGGGGAGGTGGCGCCGGAAATACCGGACCGTGCAGGCGTACTGGCTCCCTTGAGCACTGAGCCTGCCCAACCTTACCTGGTTGTATGCTCCCCGTCGCCCGACCAGTGCGGGGAGGTGGAATAACCCGCACCGGGCTATGTAGGCGAACCGGGGACACCATGCGTAAGGCTGGTGCCATGTAAGCCGGCCCGAGGAGACGCACTGGTGGCCAGATGTGTAGAGCCGGCTTCATGGCACTTGGCTCAATGCTCAATCTGGCCCGGCCGATACGAGGAGCTGGTATGTACCGCACCGGGCTGTGCACACGTACAGGAGACACCATGCGCTCTACTGCGTAACACGGTGTCTGCCCGTACTCTCGCTCTCCACGGTAAGTACAGGGAGTGGGCGCAGGTTTCCTACCTGACTTCGCCACTCTCCCTCTAAGCCCCACCCCAAGAAATGTTGGGGGTTTACTCACAGGCTTCCTTGCTAGTCGCGTACCCTCATAACTCCGGTTCCTCTCTCCGGTTGCCTCTGCTCTCCTAATCACCTCCAGCTGTTCCCATGGGAGGCGATCTCTTCCAGCTCGGATCTCCTCCCATGTGTTGCAACCCTTGCCGTCCAATACATCCTCCCATGTCCACGAGTCCTGGTTACTTTGCCGCTGTTGTTGGTTCCGCTCACGCTGCTTGATCCATGGTTGGTGGGTAGTTCTGTCACGATCGTCTTCTTTAGAGAGAGTGGACCAAGGCGCAGCGTGTGCAAAATACATCTTCTCTTTATTTTGAAGAAGAACAAACGGAAAACGACGAACGTGAAGCTATAAATGACTAAGTGCAAACATGCAACATAGACTAGACATAGACAACTACCCACAAAAGCCTACTGCCTATGGCTGCCTTAAATATGGCTCCCAATCAGAGACAATGAATGACAGCTGTCTCTGATTGAGACCCAATCTAGGCAGCCATAGACATAACTAGACAACCTCACTCTTCTCTACCCCATACACATACAACACCCATAGACTAAACAAAACACACAAAGACAACCCACCCCAACTCACGCCCTGACCAACTAAATAAATAAAAGGAAAAGGAACAATAGGTCAGGAACGTGACAGAACCATGTTCCCTGTGAGGAGATTTTAATTTGAGCCAGTTTGCTACAGCAGGAAAATAATCCTGCAGCAACAGGAAATGTGTATTATTATGTGGATTATAATGAATTTACATTTTTGTAGGGGTTGATAAATGTATCTTAAGGGAAAATCAAGTCTGAAATTTCAAAGTGGAATTTACAAACTTCAGAAGCCTTTTTAAACACACACCAAGTTTTAAATGTCCTACATCAGAGGAAAGTTCTCCTGCAACAGGTTGATCAAATTTGTTACGTTCTGACCTTAGTTCTTTTGTTATTTCTTTGTTTTAGTATGGTCAGGGCGTGAGTTGGGTGGGTTATCTATGTTCATTTTTCTATGTTGGTTTTTTCATTTGGCCTGGTATGATTCTCAATCAGAGGCAGGTGTCGTTAGTTGTCTCTGATTGAGAATCATACTTAGGTAGCCTTTTTCCACCTGGGTTTCGTGGGTGGTTATTTTCCGTGTCAGTGTTTGTCCCACACGGAACTGTTTCGGTTTGTATTTCACGTATCGTTTATTGTTTTGTTTCTGTGTTAGTTTGTATCATTAAAATATATTATGGACACATACCACGCTGTGCATTGGTCCTCCGATCCTTGTTACTACTCCTCCTCAGTTGAGGAGGACAGCCGTTACAAAATTAAAATCCTACATTTGTAGCAGTGATACGATCATCAGATATAGGCTATACCAGCTCTGATATACACATTTTTAATATCTATATATTAATATATTGGATATGGATGAATTCAATTGCTGCCAAGGGTTTTAATGAAAACACTGAAGTATAAATACCACATATTCAAAGAAATGAACTCCAACAGTGACATTTTTTGTCTATATATGTCTACATTATTTAAACTGTAGGCAAATCCATATAGACAACTAATAAACAAATAAATAATTGAATAAATACAATTAAAAACAAAAAAATAGTCCCACTCCCAACAAATATAAAAGTAGGCCTAATTAATATGATTATTTATAGAAATATTCAAACCTTGAAGAAGTGTTTAGGATTTTGTATTCTTACCTGAAAAACCAAGGACCAGCATTATGGAACACATTCTCAAGATGAGCATCGATTCAGCCATTTCTACCTCAAAGTTGTCACTGTCCTCAATGAATGGATCGATGTAGTCCTTGACACCTGCTGCATGCAATTGCGCGCCAAATACAACAGTGGTGGAAACATGTGTTTCATGCCTTTATAGGCAAGAGGTGAGAACCAGGGAGACACAGTTACCCCACAATCTCTTAAATCTCTGCACGCCCCCCTCCCCTGCTGCCTATCCACACCCCTTAACATTTTTGATTCAGATCATCCACCGGGGAAAATGAATGCTCGAAAGTAGCCTTCCCTACCCTATCAGGCGCCACCGCAGGCCCCTGCCTCCCCTCCAAAACACCGTATAAAAGGAACTCCGCACTCTCCACTCCCCCAGGGACGAGATAGAAGATATTTTTATCACTCGACTCCATCAGTTTTAGTTAAGGAGAAAGTTCATCTGAATTCAAAATGGGATGAAATTAAGCTATGCAAATAAAACATGTATTCTTGATTTAGTAAATCCTTTTCGTTTCTTGACTACATTTTTCTGTTCCCATAATTGCTGTTTGTAGAAAATGTCACACTTTGTGTCCGATTTCTCTGGAAAGCTCATGTAAAATGTTGATAATTTATGTTCTCAGCATAAATAACACTAGGTTAAGAAGAGGAAACAATACAATCAAAGTAGCTGAAATGACAGTGTGCCATGAATGGACAAATAATGTCTCAGAATAAAAATATTCAAGATGCAGGGATTGTACATAGTTGCACTTATTTTATGGAGAGCACTTATTTAATTATTCAACTCCAAAATAAACTGTTACTTGTGCGCTACAAACAATTCGTTTCACACTACAGTAATTCTGACATAGCTGAGAGGTGCTGTATGAGACGTGATAAATTGACCATAGGCCGTATTTTATACTATTTTTAGGGAGCGAAACAATAAGGTTTCTCAGAGGGACATATGAAAAATTAACGGAGAGCCGCACACTCTCGGAGCTCAGATGTAATAATTTAATAACCGAGTATCCAACATTTCGACAGACAACCTGTCTTTAACAGGGTATATTCTCCGGGGGCATACCCAGTCAATGAGATATTGTGCTTCGTTAACCAGATCCTCTGCCAGAACAGCTGAGTTAAACAATTGATGGAATGTCAAACAACTGATAGTGGCGTATAATCTATGGACGCCCATCCTTCAATACAGAAAAATTACAAGAATATATTTTTTTACTCATGATGAAGTAAAAACATTTAAATATATTTTTAATTTGTTTAAAAACCGACTAAATTTCCAAATAAAAAGCCATCAATGTGAGGGCATTTCATATTTTTTTCACCTAACTTTTAACTTAAATCCAATGACATGGTGACATTGTTTGCTGATTTCACGTTGAATTCACGTTAGTTAACAAATCAACCAAATGTAAATTAAAACTAGACTTTGAACTGATGTCTGTGCCCAGTGGGATCATTCACTTCAAATGTAGAGTTAAAAGGAGATTATGTACACACATTTCCAGTATAAATCTTGCACCGCATCTTCCTCTTTGATTGTGAACATCCTGGAAACTAGGGCATGGTGTTTATCGTAAAATGAGCATGAAGGTCATTTGGGACGCAAATTAAGTATTTTTCCACAGAATCCTATGAAACACAGTTCAGTTTCAAGCCAAGCAGGACACCTACGTGCTCTTCGTCTTGGTACAAGACATGTCTATTTAAGGTGCACACTCACTTACTCATATAGGTTAAAGCATTGGCCTGTCACTCTGGCATGACAGCTATCTAAAAAAAATGTGGTAGGTGATGTAATCACAGTTAGCAACCAATATCTGAGCTTCACACACACACACACACACACACACACACACACACACACACACACACACACACACACACACACACACACACACACACACACACACACACACACACACACACACACACACACACACACACACACACACACACACACACACACACACACACACACACTCCAACAGAATCATCACCCTCCTTTTATCTGGCCCGCCACCCAGTAGGAGCTCAGTATCACTCCAGTGTTCTCAACCAGGCCGCCACACCTCTGAAGCCATATCATCATATCAGCCATGGGGCCCCAGTGCCAGCCAGCCCTTCCCAGCACCTTGATGCTGATAGTGAATCAATCGCAGGCTCCAGACCGTGGTCCACTCAGCCATTGGAGACCCAGCCCTTCCATCGGGGCCACCTATCACAGCGATTATCAGCCTCTCATTTTCTCTCATTATAGGGGAGCGTGCTCTTTATGAAAGTTGGCACACAACGGGGTAAAAGTGGCGATCCCAGCTGTGATTATCTTTATTCCCTCCTCTCCTCTCTTCTTTTCTCACTCCTCCTTCTTGTCATGTTCATCCCTGTATTCAGAGAAGTACAGTGACATTTTGCAATGCAGCTAGCTACCAAAACCACTATCATTTTAGGTGAAAAGGAATATGAACTAGCGTTGACTGAGAAGACAAATATATACAAATATAAATATGTTTAGCTGAATTATCTTGGGTCCAGATCTTACTTGATAAATAAGTCAAATACCATTAGTCTCAATGGCTAGTCAAGGCACACTCCTCAAACATGTTTTATGGATGCCACATGAAGCCATTCCCGAAAGTGTAGACCAGCCACGGTTTCCTTCTTTGTCCTCCTCTCCTACTGGTAAACAAACAATGGCCAGATAACCAATGGGGTGTTGTTTTGGAGCCAGAACTGCAACTGGTTTAGATAATAAAAACACAAATACCACCACTCACATACTGTACACTGTGCACACACACACATTCATAACAGAAACCCCGGATGTGAGGAGACAGCTTCAGGAAATTGGGACAGACGTCAAAGGGCTCTCGTGACTTTTAAGGGCTACACACCAGAGGAAGCTGGTGGGAGGAACTATTGGAGGACGGGCTCATTGTAATGCTGGAATGGAATACATATAACGTTATCTGCTGAGCAAATTGGCCCTTGTATTACGCATATTGTTAATCTCTCTCTTGAACAAGGTACCTTTCCCAGGGACATGAAACAAGCTAAAGTTATACCTCTGTATAAGAAGGGGATAAAGTCTGACCCTGGTAATTATAGGCCTGTATCTATTCTCTGTGTAACATCAAAGATCCTGGAGAGAGTTGTACATGAGCAAATGTATGAATATGTTAACAAACAGGGTCTAATTTATGATTTTCAGTCGGGTTTTAGAAAAACATACTCCACTGATTCATGTCTACTTTACCTGACTGACTTCATCAGGAAAGAGATTGATGAGGGAAATCTGTGTGGAATGGTACCGCTTGACCTACAGAAGGCCTTTGATACAGTTAACCACTGTCTCCTAATCTCCAAACTCGAGGCACTGGGGTTAAGCAGTATCCCTCTAGGCTGGGTAAAGTCCTATTTATCAGAAAGAGAGCAAGTAGTAGAGGTTAATGGTTCACTGTCTCAAGCAAAACCAATGAGTTGTGGCATTCCGCAGGGGAGCGTGCTTGGGCCTCTGCTGTTTTTATTGTATATTAACGATATGAAAGATGCTTGTTCTTGCCTTCTTTTTCTTTATGCGGATGTCTCTACACTGCTGGTGTCTCACAAAAGTAAAACTATGTTGGAGAGCATACTTAGCACAGAGCTTACTAACATTAGCAAATGGCTTGGAGATAATAAGCCATCTCTGCACTTAGGAAATACTGAAGCAATTATTTTCGGATCCAGACTTAAATTGTGTAGGTTGTCTGAAATCAGAGTGGAGTTAGGGGGTGAGGTGCTGACTACTAAAACCTCTGTTAGCTACTTGGGATGTATCCTTGATGGAAGCTTGGGAGGTGTGAGCATGGCCAATAAGGTGCTAGGGAAGGTTAATGCCAGGACTAAGTTTTTGGCTAGAAAGTCCAAGCTGCTTGATAAGGACTACTGCCCTCATTTAATGCCATTTTGACTATGCTAGTACTTCCTGGATTGGGGGCTTATCTAAATTTATGAAGGGGAAGCTCCAGATAGCCCAGCATAAGCTGATCAGGTTAGTATTGGAGGTGAGTCCACGTACTCACATAGGCAGGAGCTGCTTTCAGGAACAAAACTGGCTGCCTGTTGAGGCTACAGTGTCCCAGATTAGACTAGGTTTGGTGTACAGGAGTATTTATGGTCCTGTGCCCAGATATCTAAGTGATCACTTTCCTCGTGTTAGGGATGCACACAATCACAGCACCAGGTCAGGTGTTGCTGATGTGTGCTTATACAGGTTCAGGAGTAATGCTGGGAAAGGTACTTTCTTGTATACTGGAGCCTCAGAATGGAATGAGTTGCCTCTGCCCATAAAAACAACATCCTCTCTGGGCAGCTTTAAAAATAAAGTAAAATATGTTTGATGTCTTCTGTGCCCATATGAATAACCCCTATGATGTAACTGGAATGATGAGATAGATGTTCTTCTTCTCTGTTTTTGTTTTATTATTTCACTGCCATACTGTGTTCGATCTTGTCTAGCCATCTTGTCTCAAGAGGACCACAATGGAAATAAGTCCCAGACTTTATTGTGTGTTATCTTCGATTGTTTTATTGATGTGCATGTATGGCTTATTCAAGTTTTATGTGTGCTTGTTTTTTTAAATGGTCGAATTAACAAGCTAAACTAAACTAAATCAAACACATCAAATATATGGAAACCACATGTTTGACTCCATTCCATTGATTCCATTCCAGCCATTACAATGAGCCTGTCTTCCTATAGCACCTCCAACCAGCCTCTTCTGCCACACACCCTCATGTTGCCTTGTAGATGGCTGGACTGGATTGGGGGTTGGAGTCAGGGGTGGAAGATATCTCCCATGTAGAGTCCTAATTATGCTTATGAACAATTCTGTAACTAGAAAGTTAAGTCAGAGTTAAGGAACTTGGGAGAGTCTGGAGAAACATAACAGCTGTTAGTTTTCCTTTTCCCCCTTGTTGCATGCCCTCACTTGTCTGTCAGCCTGTGAATGCACTCTGAAATGATTTCAATGTAAAATAAGTCTTTGAAAGGATCCAAGGAGTCTATGGGGCGTTGGTTTTGCCCCGTTGGATCCCTTTTGCCCAGATAAAATGATAGAAATGTGTAGCATATCATGCCTTGGCTTGAATTCACAGGGGGTGAAAGGGTGAGCTGAGGGTAGGGTGTACGTTACAGTCCTACGTGGGCATGAAATATATGATGAGTAGAGGCAGCTCTAATACTGAGGTTAATGAATGAACCTGTATAAAAGGTTTTCCAGCAGAAAATGATTTTATAGCCCAAGCATCATAACACTAAACTGGATTGAAACCTGAGACCGACCACAGGCGTTTGGCAACTCCAACCACATTCCTGTTAACAATAGACAAGGTAATTAAATCTTGTTCTGTTGAATTCAAGAAAAACATAATTCCTCTTTATTCTTAGATGCTATTTGTGTGGGTGAGTGTGTTTATATTGTTCCATAGACAAATGCATACAATATACAGACACAACATACACTATTTGTTTTAAGACTGTTTACATGCAACAATAACTTTTCTAAATTGTTAGGTTCACATAGTAGCTTGGAGAGAATCCTAGGTAGTGGACGGTTGCCAGCACTGCTGCAAAGACCTGTTAACTCATATCTACACATCATCCGACAAACCGCAATAGAGATCCTGGAAGAAGTCCAGGTTTGACCAAAAAAAACACCTAATCGGTGTTGGCATTAAGTTCATGACCCCTTGAACTTACATTACATCTATATTATTGATTTGAAGAGATGGACGTTGCAATGAACTAACTAGAGGGATGTGGCCTTAAGACTATTAACAATATCAATAGGAGGAAAAGGGGTCCTGTAATCAGTAGCAAACATGTTTAAATAAAAATCAAGGACTTCAAACGGGTAATGGAGGTCGGCAATTAATAGAAGGACAGACAAAGAGTGTATTGGGGGTGCCACGATATGGGGGTGTCGTAATGACTTTATAGAACGACTGTCAAAACAATGGATGCTTTTTCATGTAGGGACACGGCACCCCATACAGAGTCAAAGTATTTAAATGTGGATTGTGAACAGCAGAGAACATGTTTACTCTTTTAATAATGGTATTGCATGTGTCTTATTGAATTGTATATTTAGGTTCTGAACAAACAGTGTAAAAACTCACGGACGACTAGAAAAAGCTCAAACCAAGTTTATTCAACCCAATGGGTCATACAGCTGCAAAGACAACATACAAGTCACACAATCACATCTTTATACCTTCCAACTAGGTGGAGTCACCTACTTGCATGTCTAAGATAACCCATCCTTCTTTGGTGTTAGGCAGAAACACAGTAGGTTCCTCTTACTGGTATTGTCATGGCCCTGTCTAACTTTAGGACCCTCATGATCGTGGAAGTGAGTATGTATGTGTGAGATAGGACTGTAATCGGATGTTCTTCAATGTGGGCCCCTGTGGACCCACTTCCAACAGTATCTTCTCTTGTCTCGAGTTGAGTTCTACATCCCTTATGGTCCTGGTTCCGCAGCTACTGGCCTGCCTTATCAAGAGCTGAAACTCGACTGTTGCCCTTTGCCTCCCTCCTTAAGAACATTCATATTCAGCAATAATATATTTGAACAGAATGCAAACTTTCTGCACTTCCTCTTTTCTCACTTACTAACTTTCCATATCACTCAGTAACTTTCCACACACCAAGTTCCTCTTGACCCTTCCTTGACCCCTAACTTCCTTATGCATGTAAAGTAATCAATAAGTTCTAGTATGGTAACATGAATAAGTGTATTTCAAGCTAGAATCCAATGGTATTGACACAGTGAAGCCAATACTGAGCATCCTAAAGCAAACATTTGGATCACTCTTGGAAAATTGGTAAATAATAATATGATTTTCCATTTAAATCTAGATTAGATGCAGTTAATTTAGTTGGAAAGGCACAAACCTATATATATTCTTTACCTACCACCCTAGAGCTGTCACCCTATTACCTGTCACCCTAGACCCACTTCAATTTGCTTACCGCCCCAGTAGGTCCACAGACGTTGCAATCGCCATCACACTGCACACTGCCCTATCCCATTTGGACAAGAGTAATACCTATGTAACAATGCTGTTGTCACGTCCTGACCTTAGAGAGCCGTTTTATTTCTCTATTTTGTTAGGTCAGGGTGTGATGTGGGGTGGGCATTCTATGTTTTGTGTTTCTATGTTTTGGCCGGGTATGGTTCTCAATCAGGGACAGCTGTCTATCGTTGTCTCTGATTGGGAATCATACTTAGGCAGCCTGTTTTGCCACCTTAGTTTTGTGGGATGTTGTTTTTTGTTAGCTCTGTGAAGCCTAAAGACATGACGTTTGTTATTCTTTTGTTGTTTTGATTGGTGTTCTGGGTAAATAAAGAATCATGAACACGTACCACGCTGCACCTTGGTCCGATCATTTCGACGAACGTTACAGCTGTTCATTGACTATAGCTCAGCATTCAACACCATAGTACCTTCCAAGCTCATCATTAAGCTTGAGGCCCTGGGTCTCAACCCCGTTCAATTGGGTCCTGGACTTCCTGACGGGCCGTCCCCAGGTGGTGAAGGTAGGAAAAAACAT
This sequence comes from Salvelinus alpinus, assembly GCF_045679555.1. Lineage (NCBI taxonomy): Eukaryota > Metazoa > Chordata > Actinopteri > Salmoniformes > Salmonidae > Salvelinus > Salvelinus alpinus. The sequence goes on along the minus strand of NC_092089.1, from coordinate 37,462,745 downwards.
CTCCACTTCACTGATCCTCAACACTGGGGCCCGACAAGGGTGTGTGCTCAGCCCCCTCCTGTACTCCCTGTTCACCCATGACTGCGTGGCCATGCACGCCTCCAACTCAATCATCAAGTTTGCAGACGACACAACAGTAGTAGGCTTGATTACCAACAACAACGAGACAGCCTACAGGGAGGAGGTGAGGGCTCTCGGAGTGTGGTGTCAGGAAAATAACTTCTCTCTCAACGTCAACAAAACAAAGGAGATGATCGTGGACTTCAGGAAACAGCAGAGGGAGCACCCCCCTATCCACATCGACGGGACAGCAGTGGAGAAGGTGGAAAGTTTTAAGTTCCTCGGCGTACACATCACGGACAAACTGAAATGGTCAACCCACACAGACAGTGTGGTGAAGAAGGCGCAACAGCACCTCTTCAACCTCAGGAGGTTGAAGAAATGTGGCTTGACACCTAAAACTCTCACAAACTTTTACGGATGCACAATTGAGCGCATCCTGTCGGCTGTATCACCACCTGGTACGGCAACTTCACCGCCCACAACTGCAGGGCTCTCCAGAGGGTGGTGCGGTCTGCACAACGCATCACCGGGGGCAAACTACCTGTCCTCCAGGACACCTACAGCACCCGCTGTCACAGGAAGGCCAAAAAGATCATCAAGGACAATAACCACCCGAGCCACTGCCTGTTCACCCCGCTACCATCCAGAAGGCGAGGTCAGTACAGGTGCATCAAAGCTGGGACCGAGAGACTGAAAAACAGTTTCTATCTCAAGGTCATCAGACTGTTAAACAGCCATCACTAGCACAGAGAGTCTGCTGCCTACATACAGACTTGAAATCACTAGTTACTTTAATAATGCCACTTTAATAATGTTTTCATATATTGCATCACTCATCTCATATGTATATATTGTATTCTATACTATATATTGCATTTTGCCTATGCTGCTCTGTCATTGCTCACCCATATATTTATATTTATATATTATTATTCCATTCCTTTACTTAGATTTGTGTGTATTAAGTATTTTTTGTGGAATTGTTAGATATTACTTGTTAGAAATTGCTGCACTGTCGGAACTAGAAGCACAAGCATTTCGCTACACTTGCAATAACATCTGATAACCATGTGTATGTGACCAATAACATTTTATTTGATTTGATTTAAAAGCCCATTAAGGGCTGAAATACAGCAGTCTTCTGTGCTGTGCCTGTGCTGTGCATGGGTTACTGTACCTGGGTTACTCCTGTGGCTGTAAACCTTTACAGAGCTATCTCAGAATAGCCTAAATAAATAAACAGACCAGGCCAGGGACCGGAAGCAGCAGCGTTACACCACATCCCAACACAGATAACTGGACAGAAAAGACCTCACTACCACCCCCACCTGTGTTTCACTATTTATTTATCTCATTTCTTACTCTGGCTCGAGACGTCTAGGCACTTTCTCTGACCTCCAACGGGCAACAGTTTAAGCTGAAGGACAGGAGAACAACAATACATGGATGTTTAAAGAGGAGGCATATCCTGGAGATAGTGGTATAGTGGAGTGGAGATAGTGGTATAGTGGAGTGGAGATAGTGGAGATAGTGGTATAATTAGATTTGAAAATGGTTTTCACTTTCCACTGACCTTTGTAAATACGTGCATTTACACGATGATGTTTTATGCAGACTGGTTTGATGATCAAATACGCCTGAAAGAGCTTCATCCAATTAATTATGGAAAGATGCACTGCCATGCGCCCTTTGTTGCTTTTGCGAATTACTGATATACATTTTTTTATGAAAAATGTCTTTCTTCCTGGTAAAATGAGTATGGATTTACAACGTTAAACAGCGGTTTACGCAAAACCTGTTGCTATAAATATGTTTTCTTAACTTTGCCATCTGAATTACACAGAATTCATGTCTGCCTCTCAGTCCATGGGGTTAAAGATTGAAGGGGCTGGATGTGTGTGTGTTTGTGTGTGCATGTTGCGCGTGTGTACAGCATGTGTGTGTTACTGTATTAGCCCTCCCTCTCTATCTCCCAAGAGCAGAGACACTGATTCAATTAAACATTGACCCCTTGTACCCTCTGGGACCTGTACCCACCCTAGGACACCCACCTCGCCATGACTACAGGATGGCTGATGGCTCTTCACAGGGCATTACACAGGATACAAGTCTAACTTAGATTTTTCTCTCACTCATCTCATCCCTCTCCCATTGAACAGCTATGTTTTATCTGGTAGCATTCGGTCACACGCACATAGATAGCAGTGATCTAAAAGGCAGGATGTCTCATCACTCATCCCTCTTCCTTCTGGCTAAACCATTGAACAGCTAAGTTTCATCAGGATGTCTCATCACTCATCTCATCCCTCTCCCTTCTGGCCCAACCACCGAACAGCTAAGTTTCATCAGGATGTCTCATCACTCATCTCATCCCTCTCCCTTCTGGCCCAACCACCGAACAGCTAAGTTTCATCAGGATGTCTCATCACTCATCTCATCCCTCTCCCTTCTGGCCCAACCACCGAACAGCTAAGTTTCATCAGGATGTCTCATCACTCATCTCATCCCTCTCCCTTCTGGCCCAACCATTGAACAGCTAAGTTTTATCTGGTAGCATCCAGTCACACGCATGTAGATAGCAGTGGTCTAAAAGGCAGGATGTCTCATCCCTTTTACAGTTAACTGAGCTTAATACAAACTTGCGTTCACTGGCAGTGTCATTTGAGTTTCTGTCAAGACTTTGGAGACAGTACATGTGGACAGTACATGTGGAGAACACTTCATAGATGTTTTGCAACTCTCAGGAAGAGGCTTTTCGACGTAACCCATGAACCTTCACTGCCCTCAAGATATGATGGATGGATGTATACAGTCTACTCTCTCTCTCTCATTCACACACCCACACACACACCCAACCTGGGTGTCTCAGTCCTGGCGGTCGGCAATTAGAGAAAATTACAGGAAGTTAATTAGTGTTATCAGTGGACGGCGAGGCTACAGCTGGCAGAGCTGGACCCTGCTCAAGTCACATACGGCCGAGAACCTTGGGTGATATGCCCAAGGAGGAGAGCACACACACACACACACACACACACACACACACACACACACACACACACACACACACACACACACACACACACACACACACACACACACACACACACACACACACACACACACACACACACACACACACACACACACAGGGACATACCCATACCGAGAGAGGAACATTTCAAACAATAATTTGCTATACGATTTATCTTCCCAGAAATACTGTCAAAATGTACAGGTAACTGCCAAAATATAGGAAACAGTTGAGTAAATTAGGGATACAAAGTATATTGAAAGAAGGTGCTTCCTCATAGATGTGGAATGAACATCCCATCAGCTTAGGGTCATGTATAAAAATGCTCAGCAGGCCCAGTTGCCCATGATTTTGGCTCTCATGTCTAGAAGAAGAGGTCTCAGTGACTATGAAAGAGTGGTGATAGTTGGGGTACATTTGGCAGGACCTTCAGCGACAAAGACTGCTCAATTAGCTGATGTTTCACGATATTCACCATGGTCACCAGATCTCAACCCAATTGAACACTTATGGGAGATTCTGCAGCGGCGCCTGAGACAGTGTTGTCAACACCAAATTATGGAATTTATTGTAAAAGAATGGTGTCGCATCCCTCCAACAGAGTTCCAGACACTTGTCAAATCTATGGCTCATGGTGGCCTAACACACTATTACACTTTTTTACAATCACTTTGGCATTTCAGAACCTTGTGGTCATTTTTCAAAACTCTAGTCACAAAACTCCAAACGGTCATCACTTGTAATACAGGCTGTCCAATGGTCAAAACATTGCATTGTGCATTCATATCTTTAAAGAAACCTTGCACTTGCAGAATCATTGGTTCAAATAACTAATTTATCATGAAATACCATAGGAACATTAATTTAGATCACCCACACACAAGATACCGATAGTTTCACTGTGTAGTTGTTTGTTCAATCATTAAATATTGTAGTACAAAATGTGTGATACATGTTTCATTATGGTACTACATGTAAATACATCACTGTAAAAGGACTAGTAAAGAGAATACTACAGACACAGTGGAATCATTGAACAAAATCTGAAATTTATTGATAAAATACAATAAAATCACTCATAGGTTTCTTTGAATCAAAGCAAAAATATTTAGCGACAAAAAAAGAAAAAAAACTACAGTAAAACATCAACTGCAGTGTTCCTCACCTGGCTTACTGTAAAAAGCAAAACAAAGGATTGATTACTGTACTTCTATATTTCCCTAAACCCTGTCTTGTGGAATTGGCCATAGGTTCTCATCCACATCACAATGGATGTTTTCATTAGCCAAACATCTTGGGAAGAATCTTCAGGCATGGCGAATCCAGGCCTGACACAGGTCTGCCGTGATGTCATTGCATGCGTCATCCATGGCCTGGATGGGTGGCTTGTTCGTGAGGGCGCCTATCATATACCTTCCACCTCCATGTGGAGAAAGATTCCTCAATCGAGTTTTAGGAAAGAAGACTATGGGGGTAAGTACAGGGTGGTAAATTGTGGATGGGCCTGAAACCATGCTTGCACCATTTGAGCATGATGGAACCTGACATTATCCCACACAATGACATAGGTCATGCCATCCGCTCTACAGACCTGATTTAGCCCACCAAGGAGGGTTACATTCGAACAGCGAATCATGTGGCTGCCTGCAACTCAATATATAGAGTATATAGAGTAGAGAGCTTTAGTTGTTGTTCGACCTAACATTAGAACAGGCAAGATGCATAATCTAAGCAATTTGACAGTGGAATGATTGTTGATGCAACACATGGTGATTCCAGCATCTCAGAAACAGCTGCCTTCCTGGGATTTTTATGCACTACAGTCTCTAGAGTTTACAGAGAATGGTGCGATAAACAAAACACATTCAGTGAGCGGCAGTTCTGTGGGCAAAAACACCTTGTTAATGAGAGAGGTCAGAGGAGAATTTCCAGACTCATTCAAGCTAACAGAAAGGCCACAAATGCTCAAATAACAGCTGTTTAAAACAGTGCTGTGCAGAAGGGCATCTCTTAACGTACAACACCGTGAATAATTCAGGCTGTTGTGGAGGCAAAAGGGGGTCCTACCCAGTACTAGATACGTGTACCTAATAAAGTGGCCGGTGAGTGTACAGTAATGTCAAATCTGAAAACATGGTCTGAAAAAGTGGTACATGGGACCATAGAAACAGTGTCTGATAAAGAATGATGATGAAATATTACATCCATAGATAATGTAGTCCAATTGGTTCATGTTCCACGATAATTGGTGTCAACGGATCTCATTATCCTGAAACGTTCATGATCTAAACATGGAATATTGTTCGTCAGTTTCCATAAAACTATGCATTAAGAGTAATGCAACAGTTACTTATTATTTTGAGCAGTTAGATCATTGTAATGAAATGAATAGACAGTAATCTCAGATGTAATGTGTGAATTGCATTTTGAAATGGTAATACTTTGATGTTAAGTTGTGTCATTTTGAACAGGTGATTTTAGTTCAATGAACAAATGATCTTAGCTGTATGTGTATTGCGTCCAAGCAATTGGATTAAGTGTTACAATTTTGAAAAATGTGCATTTTGATTATTGGTTGTGAGTTTTGTGTCTAGAGTTTTGAAAAATGACATCAAGGTTCCGAAATTAGTGCCAAAGTGATTGTAAAAAAACTGTAAGACACTTTATGTTGGTGTTTGATTTATTTTAACAGTTACCTATACCTTTGTCATGATATTAATAACATTATATTATCACATCCATAGTCTCACAGTGCAGATGGCATATTCATTTGTAGGCTATTTCTCATGCATTATAAGGCCAAACTTACAATGCTTTTTAAAATTGGTATCCTCATCGGTTATTAATAAAAACATGTGAACTCTCAACATTACGCAAACACTGCAATGTGGTAGTTATGACGCATGCTCCATATAGGAGGGGGGAAAGCACGTAGGCCTATGACCAGGGCACACAAATGCGCTCATCCATTACGTAAGGGATACACACTTCCTGTAGGCACTAACTTGATAGATCTAGCATATAAACTCAGCAAAAAAAGAAACATCCCTTTTTCAGGACCTTGTCTTTCAAAGATAATTAGTAAAAAATCCAAATAACTTCACAGATCTTCATTGTAAAGGGTTTAAACACTGTTTCCCATGCTTGTTCAATGAACCATAAACAATTAATGAACATGCACCTGTGGAAGACAGTAAGACAGTAACAGATTACAGACGGTAGGCAATTAAGGTCACAGTTATGAAAATTAGGACACTAAAGAGGCCTTTCTACTGACTTTGAAAAACACCAAAAGAAAGATGCCCAGGGTCCTTGCTCATCTGCATGAACGTGCCTTAGGCATGCTGCAAGGAGGCATGAGGACTGCAGACGTGGCCAGGGCAATAAATTGCAATGTCCAGCTTGTGAGACGCCTAAGAGAGCGCTACAGGGAGACAGGACGGACAGCTGATCATCCTCGTAGTGGCAGACCACGTGTAACAACACCTGCACAGGATCGGTACATCCGAACATCACACCTGCGGGACAGGTACAGGATGGCAACAACAACTGCCTGAGTTACACCAGGAATGCACAATCCCTCCATCAGTGCTCAGACTGTCCGCAATAGGCAGAGAGAGGCTGGACTGAGGGCTTGTAGGCCTGTTGTAAGGCAGGTCCTCACCAGACATCACCGGCAACAACGTCGCCTATGGGCACAAACACACCGTCGCTGGACCAGACAGGACTGGCAAAAAGTGCTCTTCACTGACGAGTCACGGTTTTGTCTCACCAGGGGTGATGGTTGGATTCGCGTTTATCATCGAAGGAATGAGCGTTACACTGAGACCTGTGCTCTGGAGCGAGATCGATTTGGAGGTGGAGGGTCCGTCATGGTCTGGGGCGGTGTGTCACATTATCATCGGACTGAGCTTGTTGTCATTGCAGGCAATCTCAATGCTGTGCGTTACAGGGAAGACATCCTCCTCCCTCATGTGGTACCCTTCCTGCAGGCTCATTCTGACATGACCCTCCAGCATGACAATGCCACCAGCCATACTGCACGTTCTGTGTGTGATTTCCTGCAAGACAGGAATGTCAGTGTTCTGCCGTGGCCAGCGAATAGCCCGGATCTCAATCCCATTGAGCACGACTAGGACCTGTTGGATCAGAGGGTGAGGACTAGGGTCATTCCCCCCAGAAATGTCCGGGAACTTGCAGGTGCCTTGGTGGAAGAGTGGGGTAACATCTCACAGCAAGAATAGGCAAATCTGGTGCAGTCCATGAGGAGGAGATGCACTGCAGTACTTAATGCAGCTGGTGGCCACACCAGCTACTGACTGTTACTTTTGATTTTGACCCCCCCCCCCCCCCCCCCCTTTGTTCAGGGATACATTATTCCATTTCTGTTAGTCACATGTCTGTGGAACTTGTTCAGTTTATATCTCAGTTGTTGAATCTTGTTATGTTCATACAAATATTTACACATGTTAAGTTTGCTGAAAATAAATGCAGTTGACAGTGAGAGGACGTGTCTTTTTTAGTTTAGATTAAATGGGAAAAAGGAAATGCATGACGTCTGTATGTGGCCCATTTAAACCTAAAATCCACACCACAGAGACAGTATTTTAACATAAAGCATAATCTCACAATAACTCAAGCAGAATTCCTAGCTTCATTCCATCATAGAAACACAGAAACAAAGTGACACAGAAACAATTGGCCATGGAAACCCACCTAAAATCAATCAAGGCTCTGTGTATGGCATCAAGTAGGAACAAAAGAAAAACAAAATAAACACAAGAAATCCCATAACTAACTAAAGCATGTTGAGGTTACCATAAAATAGAAGTCACATATGTATTATCCAGAGGCAAGAGTGCAGTAGAGCATGTACTCAACCAAATGTCATACAAATAAATACAAAACAGTATGGCCATCTATCATACATTTTATTTATGCAATTAGGAGAAAAGATTTTATCCCCGGTTGATAATAAATGTAGCGATGATGGCCTATGTAAGTTGCTGCTGAGACTCAAGGTAAAGTACAAAAAGTATTGTTCAAAAGCAATGGGTCTTTGACACAACCAAATAAATAGGTAAGTTAACTGATAAACATATAATAAGGCCTATTACTTCTTCACCTTTGCCTATTATGTAATCTGTTCAGAAAAGTGAAGTAGTGTATCCCACTGGGTACACACTGGTTGAATCAATGTTGTTTCAATGAAATAACGTTGAACCAACGCGGAATAGATGTTGAATTGACGTCTGTGCCCAGTGGGTACTTGATATAAGAAATGGGAAAAGTATATTTGATAGAAACCTTGCAGAGGTAGCCTACTTAATTATCACTAAAAGTACATAGGATTAACACTGGGCATTACACAATATGTTTCTAAAATGTACAAATGTTTTCATTCATAAAACAGTGTTTTTGTTCCCTATTTCCCCACATAATCTCAGATATTTCATTGAAAATTAAAACTATCACAGACAGGCACCCAGATTAATGATGTGTATAAAATGAGGGAAGTGTTTTGCAGAAACATCCTAAACGGAAAACCAAGAAAATCCAAGGCAGCAACTGGCAGACCACTGCTGGCCGTCTGCAGTGTTTGTGCACCCAGTCATTGAATGAAACTGTGGCATTCTAAATACAATAAAACATTTGAAAACAGTAAAATTGTCTATTCAACTAATTACGGGTAGTGCATTTTCAAAATGTGAAAAAAATATAATTCAACTTTAGACAGCCTCCATACTAAAGTAAATATATTTTTATTTAATGTATTATTTAATTGTCTTTCATTTAATTTATATAGACCCATCTTGATTATTTATACAATACAGTATTATATTTCAAATATTCTTATCTTTTTTTGGCAAATGATTCTGTACTTGTGCATGTGAGATTAAAACTTGAATATTTGCCTTTGACTATCAAAACAGTTTAATTGATTGGAATTAATCATTTATGTATAAATAAATAAATAGCCATGTCATGTGCTAAAATCTATCAGAGAATACTTTTCAAGCTCCCACCCAGTCTCCCGCCAATCAATCAATAACGTTCGTGTTTAGATTTAATTTTGGCAACCGTTCTAATAACAATTCACTGACACTGGCGTTGCCTATCAACTTCGCTGGATGAGGTTGTCATATGGAGTGATTTCAAATGGAGAAAAAAGAAGGTAAAACGGAAACGCATTGTTGAGTCCTAGCCTGTTGAGTGCTTACGGTAATTGTTTGTAAAGTTTTGTGGTTGTTGAAATGAAGGTCCCTTAGGAACAAATGCTGTAGTTTTACTAAGCTAACGTTAGAGCTCAGCTTGTGATGATGCTGTGGTTAGCAACTGGAATTGAGTTTGTAACTAGCTAGCTAACAATTATTTTTAAAAATTCGCCAATTATCAATAAACAAACCTTTCCTCGGGAAGGAAGTACATATCAGACCTCTGCACAAGTTTGGTCCTAACGCAGTTAGCTATATTCCCTATAGATGGCGGTAGAGGAGAACATAGCCAGGCCTAATAATAATAAAATAAGTGAGCTCCACACTTACAACCCTCCTTTCTAATTGGTATGATAGGTAAAGTTACTATTAAGCGCAGCTATAGGATAATCATGCCCCGTATTTCGGATTACAGTATCACTTCAGTAACCTACCCTACCCTACCCTGTTCAAAATGACCCCAAACAGACAATATTTGTCAAATAAATAGAATATTTAAACAGGGCTATGATTATCTTTTTATAATTTTTTTTTTTAACAAATATTGAAAATATGTTGGAGCACCTAAAGAAATTTAGGAGCAAAATAAAACATATTTGAGGTAATAAAACTGGAATCCTTGATTTGTCTAGGCACATTGGTGCTCCTAAATTTCAATTCAAGGTTGCACAGCAAAATATTTAGGCATATATGTGAGTAAAATGGTCACACTGTAGAGCCCTGCTAAATGTTCTAATGATTACTGCAGGTCCCAATTGTCTTCAACATACCTATACATTTCTTATTATTTCAGCCTGCAAATCTGGATATGGAGTGTGTGATAGAGCAGTAATGAGTCAACCCAATACTCCGGCAAAGTGGAACTCAAGGATTCTGGACTGTTGCATTGACAGGAGGGTCTGTAAGTGTAGGCTGTAATAGCAAACATTAACCTTTTTAAAAGCTATGTCTACAATTTCATAATAATTTGTATCTTCCAGGTTTGTGTGGTACCTTCTGTTCAATGTGCCTAGCCTGTCAGATGGCTGAGAGGTATGGTGAATGCTTCTGTCTCCCCCTGCTGCCAACAACTATGATGATGATGCGCACATCAATGAGAGAGAGATACAACATCCCGGTGAGAAAGCTGTCTAGTACAGTGCAACAAACCTGCAAAACATCTGTGTATTAATGAATAACTACTTTAACTATATTGCTGAACAACATCATTGTCAATTTTGATAGCTTGGTTTGACTGTATGATGTATGTGTACTTATACAGTACAGTAGTCACCAATAAGCAAAACATATATATTTTTTAATCCTCCCTCTGTATTTCTAGGGCAGCTTAATTGATGACTGGGCAGTGCACATGTTCTGTGGACCCTGTGCTCTATGTCAGATGGCAAGAGAGATGAAACACCAACTGGGTTGAGATTGAAAGGCAATCAATCCATTTGAGTTTTGGGGGTCTGTGCATACCTAATAAAAGAAGAAGAAAAACACTGATGGCTTTATATTACATACAGTATCTGATGAATTCCAATTGAATAAGTCATGCATGGAATTTACAAAAAGGCCTAATAAACCTGCATGTACGATTATACAACTTTTGTATATTGTGCACAACCATAATTAATGTTTTTGTTTATTTTCTTGCACATGCAGCTGTCAATTTGACTATTGATTATTATTTGTTGCTAAAACAATGACAAAGTAAAGTACAATTAATATATAAGAGGAAATAGTTTTAGAATTTTCAACACATTTTCATAGTATTGGCAATGGATGGAGGGATGATCGTGGCTGTGGAATGCAATTTATGAATTACCGTTGCCTAGTAACATCCTAAACACCAAAGCGTGCCATAAACTAATTTTCTAGCTAGATTAGGCTCGTTTGTTAACCTCTAGGTACGTATTTGATACACAAAAGAAACGTTTACTAAAGAGTAAACATTAAGAATGCAAATGCATTACTTTGCAGATAATTTTATTTTATAATATTTACATTTGCTCAAGTAACTGGCTACTGTTGCTAGGTAGCTAGCTAGCTATTCGTATGATGAGCTAGCTAGCTAGAAGTAAAATCTAGGTCTATATTAATTCTGTATTAATTTATATTCATTGAGCAGGGTAGTTGCAGGAAATATGTGCAACGTATTTCAAGACGCCACTACAAGACAACCAAGGACTTTAGCTGGGGGCCAGTTTGCCGGGATCCAGAAAAAGACATGGAGCTCTGGAGTGATGGATTGCTGTGTTGACAGAGATGTCTGTAAGTAATGGCTAGAATGGTACCTACACATTTTGATTGTTTACATACTATTTGATTAATACAAGCCAAGATGTACACTACATATTTATTTTGACAGTGAAACTAAAACTTTTAATTTGGCTTTATATTACAGCATTTTGGATTTGAGATCAAACATGTTAATTTATGAGGCAACAGTACGCAATGTCACCTTCTATTTGAGTGTATTTTCATACATATCTGTTTTACCATTAGAAATGAAAGCACTTTATGTACCCTATCTAGACCCCCATTTGAAGCTGTCATATGTATTTGAACAAATTCACTTATAGTGTATTACATTTAGTGAAACGTTTCTTATTTGGTCCCATATACCTAGCACACAATGACTACATCATGCTTGTGACTACACACTTGGTGGATGCATTTGCAGTTTGTTTTAGTTGGCCAATATAAATGAATGGTAAATAATTTATTGTGTCATTTTTCAGTCTCTTTTATTGTAACTAAGAATATAATATGTCTTTGAACACTTCTACATTCATCTGGATGTTACCATGATTAGGGATAATCATGAATGAATTGTGAATAATGATGAGTAAGAAAGTTACAGATGCATAACTATCATACCCCCAATAAAATCGTGACTTCCCCTGTTATTGGTAATGGTGAGATGTTAGCATGTTTTGCGGGCATCTGTAACTTTCTCACTCATCCTTATTTGCTTTCATTCATTCATTGGCCTATCCGTAATCATGGTAGCATCCACATTAATGTAGAAATGTTCAGAAACATTATATATTCTTATTTACAATTAAAGTGATTTGAAATGTACTCAATACATTATTCACCATTCTTTTCTATTGGGCACAATATACAGTGCATTCGGAAAGTATTCAAACCCGTTGACTTTTTCCACATTTTCTTTTTTTCTCCACGAGTTAAAACCTTATTCTAAAATGGAATAAATTGTTCCCCCCCCCTCATCAATCTACACACAATACCCATAATGGCAAAGTTTTTGCAAATTTATATATAGTACCAGTCAAAAGTTTGGACACACCTACTGATTCAAGGTATTTTTTTAAATATTTTTTTTACAATTTTCTACATTGTAGAATAATAGTGAAGACATCAAAACTATGAAATAACACATATGGAATGATGTAGTGACCAAAAAGGTGTTAAACAAATCCAAATATATATTATATTTGAGATTCTTCAAAGTAGCGACCCTATGCCTTGATGACAGCTTTGCACACTCTTGGCATTCTCTCAATCAGCTTCACCTGGAATGCTTTTCCAACAGTCTTGAAGGAATTCCCGCATATACTGAGCACTTGTTCAACTCATCCCAAACCATCTCAATTGGGTTGGGGTTGGGTGATTGTGGAGGCCAGGCCATCTGATGCAGCACTCCATCAAGGCAAAGGGTGGCTACTTTGAAGAATCTTAAAATATATTTGGATGTGTTTAACACTTTTTTGGTTACTACATGATTCCATATGTGTTATTTCATAGTTTTGATGTCTTCACTATTATTCTACAATATAGAAAATAGTAAAAGTAGGCGTGTCCCTACTCATTACTCAGTACTTTGTTGAAGCACCTTCGGCAGCGATAACAACCTTGAGTCGTCTTGGGTATGACGCTACAAGCTTTGCACACCTGTATTTGGGAAGTATCTCCCATTCTTCTCTGCAGATCCTCTCAAGCTCTGTCAGGTTGGATGGGGAGCGTCGCTGCACAGCTATTTTCAAGTCTCTCCAGAGATGTTCGATCGGTTTAAAATCCGGGCTCTGGCTGGGCCACTCAAGGACATTCAGAGACTTGTCCCGAAGCCACTCCTGCATTATCTCGGCTGTGTGCTTAGGGTTGTTGTCCTGTTGGAAGATTAACCTTTGCCCCAGTCAGAGGTCTTCAGCGCTCTGGAGCAGGTTTTCACCAAGGATCTCTTAGTACTTTGCTCCGTTCATCTTTCCCTCAATCCTGACTAGTCTCCCAGTCCCTGCCTCTGAAAAACATCCCCACAGCATGATTCTGCCACCACCATGTTTCACCGTAGAGGTGGTGCCAGGTTTCCTCCAGACGTGACGCTTGGCATTCAGGCCAAAGAGTTCAATCTTGGTTTCATCAGACCAGAGAATTTTGTTTTTCATGGTCTGAGAGTCCTTTAGGTGCCTTTTGGCAAACTCCAAGCGGGCTGTCATGTGCCTTTTACTGAGGAGTGGCTTCTGTCTGGCCACTCTACCATAAAGGCCTGATTGGTGGATTGCTGCAGAGATTGTTGTCCTTCTGGAAGGTTCTCGCATCTCCACAGAGGAACTCTGGAGCTCTGTCAGAGTGACCATCAGGTTCTTGGTCACCTTCCTGAGCAAGGCCCTTCTCCCCCCCATTGCTCAGTTTGGCCGGGCGGCCAAAGATTTTTGGTGGTTCCAAACTTCTTCCATTTAAGAATGATGGAGGCCACAGTGTTCTTTGGACCTTCAATGCTGCAGAAATGTTTTGGTACCCTTCCCCAGATCTGTGCCTCGACACAATCCTGTCTCGGAGCTCTACGGGTAAAGTCATTTTCTCTGATGAATCCCCTTTCCAATTGTTTGGGGCATCCGGAAAAAAGCTTGTCCGAAGAAGACAAGGTGAGCGCTACCATCAGTCCTGTGTCATGCCAACAGTAAAGCATCCTGAGACCATTCATGTGTGGGGTTGCTTCTCAGCCAAGGGAGTTGGCTCACTCACAATTTTGCCTAAGAACACAGCCATGAATAAAGAATGGTACCAACACATCCTCCGAGAGCAACTTCTCCCAACCATCCAGGAACAGTTTGGTGACGAACAATGCCTTTTCCAGCATGATGGAGAACCTTGCCATAAGGCAAAAGTGATAACTAAGTGGCTCGGTGAACAAAACATCGATATTTTGGGTCCATGGCCAGGAAACTCCCCAGACCTTAATCCCACTTGTGGTCAATCCTCAAGAGGCGGGTGAACAAACAAAAACCCACAAATTCTGACAAACTCCAAGCATTGATTATGCAAGAATGGGCTGCCATCAGTCAGGATGTGGCACAGAAGTTAATTGACAGCATGCCAGGGCGGATTGCAGAGGTCTTGAAAAAGAAGGGTCAACACTGCAAATATTGACTCTTTGCATCAACTTCATGTAATTGTCAATACAAGCCTTTGACACTTATGGAATGCTTGAAATTATAATTATAACATCTGACAAAAATATCTAAAGACACTGAAGCAGCAAACTTTGTGGAAATTAATATTTGTGTCATTCTCAAAACTTTTGGCCACGACTGTAGATTGTTGAGAAAAAAAAAAGATTTAATCAATTTTAGGGCTGTAACGTCACAAAATGTGGAAAAAGTCAAGGGGTCTGAATACTTTCTGAAGGCAATGTAAATAAGGTCCCGCACTTGACAGTGCATGTCACAGCAAAAACCAAGCCATGAGGTCTAAGGAATTGTCCGTAGACCTCAGACATGGAACAGGTAGGTTCGCTAGACCTTATTCATGGTTCCTTCGCACGTAAAGGTGGTGGAATCATTAGAGAATAAAGTCAAGGTCAGAATATGGCGTATCTGTAGACACACCTCTGCCACACCTTCATATATTCAAGCTCCACCTCAAATGAATAGTGGGTGAATAGCATTTTATTCTCATACTTAAATTCAAGGTCTGAATATGCAGAGAAAAGTGCATAAATATAAAAGTGCATAAAAAGAGAATGACCTTCCATTTATGCTTTCTTATCTTTGGTCAGAATCTGGGCCTGAGTGAATATGCTAAAATACTTGACACTGTCAAATGGGGGGACTAGATACATAAAGTGCATTCATTTCCAAATGGATATGTATGGAAACACCTTAAAATAAAATGTGACATTATGTACTGTCGCCTCATATGAAACATTTGTTGTCTAAGCCAAAATGCTGGAGTATAGAACCAAGTTATACGTTTTAGCTTCACTGTCCACATACGGTACATTTACAGAGGAGTGTAATTGGGTCGGTTTCAGTCATCATTTACTTGCCATTCATACCAACAGGTCTCTGTGGATTTTTCTGTCCATGCATTCAGGCCGTTAAGATGGCAGAGAAATACGGAGAGTGTTTCCTACTCTCTCATGTTCCATGGACACATTTTATGTTGCGAACCAGCATTCGGGAGCGGTATAACATAGAGGTATGCATATGGCATGTTGCTGATTGTACAGCTGTATAGATATGCATCTTCATGTATTGTTAAACATTTCCATTACCTCTTTCTCCATGCACACTATTCAGCATTATCTTTGTACAGCATCAACTCAGTTATATCACAAAGTACTTTGGGACGGTGTCCTGGACTAACGTTAAGCTAAATCCTGGACAAAAAAATGCTATTTCAATGGGAATTCTCCATTGGCAATGCTTTTTAGTCCAGGACTATGTGTAATCTGTGTCCAGTATATCAGCCCTTTGTGTTACCTGTCTCATCCTCACCCTGTCAGGGCCAGCGCTAGTCAGGGCTTAGGGACCCCAGCGCTAGTCAGGGCTTAGGGACTGATCATTATAGACCTACGACATAGGAATGTGAGAAGTTGATATCACCTTAGCCACCCTAATAATATGTTGATTTCTACAGGGAACCATTTGCGATGACTGGTGTATGACTGCTTTCTGCGGACCATGTGTTCAATGCCAAATGGTTCGTGAAGTCAATAAGGAGATTCCTAACTGACACAGCCGGAAAGTGAATGCTGACCCCCAAAGTGTTGTCTCCCGCACCTTGTTATGAAAATGTTAATTAAATTGTTGCAGTGAGAACCCTCAAGTTTTTGTACAACAAACTTCTTATGGTTACATTAGGACTGCGGTCATCTGAAGACTATGCCTGCAAGTCAACAAACGCTTTATGTCCCTCTGACTATACAGCACTATGTGAGCACAACCCTTTATCCAAATCCTCAGCAGTAAGAAAAAACAAGACACAGTACCATGTGACTGTCAGATGTATACAATGTGCAATATAATTTACAGTATTTTACTATTCATGATAAGTCTGTTATTACCAGATTATGGCTCATTTAAATGTATTCAACTACCAGTTGTTTATATGAAAATAAATTTGAAATAAGTACTACACAAGAATAGTTCAGAAATTAAATTATTGTTTTTTTACTTTTTGGATTATGTGTGTATTGTTATTGTATTGCTAGATATTACTGCACTGTTGGAGCTAGAAACAAGCATTTCGCTGCACCTGCGATAACATCTGCAGATATGTATACGCGACCAATAAACTTTGATTTGAAAGCCGGTCTTTGACCTAACCAACAAGCACCGAGTTCAATCAAAATACTAACAAAGTTACAAAATATCCAGTTAACCACAAGTCATTCCTGTGGCAGTAGGACTTTAGGACCATTTCAAATCAAATTTTATTCGTCATGCTTCATAAACAACAGGTGTAGACTAACACTGAAATGCTTACTTATAGTCCCTTCCCAACAATGCAGAAAGTAAAAAATGTATACAAATAATTGAAAAATAATAACGAGGACTAAATACACAATGAGTTTTTTTTTCTCACCTTTATTTAACCAGGTAGGCCAGTTGAGAACAAGTTCTCATTTACAACTGCGACCTGACCAAGATAAAGCAAAGCAGTAAGACAAAAGCAACAGTTACATATGGGATAAACAAATGTACAGTCAAAAACACAATAGAAAAATCTATATACAGTGGGGCAAAAAAGTATTTAGTCAGCCACCAATTGTGCAAGTTCTCCCACTTAAAAAGATGAGAGAGGCCTGTAATTTTCATCATAGGTACACTTCAACTATGACAGACAAAATGAGGGAAAAAAATCCAGAAAATCACATTGTAGGATTTTTTATGAATTTATTTGCAAATTATGGTGGAAAATAAGTATTTGGTCACCTACAAACAAGCAAGATTTCTGGCTCTCACAGACCTGTAACTTCTTCTTTAAGAAGCTCCTCTGCCCTCCACTCATTACCTGTATTAATGGCACCTGTTTGAACTTGTTATCAGTATAAAAGACACCTGTCCACAACCTCAAACAGTCACACTCCAAACTCCACTATGGCCAAGACCAAAGAGCTGTCAAAGGACACCAGAAGCAAAATTGTAGACCTGCACCAGGCTGGGATGACTGAATCTGCAATAGGTAAGCAGCTTGGTTTGAAGAAATCAACTGTGGGAGCAATTATTAGGAAATGGAAGACATACAAGACCACTGATAATCTCCCTCGATCTGGGGCTCCACGCAAGATCTCACCCCGTGGGGTCAAAATGATCACAAGAACGGTGAGCAAAAATCCCAGAACCACACGGGGGGACCTAGTGAATGACCTGTAGAGAGCTGGGACCAAAGTAACAAAGCCTACCATCAGTAACACACTACGCCGCCAGGGACTCAAATCCTGCAGTGCCAGACGTGTCCCCCTGCTTAAGCCAGTACATGTCCAGGCCCGTCTGAAGTTTGCTAGAGAGCATTTGGATGATCCAGAAGAAGATTGGGAGAATGTCATATGGTCAGATGAAACCAAAATATAACTTTTTGGTAAAAACTCAACTCGTCGTGTTTGGAGGACAAAGAATGCTGAGTTGCATCCAAAGAACACCATACCTACTGTGAAGCATGGGGGTGGAAACATCATGCTTTGGGGCTGTTTTTCTGCAAAGGGACCAGGACGACTTATCCGTGTAAAGGAAAGAATGAATGGGGCCATGTATCGTGAGATTTTGAGTGAAAACCTCCTTCCATCAGCAAGGGCATTGAAAATGAAACGTGGCTGGGTCTTTCAGCATGACAATGATCCCAAACACACCGCCCGGGCAACGAAGGAGTGGCTTCGTAAGAAGCATTTCAAGGTCCTGGAGTGGCCTAGCCAGTCTCCAGATCTCAACCCCATAGAAAATCTTTGGAGGGAGTTGAAAGTCCGTGTTGCCCAGCAACAGCCCCAAAACATCACTGCTCTAGAGGAGATCTGCATGGAGGAATGGGCCAAAATACCAGCAACAGTGTGTGAAAACCTTGTGAAAACTTTCAGAAAACGTTTGACCTCTGTCATTGCCAACAAAGGGTATATAACAAAGTATTGAGATAAACTTTTGTTATTGACCAAATACTTATTTTCCACCATAATTTGCAAATAAATTCATTAAAAATCCTACAATGTGATTTTCTGGATTTCTTTCCTCATTTTGTCTGTCATAGTTGAAGTGTACCTATGATGAAAATTACAGGCCTCTCTCATCTTTTTAAGTGTGAGAACTTGCACAATTGGTGGCTGACTAAATACTTTTTTGCCCCACTGTATAGTGTGTGCAAATGTAGTAAGATTAGAGAGTAACGAAGACTTGGCTATATACACAGTGTACCAGTACCCGAGACGATGTACTTGTATTTGGTGGTGACTTTTTAGATCAGCTTGACCTGGGCTGGGTTTTCGGGAATTTAGTTCCAATGGAATTAAGATGATTTTAGTGCTACGATGCTATTGGGAAATCCATCTTAAGTGCTTTTTATTGTATTGTCAGTGTACTGCTGAGGTTTCAGGGCACGGCCAGTGACATTCAAACTTATGCTGTGGATGCACAGATGGGTTTAGAGTCCATTTGTTTTCAATTCTTCACTGTCTAACTGCCTGCAATGTCAAGAAAACGTTGTCCAGCACTCCCCTCAGGTCCTTCAGGAGAGAAACAGACATGTTAGCAGTTTGGCCTGGGGTTAGCCTAGTTCACTATCCGTTAGTCTGGTCACACAGCACTGGGCTGAGGCGGTTTGCATTGATTGGTGTTTTACCTTGACCATTTCTTCATAGGTCATGTATAGGATTCTATCTCCCAGATCTGAATTTCGCCAGCTTTTCACATGGTCTGTCCACTTCCCAAACAACACTGTGTAGATAAACAAATGTTAATTGCAATCAAACCCAGTTACCCTCTTCTTTTAGTAGGGACTTATGGCATCAAAAGGTCCCTCACGTTTATTTATATATCCTAGCCTTTTTCACCTTCCCCAGAGAGAAACTTGTTTAGAAACTCATCAAAAGTCCCAGGGTCATCCAGGAAACTGGCCATCTTGTGGAAGTGAAATGATGACACCATAACATCTTTTGGGTTCCGGGTAACATAGATGACCTAAATGAAAGCCTTAGTCTTAAACATGAGTTCCATAGACAAACTTACAAGAGCTCAGTGTGATAGCTAAATTATAAGATAATTACATTGCATGTAGGCACATTTTTCCAATTGTTTCATTAATTTGCAATGCTGAAGTCAGTCCATTAACTTCTTACGGCTGAGATTGGCTGAGATCCCGTTAACGGGATCGACTTGACAACAGCCAGTGAAAGTGCAGGGCGCCAAATTCAAACAGAAATCTCATAATTAAAATTCCTCAAACATACAAGTATTTTACACCATTTTAAAGATAGACTTGTTGTTAATCCCACCACAGTGTCCGATTTCAAAAAGGCTTTACGACGAAAGCACACCATCTGATTATGTTAGGTCAGTACCTAGTCACAGAAAAACACAGCCATTTTTCCAGCCAAAGAGAGGAGTCACAAAAAGCAGAAATAGAGATAAAATTAATCACTAACCTTTGATGATCTTCATCAGATGACACTCATAGAACTTCATGTTACACAATACATGTATGTTTTGTTCGATAAAGTTCATATACAAAAATCTTAGTTTACATTGGCGCGTTATGTTCAGTAATGTTTTGCCTCCAAAACATCCGGTGATTTTGCAGAGAGCCACATCAATTTACAGAAATATTCATAATAAACATTGATAAAAGATACAAGTGTTTTACATGGAACTTTAGATAAACTTGCAACCGCTGTGTCAGATTTTTTTTTAAACTTTACGGAAAAAGCACAACATGCAATAATCTGAGTACGGCACTCAGACACAAAAACAAGCCATACAGGTACCCGCCATGTTGTGGAGTCAACAGAAGTCAGAAATAGCATTATAAATATTCACATACCTTTGATGATCTTCATCAGAATGCACTCCCAGGAATCCCAGTTCCACAATAAATGTTTGGTTTGTTTGATAAAGTCCATAATTTATGTCCAAATACCTCCTTTTTGTTCGCGCGTTTAGTTCAACAATCCAAATTCATGACGCTCAGGCCAGACGAAAAGTCAAAAAATTCCATTACAGTTCGTAGAAACATGTCAAACGATGTGTCACGATCGTGTGGAGGAGAGACGGACCAAAACGCAGCATGTGGAAAATAAGCCATCTTCTTTTATTTTTACTACGAAGATGAACATGAAACGAAACACTATTACAAACTATACAAAAACAACAAACGACCGTGAAGCTATAAACGTAGTGCACACACACAGGCTACAAACGTTCAACATAGACAATTCCCCACAACCAGCTAAAGCCTATGGTTGCCTTAAATATGGCTCCCAATCAGAGACAACAATAACCAGCTGTCTCTAATTGAGACCCAATTCAGGCAACCATAGACTTTCCTAGATACCTACACTCAACCATAGACACAGCTAGACTACTATACTAAACATAAACCCAACTACTCTAATAAACCCCCTAAACCTTACAACCACCCTAGACACTACAAAAACCACATACATTCCCCATGTCACACCCTGACCTAACCAAAATAATTAAGAAAACAAAGAATACTAAGGCCAGGGCGTGACACGATGTATAGAATCAATCTTTAAGATGTTTTTAACATAAATCTTCAATAATGTTTCAACCGGAGAATTCCTTTGTCTTTAGAAACGAAAAGGAACGCAGCTACCTCTCACCGGGGCGTGCCTGAGTGAGCTCATGGCACTCTGCCAGACACCTGGTTGAAACAGCTCTCATTCCCTCATCCTTCACAGTAGAAGCCTGAAACAAGGTTCTAAAGAATGTTGACATCTAGTGGAAGCCGTAGGAAGTGTAATATGACCCCATAGACACTGTATATTGGATAGGCAAACCTACAAACCTCAGATTTCCCACTTCATGGTTGGATTTTTTCTCTGGTTTTTGCCTGCCATATGAGTTCTGTTATACTCACAGACATCATTCAAACAGTTTTAGAAACTTCAGAGTGTTTTCTATCCAAATATATTAATAATATGCATATCTTATCTTCTGGGCCTGAGTAGCAGGCAGTTTACTCTGGGCACCTTATTCATCCAAGCTACTCAATACTGCCCCCAGCCATAAGAAATTAAACGTGCTGCAAGAGTCTCTTCAGTTGTTACTGTCTAGTAGTAGCTTTTTCTTAGTTACTGGATCAGGTCCCTACCTTGGCTTTGGAGGGGAAGAAGGAGGGGAGCATGAGATGGTAGGGCATATGAGAGACCATTGCCCGTGGTGAGGGCAGACGGTCCAGAACCAGGGGCGAAAATCTGATATCAACCTTGGAGGGGACAATTACATTACATTTTCTCAAGAGCAATTCCTGAGGGGGACACCAAAAGTAGTGCTGTAACACATAGCCTACGTTGTAATATGTTAAATGTATATTGAGGAACCATAATTCCTACAACTGAATAATTGATAGGTACAGTAGTTAACTGAAGGGTTTAACCAACTTGTTCAAATGTTTAAATCATTATAATACTACTACTAATAATAGTTATAGCAGTGCTCCTTACCAGTCCAGTATGTATGCAGGTATTCGTACTTACAACTAGCAATATCAAGAAAGGCCAGTAGGTAGCAATGGTACTGTACACTGTATGGGTGTAGTTTTCATAAATACAATGAACATGGTATGATCTCATCTAAAAGAGTCTCCATTGAGAACCATCACAAAGTTAGTCTCCGTATTGAATTGACCTTTTAATTTGACTTTTTCTGATACATTTATATAGTCATTAAATGTAGCACTGGCCTGAGTCTACTACAATATCTTTACAAGAACAAAAAGCTTAAAATAAGTACAGTTCTAAAAGCAAAATAACTACTTCAATGAAAAACCCAAATAAATCAAACAAAATATCCTTCAGTCAGTGTCTCAACTCTTCAAACAGCAGCTATGGACAAGTATGTCGCACAAAGTATGCAATTTTAAATAAAATAACATGAAATAAATAATTTGTAAGTGTACTGTCATGTACTAAAAACTACTCTCCTCTAGGCTGCTTAGTACCCGCTCATACTGCCCTAGCACAGCTCTAATAGCAGTATTCCGCACAGTCCACCTTGTTGGACATAGGGGTTTCCGGGTGGGCAGATGTGTTTCTTTGGACGTGGCAATTGATTCAAACATGCTCTTAAACTTTCCTGACTGGCCATAGAGGACACCTAACTGATGGACCCAAGAAAGGGAATCCCGGATCAGTGGGGAGGCTGAGCAGCAAGCCTGTGTAATCAGATTTACACAGTGTGCTCCACAATGGACATAGAGGGCTAATGGCTGCTGCTTTCTCACAATTGCCTGTGCACCTGTGTATTTTCCTGCCATGTTTGAGGCACCATCGTAACTCTGCCCACGTAAGCCAGACATGGGCAAATTGAGCCTCAACAACACTTCAGTTGCCACTTTCGCAATGCCCTCGCCTGTTGTCTCCGACACCCTGTATAGCCCAATAAACTCCTCGTGAGGGACAAGGTCATGGTCAACATAATGCAAAAAGACACTCTCCTGTTCAGCACCAGAGACATCTTGAGTACCATCAACAATTAATGAAAATTGTACAATCGGAAGAGACCTAATCTCAGCTGCAATGCCTCGAATGATTGTATTGGCCATGATGTTCAGAATTTCATTCTGTGCTTTGGGGCCTCTTGAAACGTCAACACTCTGTTGGCAAGAGTTTGCGGTTCAAAAATTGTGGGTGTGGCTGATATGGTTTTGTGCCATCACTGAGGTAACTGGACAATGCTGTGCCACTGTCCCCTATACTGGTGCTGCTGGCAACAAGGGTGACACCTGGTCCTGCCGTGGCTGTGACATTGTTCTCTGAAGTCTCTCTCCCTGGCTCTTTCCCTTTCACCACCCTCACTGACTCAGTCTGTCTCCTAGAAAAGAAATAAGGTGTTTGCCGTACTCCTAACTACCGGTACCCAAAACTACACAATTAATCACAACAGCAATATCATTGCCATAAACAAATCTTAGTTTAGTCATCAGTTTAAGTTGAGAGCGGGGGTATCCATGGCATTTTCCAATTATGTCCCTATTTTACAAGTAAAAAAAATTGAGAACCTTTCATAATGTTGCCAAACAAAGACTCAACAAACTTACCTGAGACTCCCTGTCTCTGCCAGTCTGTCCCTGCCTATCTGTCCCCAGCTCTGCTGTCTGTGTGCCATTTGTTGCCTGCTCTGCCTAATGACATCATTGTGAAACATTTCCATTAGCATTTCACTTCTTTCTTATGAACATTTTATCAACTCGTCTTTGAGATATTAGGCTACTAGACTTCTTACTTTGCGTTTTGGTGTACTGAAAAATACTCTGATGTCCGTCTTTTTACTTTTTTTCTGCCATTTTTCTACCTGGCTGGCTGGCCGGTCTAGCTGCACACACACACATTTACACAACATATGCTACAACCTTTTCTAATTTTAATATAGTTTGTTTCATATTGGCTGGCTTCCAACAATAGCTGAATTTGTAAAGCTAGCGAGCACCAATTCCGTTTCTGTGGTGTTTGCTATAATCTTAAAAAAAAAAGGTGAAATAAAATAAATTTAAAAAAGTTCACTAGCGACAACTTAGCTTTTGCAACGAGACCATTAAATATATTTAAGACAATGGTATAAGAGAGTGTAGTTCTGTTCAGTTTGGACTTCAGTTTATCGCTAACCTTATCACAGGGACTTTGAAGCACTACAGCTGCATGCTGATCTTGGAATAAACTGACGATAGCAAAGATTCCATCTTTGACGACGCCACATTAATGGAATAGGTACTAGCTAGCTTGCTAGTTAATGTTTGCTTTAGTTTGCGCGCTAGCTCTGCAAATTCAGCTAGTGTGTGAACCCTGCCAACATAAAAATGTAAACATTGCTATGGCGCGATTTACCTTGCCAGCTAAAGAACTGGCAGTGGATCAGACCATTGTGAGGCAAAGGGCGGGGTGGTCGCAATCTTTTGAAACTTAAAAAGGCGCTATTAAGTGTCTATAATCAGCACAACTGCCTTCATTGCGTATTATTAATATTATTGAAATTACATAGTTATGTTTACAGTGATAGATTGGGCGGGACAAATCATATTTTTCCCAGGATGGGGGGGGTCGTGTCCCCCCCGTCCCCCCTGGGATTTCCGCCTATGTCCAGAACTAGGGCTGCTCTTGTCTCCTCCAGCCAGGGAACCCGGTCCCAGTTGGGAATAGTTTGCACTGGAGTAAGGTCTCCTCCATTTAGGACTAAAGGGACAATCTCTTGCATCCATGTGGTACCTGGGAAACATTACCTTAATCAGTTATCTGTATTTTTTATTTTTTTTAGCTTATGCTATTTTACAAAATAAAATTAGACAATGTCGTCTCATTATTGTGTCATTCAATATTGTGTCAAATTCTCTAGATGTCAGTGATGTCACACAACTGCATGTTTTTCGATTTTTCACTCTTAGGGACTTGCTAGCCATAGTTCAAGATCTGTTTGTGCTCAAGGTCAGCTAATCTGTATAGGTTCTGAAACAAGAAACCATTGTGTTGCGCCATCAGTGCTGCTGACCTAGAAAATCCATGGAAAAGTGGAAAGTCTGCTACTGCTACTAGGTTACACACCACCAAGATCTCGTCTAAAGTAAGGCCTACTATAGTAATAAAAACACACATTACATTTTTTTTTCATTCGACACTGAGCCGCTCACATGTTTTTGAGAAAATTTCCAGCTGCAATGCCTGGGCGACTAAACTGCATTGGTGTAAACTACTTAAGTAAAAGTACTTTATAAAGTAATACTTAAGTCGTTTTTTGGTGTATCTGTCCTTTATTATTTATATTTTTGACAACTTTTACTTCACTACATTCCTAAAGAAAACATTGTACTTTTTACTCCATACATTTTCTCTGACAACCTGAAGTACTTACTACATTTTGAATGCAGCAGGACAGGAAAATTGTGAAATGCATGCACTTCTCAAGAGAACACGTGTCATCTCTACTGCCTCTAGTCTGGCTGACTCACTAAACACAAATGCATATTTTGTAGATAACATCTTGTGTGTTGGAGTGTGCTCCAGGCTATCCGTACATTTTAAAAACATTTTAAAAACAATAAAATGGTGCTTTGCTTCATTTTAATGAATTTGAAATGATTTCTACTTTTACTTTCGATGCTTAAGTATATTTTAGCAATTAGACTTACTTTTGATACTTTAGACTTTTACTCAAGTAGTATTGTACTAGGTGACTTTCACTTTTACTTGAGTAACTTTCTATTAACTATACTTTTACACACGTATGACAATTGGGTACTTTTTCCACCACTACTAAACTGTAAATGACATGAAGCCAAACCAATTCTTAGCCTAAATTATTTAAATACAGTCTATTACTAACGTTATAGTACAGTATGTTCTTACCAGACTTCGGGTAGGTCACTGAAAATATCTTCATCCTCAACTTTCATTTCCTCCGCGTATTTAAAACTTTCAAAAGAGTGAGTTTCTTTCGGACACAAAAGTCCGCGATAAACGCTATAATTTTCATAATTTGCCATACTGAAACACAGTTTACAGAGTTAAAGTATTCTACTTTTCGGCAAAAACGTCTGTGCGTCAGTAAAATGGGAGGGAAGCAGATGCAAAAAAATATAACAGTTCACTCAGCAGATAGCAGCATAATCAAATTACAATAATACACTAATAATAATAATTCATACTAATACTACTACTAATAATACATTTTGAATAGATGGATTTGGACCCATCCAAATATGCAGTTACAACACCAAAATTGGTTAAGTTATGTCATGTTTGAAAATCATGTCAAGCTGTTGATCCCTGAATTTGAAAAAGGTGCCTAAAGGCTTGCAGATCACACTGAGATATGGAAATCTGTTGCATCAATTAACTGATTTGGGGTAAGTTATAGCAAACACATCCCTGTCCTGAACTTTGAAATCATTGGCATATTTCAGACTCCCCTTACGGTGAGCCACAGCTGGTAACAAAAGTCCATGGTGAAGAAAGTACCTGTCTGATGCCATGGCACAACTGGAACACACTCAGGTATAGCCTGCAGTAAGGTTCTGCAAGTTCAGCCCTGACCTAGAGGCATATGTTTAATGCATCAATGCAAATGTCAGAGAGGAAAGTATCCCTCCCTCTCTTGTAGCCCTTTATTGCAATGGGGCCTTTGTCAAGGGCATAATCAAATCAAATTTTATTGGTCACATGCACATGGTTAGCAGATGTTATTGCAAGTGTAGCGAAATGCTTGTGCTTCTAGTTCCGACAGTGCAGCAATATCTAACAAGTAATCTAACAATTCCACAACAACTACCTAATACACACAAACTAAGTAAAGGGATGGAATAAGAATACGTACATATAAATATATGGATGAGCAATGACCAAGCGGCATAGGCAAGATGCAATAGATGGTATAAAATACAGTATATATATATTGGATGAGTAATGCAAGATATGTAAACATCATTATTAAAGTGGCATTAATAAAGTGACTAGTGATCCATTTCTTAGAGTGGCCAATGATTTCAAGTCTGTATGTAGGCAGCAGCCTCTCTGTGTTATTGATGGCTGTTTAACAGTCTGATGGCCTTGAAATATAAGCTATTTTTCAGTCTCTCGGTCCCAGCTATGATGCACCTGTACGGACCTCGCCTTCTGGATGGTAGTGGGGTGAACAGGCAGTGGCTCGGGTGGTTGTTGTCTTTGATGATCTTTTTGGACTTCTTGTGACATCGGGTGCTGTAGGTGTCCTGGAGGGCAGGTAGTTTGCCCCCGGTGATGCGTTGTGCAGACCACACCACCCTCTGGAGAGCCCTGCGGTTGTGGGCGGTGCAGTTGCCGTACCAGGCGGTGATACAGCCCAACAGGATGCTCTCAATTGTGCATGTGTAAATGTTTGTGAGAGTTTTAGGTGACAAGCCAAATATCTTCAGCCTCCTGAGGTCCCCCAGAGGGCTTGAGATGGGATGGATGGCCCCCACAGGAGCAGTAAACCCAATTCAAGAAAGGAAGGAGCATTTGTAAACCTTTTTACTGTCTATCTGTTCCCCACAGCTATAGGGTATGCAACAATGAGACGTCCCACCTAATGTTGCAACCATTACAAATAGGTGTACCTTGCCATTGACAACAGGTTTCTATACAGATTGGTCAATAGGTTTTTACACAGACTAGACTGGTCAACAGGGTTCTACACAGACTAGACTGGTCAAAAGGTTTCTACACAGACTAGACTGGTCATTGTAAGGCTAACTACAAGGGGAACAATCTATTATCTCCGGAGTGAATTAGAAGTGGCATTCCGGTGGTAGATGTGGAGCACCAATTCTTCAGATTGGAAAGGCAATATGTGTGGGAATCTGGACACAACAAGAGTATTCATCATTCAAGGACAAGTCCACTACTATACAGACACCAAGTCACCATGGAAACCAGCAGAATTGGGCCCCACAGTACATAATGGGGTTTGTAGTAACAGTATGGGTGCAAGTCAGGTGTGAAAATGTGATTTTCTTCTCCTTACAACACCACACCATACATAAAGCTCTCATATGAGGAGTCTGAACTACACCTCAAAGTTGAGTACAAATTTGACCTCCATCTCCTCCCTTTTGTAGATAGACAATGTTTTAATTAGATTTTGTATAGTATATCTTGTGTAATAAGCACACTGTGCACAAATCAAAAGTAGCATATGAAGTCATTTATTGGCCATTCACGCACACCTCATTAAGTTTCCATAGAGTAGCATAACCCACTGCTACCATGTCATGTAATCTTACAACATAAATAAGCCATTATGCTGCTTAAGTCATGTGACAAGAAGGGTGCCAACATTTGTATTTCATCATGTCGAATGAGATTAAGTTAATCTCTTTCATACCTACAGCAATGCAGCTGAGCACACACAGAGTAACACCAGTATTGTACCATCTGCTTACATGTCAAAGTAGTTTAGTAACTGTACTACAACGCTTAAGAGGCATCCACTTTCATCCACTTGTTATAAATACTCAATCTACCGTACTAATTCCAGCACAATAATAAATCATACACTTAAAAAAAATAAGTATCATAACAAAAAAAGTCTGAAATCACAAATGCTCATATTCCTGCCATCTTTCTGAGCGATACAAAATTAATCTGTACAGGCGCAGTCTGGTTGAAAGGCCCTGTGTGTGTGTTAAAGACCCTCTTTGTTGGGCTCCCAGCCAGTCTCAGTTGCTGTGCACCAGTGTGACGAAGAGGAAGAGAGAACAGAGGGAGATGGATCCAGTGAGCACCGCCTTCACCAGGAGGGCTGTCCAGCTCCCCAGCAGGAACACGTGGACAAACAACCTGAGAGAAGTTAGAGGACAGAGGAGAAAATGAGTAGATGTCTATGAACAATTATTATGATGGATGTGTAGCTATGTTTTATACCAATATGTCAGTTGTTGGCTACCATGAAACTGATTGTTGCTAACATCATAATTATGATGGATAATGACATGAACTTGGAGGCGTCATTGTTTTCAGTACCATTTCAATAATGTATTGTTTCTTTTGAAAAATAGGAGTTGGTCATCCAGACTAGAGGTCGACCGATTAATCGGAATGGACGATTAATTGGGGCCGATTTCAAGTTTTCATAACAATCGGAAATCGGTATTTTTGGGCGCCGTTTTTTTTTTTTTACAAATTTATTTAACTCGGCAAGTCAGTTAAGAACACATTCTTATTTTCAATGACGGCCTAGGAACGTTCTGCTTCAGGGGCAGAACGACAGATTTTTAACCTTGTCAGCTCGCGGGATCCAATCTTGCAACCTTACAGTTAACTAGTCCAAAGCTCTAACACCTGATTACATTGCACTCCACGAGGAGCCTGCCTGTTACGCGAATGCAGTAAGCTAAGGTAAATTGCTAGCTAGCATTAAACATATCTTATAAAAAAACAATCAATCAATGACTGTCATTGCTCCAATGTGTACTTAACCATAAACATCAATGCCTTTCTTAAAATCAATACACAAGTATATATTTTTAAACCTGCATATTTAGCGAAAATAAATCCAGGTTAGCAGGCAATATTAACCAGGTGAAATTGTGTCATTTCTCTTGCGTTCATTGCACGCAGAGTCAGGGTATATGCAACATATACAACAAAATACCAATGTAAGGAATAACACATAAAAAAACTAAATACTGCATATTTTCCAAGGAACGCGAAGCGAGGCGGCCAACTCGGTCGCCGAGTATTTTGGTTTTTTATGTGTTATTCCTTACATTGGTACCCCAGGTAATCTTAGGTTTCATTACATACAGTCGGGAGGAACTACTGAATATAAGAGCAACGTCAACTCACCATCGTTCCAACCAGGAATATGACTTCCCCGAAACGGATCCAGTGTTTTGCCTTCCACCCAATACAAGGGATCTGATCCCAGCCGGCGACCCTATGCGACGCCGTAAAAGGGGCAAACGTAGCGGTCTCCTGGTCAGGCTTCGGAGACGGGCACATCGCGCTCCACTCCCTAGCATACTACTCGCCAATGTCCAGTCTCTTGACAATAAGGTTGATGAAATCCGAGCAAGGGTAACATTCCAGAGAGACATCAGAGATTGTAATGTTCTCTGCTTCACGGAAACATGGCTAACTCAAGAGACGCTAACGGAGTCGGTGCAGCCAGCTGGTTTCTTCACGCATCGCGCCGACAGAAACATACATCTTTCTGGTAAGAAGAGGGGCGGGGGTGTATGCCTTATGATTAACGAGACGTGGTGTGATCATAACAACATACAGGAACTCAAGTCATTCTGTTCACCTGATCTAGAACTCCTCACAATCAAATGTCGACCACATTATCTACCAAGGGAATTCTCTTCGATTATAATCACAGCCGTATATATTCCCCCCCAAGCAGACACATCGATGGCCCTGAAAGAACTTTATCTGACTCTTTGTAAACTGGAAACCACACACCCTGAGGCTGCATTCATCGTAGCTGGGGATTTTAACAAGGCTAATCTGAAAACAAAACTCCCTAAATTCTATAAGCATATCGATTGTGCTACCAGGGCTGGTAAAACCTTGGATCATTGTTATACTAACTTCCGCGACGCATATAAGGCCCTCCCCCGCCCTCCTTTCGGAAAAGCTGACCACGACTCCATTTTGTTGCTTCCAGCCTACAAACAGAAACTAAAACAACAAGCTCCCTCGCTCAGGTCTGTTCAACGCTGGTCCGACCAATCTGATTCCACGCTTCAAGACTGCTTCGATCACGCGGATTGGAATATGTTCCGCATTGCGTCCAACAACAACATTGACGAATATATTGATTCGGTGAGCGAGTTCATTAGAAAGTGCATTGACGATGTCGTACCCACAGCAACGATTAAAACATTCCCAAACCAGAAACCGTGGATTGACGGCAGCATTCGCGTGAAACTGAAAGCGCGAACCACTGCTTTTAACCAGGGCAAGGTGACCGGAAACATGACCGAATACAAACAGTGTAGCTATTCTCTCCGCAAGGCAATCAAACAAGCTAAGTCCCAGTGCAGAGACAAAATAGAGTCGCAATTCAACAGCTCAGACACAAGAGGTATGTGGCAGGGTTTACAGTCAATCACGGATTACAAAAAGAAAACCAGCCCCGTCGCGGACCAGGATGTCTTGCTCCCAGACAGGCTTTAAAACTTTTTTGCTCGCTTTGAGGACAATACAGTGCCACTGACACGGCCCGCTACCAAAACCTGCGGGCTCTCCTTCACTGCAGCCGAGGTGAGTAAAACATTTAAACGTGTTAACCCTCGCAAGGCTGCAGGCCCAGACGGCATTCCCAGCCACGTCCTCAGAGCATGCGCAGACCAGCTGGCTGAGAGACTAGTCAAGGACCATATCACCTCCACCCTACCGGACACCCTAGACCCACTCCAATTTGCTTACCGACCCAATAGGTCCACAGACGACGCAATCGCAACCACACTGCACACTGCCCTAACCCATCTGGACAAGAGGAATACCTATGTGAGAATGCTGTTCATCGACTACAGCTCAGCATTTAACACCATAGTACCCTCCAAACTCGTCATCAAGCTCGAGACCTTGGGTCTCGACCCCGCCCTGTGCAACTGGGTCCTGGACTTCCTGACGGGCCGCCCCCAGGTGGTGAGGGTAGGTAACAACATCTCCACCCCGCTGATCCTCAACACTGGGGCCCAACAAGGGTGCGTTCTGAGCCCTCTCCTGTACTCCCTGTTCACCCACGACTGCGTGGCCATGCACGCCTCCAACTCAATCATCAAGTTTGCGGACGACACTACAGTGGTAGGCTTGATTACCAACAACGACGAGACGGCCTACAGGGAGGAGGTGAGGGCCCTCGGAGTGTGGTGTCAGGAAAATAACCTCACACTCAACGTCAACAAAACAAAGGAGATGATTGTGGACTTCAGGAAACAGCAGAGGGAGCACCCCCCTATCCACATCGACGGGTCAGTAGTGGAGAAGGTGGAAAGTTTTAAGTTCCTCGGTGTACACATCACGGACAAACTGAATTGGTCCACCCACACAGACAGCGTTGTGAAGAAGGCGCAGCAGCGCCTCTTCAACCTCAGGAGGCTGAAGAAATTCGGCTTGTCACCAAAAGCACTCACAAACTTCTACAGATGCACAATCGAGAGCATTCTGTCGGGCTGTATCACCGCCTGGTACGGCAACTGCTCCGCCCACAACCGTAAGGTTCTCCAGAGGGTAGTGAGGTCTGCACAACGCATCACCGGGGGCAAACTACCTGCCCTCCAGGACACCTACACCACCCGATGTCACAGGAAGGCCATAAAGATCATCAAGGACAACAACCACCCAAGCCACTGCCTGTTCACCCCGCTATCATCCAGAAGGCGAGGTCAGTACAGGTGCATCAAAGCAGGGACCGAGAGACTGAAAAACAGCTTCTATCTCAAGGCCATCAGACTGTTAAACAGCCACCACTAACATTTAGCGGCCGCTGCCAACATACTGACTCAACTCCAGCCACTTTAATAATGGGAATTGATGGAAATTATGTAAAAATGTACCACTAGCCACTTTAAACAATGCCACTTAATATAATGTTTACATACCCTACATTACTCATCTCATATGTATATGTATATACTGTACTCTATATCATCTACTGCATCTTGCCATCTTTATGTAATACATGTATCACTAGCCACTTTAAACTATGCCACTTTATGTTTACATACCCTACATTACTCATCTCATATGTATATACTGTACTCTATACAATCTACTGCATCTTGCCTATGCCGTTCTGTACCATCACTCATTCATATATCTTTATGTACATATTCTTTATCCCTTTACACTTGTGTGTATAAGGTAGTAGTTGTGGAATTGTTAGGTTAGATTACTTGTTGGTTATTACTGCATTGTCGGAACTAGAAGCACAAGCATTTCGCTACACTCGCATTAACATCTGCTAACCATGTGTATGTGACAAATAAAATTTGATTTGATTTAGTTTGGGCCGCCTGGCTCTTTGCGAACTAATTTGCCAGAATTTTACGTAATTATGACATAACATTGAAGGTTGTGCAAGTGTAACGGATGTGAAATGGCTAGCTAGTTAGCGGTGGTGCGCGCTAATAGCCTTTCAATCGGTGACGTCACTTGCTCTGAGACCTTGAAGTAGTGGTTCCCCTTGCTCTGCAAGAGCCGCGGCTTTTGTGGAGCGATGGGTAACGATGCTTCGTGGGTGACTGTTGTCTGTGTGCAGAGGGCCCCTGATTCGCACCCGGGTCGGGGCGAGGGGACAGACTAAAGTTAAACTGTTACACAATGTAACAGGAATATTTAGACTCATGGATGCCACCCGTTAGATAAAATACGGAACGGAATAAACTTTTTGTTTTCGAGGTGATAGTTTCCGGATTAGTCAAAGGTATATGGTTTAGAGAGAAATAGTCGACGCGTTATAATTCCTGTAATAACTTGCGGCTGAACTTGAAAGGGGTTCCTTCGTTATTTTGCCGTTCATGTCTTCCATAGAGAATGTCTTGATCTACTTCAAATAAGGTCTGTGTTTCGTGCAGGCTTAAACCGCCTCGACGTTTTGATACCCGTGTAAATCTCACTAGGATAAGGTAACGTTTGTCAACATATTTTCATAAATCCACTCTACAAAAAAATGATCTTCGCTTATATTTGAACCAATATTGATCAGAGTTACCTTGTCCTATGGATATCTACACAGTTATAAAATTGGCAAGGTGGTGTAAGCCTACACGAAACACAGACCTTATTTTAAGTGAATCTAAAAATATCCTATGGAATAAATGAAGGAACCGCTTTTCAGATTTTGCTAGAAGGTGTCATGGGAATTATGACTCGCACTTTGGTCGTCAATTCTTACCATGCCCATTATTAAAATAGGATTTCCTGCATATAGAAATGACAGTTTTTGTTTTCAACATTCATCACAGGTAACTTAAACTCTATTTTTATTCAAACAGTTGAGTGTATTTGTCTCCTAAGCAGACTCTTCAGTATCATTGTCACTTCAGAGCTGTGTGTGTATTTATGTATTATATTAAGTTAAAATAAAAGTGTTCATTGTTCATTCAGTATTGTTGCAATTGTCATTATTACAAAAATGTGTGTGTGTGTATGACATATATACAGTGGGGAGAACAAGTATTTGATACACTGCCGATTTTGCAGGTTTTCCTACTTACAAAGCATGTAGAGGTCTGTAATTTTTATCATAGGTACACTTCAACTGTGAGAGACGGAATCTAAAACAAAAATCCAGAAAATCACATTGTATGATTTTTAAGTAATTAATTAGCATTTTATCGCATGACATAAGTATTCGATCACCTACCAACCAGTAAGAATTCCAGCTCTCACAGACCTGTTAGTTTTTCTTTAAGAAGCCCTCCTGTTCTCCACTCATTACCTGTAGTAACTGCACCTGTTTGAACTCGTTACCTGTATAAAAGACACCTGTCCACACACTCAATCAAACAGACTCCAACCTCTCCACAATGGCCAAGACCAGAGAGCTGTGTAAGGACATCAGGGATAAAATTGTAGACCTGCAAAAGGCTGGGATGGGCTACAGGACAATAGGCAAGCAGCTTGGTGAGAAGGCAACAACTGTTGGCGCAATTATTAGAAAATGGAAGAAGTTCAAGATAACTGTCAATCACCCTCGGTCTGTGGCTCCATGCAAGATCTCACCTCGTGGGGCATCAATGATCATGAGGAAGGTGAGGGATCAGCCCAGAACTACACGGCAGGACCTGGTCAATGACCTGAAGAGAGCTGGGACCACAGTCTCAAAGAAAACCATTAGTAACACACTACGCCGTCATGGCTTAAAATCCTGCAGCGCACGCAAGGTCCCCCTGCTCAAGCCAGCGCATGTCCAGGCCCGTCTGAAGTTTGCCAATGACCATCTGGATGATCCAGAGGAGGAATGGGAGAAGGTCATGTGGTCTGATGAGACAAAAATAGAGCTTTTTGGTCTAAACTCCACTCGCCGTGTTTGGAGGAAGAAGAAGGATGAGTACAACCCCAAGAACACCATCCCAACCGTGAAGCATGGAGGTGGAAACATCATTCTTTGGGGATGCTTTTCTGCAAAGGGGACAGGACGACTACACCGTATTGAGGGGAGGATGGATGGGGCCATGTATCGCGAGATCTTGGCCAACAACCTCCTTCCCTCAGTAAGAGCATTGAAGATGGGTCGTGGCTGGGCCTTCCAGCATGACAACGACCCGAAACACACAGCCAGGGCAACTAAGGAGTGGCTCCGTAAGAAGCATCTCAAGGTCCTGGAGTGGCCTAGCCAGTCTCCAGACCTGAACCCAATAGAAAATCTTTGGAGGGAGCTGAAAGTCCGTATTGCCCAGCGACAGCCCCGAAACAAGAAGGATCTGGAGAAGGTCTGTATGGAGGAGTGGGCCAAAATCCCTGCTGCAGTGTGTGCAAACCTGGTCAAGAACTACAGGAAACGTATGATCTCTGTAATTGCAAATAAAAGGTTTCTGTACCAAATATTAAGTTCTGCTTTTCTGATGTATCAAATACTTATGTCATGCAATAAAATGCAAATTAATTACTTAAAAATCATACAATGTGATTTTCTGGATTTTTGTTTTAGATTCCGTCTCTCACAGTTGAAGTGTACCTATGATAAAAATTACAGACCTCTACATGCTTTGTAAGTAGGAAAACCTGCAAAATCGGCAGTGTATCAAATACTTGTTCTCCCCACTGTATATATATAAAACATTTTTTTTTTTTTTATAAAATCGGCCGATTAATCGGTATAGGCTTTTTTTGTCCTCCAATAATCGGTATCGGCGTTGAAAAATCATAATCGGTCGACCTCTAATCCAGACCATTACACAACTGTAGCTATCAGTGTTTATAATGACCTGTAGTGGTGTACAGAAAAGCTTCAGTTCCCTCCCCAGAACAGATGAGCACTATGAGCTGAAAACCAGCTCTGTAAGGGTGACCATTTCTACAGTATGGAGTTCCACAGTTCCCTTCCCTGGGTACGTTGAAGTATGTGATACTCACTCCATGAGGAAGGCCTTGTATACACACAGCCCTAACAGTACAGTCACAGGAAGACGGAAGCTCTTCGGGAGGTCGTACCGCGTGAACATCCACACTACTGCTGCCATGGCGATATAGTGCACCTGAAATAGAACACGACATCGAATTTCCTTCGAAACTATACTTCTTCTAAGCCCGCCACAGGAAATGTAATGTTGATGAGTATTCATTATCTAAGTATTTATTGGAAGTCAAAATAAATGTCTATTTGATTCAGCAGTATAAGTGTCAGTGCAAGGGGATTTACCAGGCTGATGTTGGAGTCGAAGCTCATCTGTATGTACTTCCAGTCAAACTCAATGCCTCTGGCACCCACCCATAGAGGTATACACCTGGATGACAGGGCAAGAGGATTAAATACAAGAGACACCATTGCAATTAAACTTACTGACAACTACACTAGTGAGCTTGGGTAGTGAATGACTATAATCTACGCTGAAATTAATGTGAATCTGGAATGCACCCAAAGAGATTTAAAGAGAAACCGTAGGGGGACAGAGAAAGATCGAGAAAGAGAATGTACCTTGACATAACGAGCTCTGCTGTGGCCCATCCCATCGCTGCCACCATGATCTTGTACTCTCCCTTTCCTGCGTTCCTGGACATGACCAGATGCAGGCCCAGAAGGTCAGCTAGGTCCACCGTAGCCTTCATAAACTCACCAACAAAGTCATACACGCCAGCTCCTCCCTCCCATGTAGGGAAAAATGTGGCCAGAAATAGCATCTGGAACAGAGACATTGTTAATGCAATAACATTTTTTTTTAAATTGTCACATATACCAGATAGGTGCAGTGAAACATGTTGTTTTACATGGTCAGCCATAGTTGTACCGCACCCTTGTAGCAAATTAGGGTTAATTGCCTTACTCAAGAGCACATTGACAGATTTTTCACCTTGTTGGCTCGAGTATTCAAACCAGTGACCTTTCGGTTACAAACCGATGGCTACCTGCTGCCCTAGTAGGATACATATTAACTAGTACTAACTAATAACTAGCAGGCTACATTAGTAATCAAGCAGTTTTTAGTCTGCATCCCAATGTGATCATCAGTTCCTTTGACAGAATGATGGTACTTTTATTGCTTTTCAGAAAACAGACAGTTTGGGCAGTCAATGTTCACCTTGCATAGCTGCACAAATAGGTAGGTAGCTCCTGCTTGAACACATCTCCAGAATGCATTGTATTCTGATCTACAATAGGGATCAAGAGAGAGACATTGTTCAAAACATTCTAGTATACAGACACATGGTTGCCTAGAGGTAGGATTAGGATTGGCTGACTTCCTCTCAATCTGATGACATTTCCATGTAGATTACATTTCACCCTCTACAATATTTTTAAATTTAATTAGGCAAGTCAGTTAAGATCAAATTCTTATATACAATGACAACCTACACCGGGCCAAACCCGGACGAAGCTGGGCCAATTGTGTACCGCCCTATGGGACTCCCAATCACGGACGAATGTGATACAGCCTGGATTCGAACCAGGGACTGTAGTGATGCCTCTTGCACTGAGATGCAGTGCCTTAGACCGCTGTGCAATTCAGGAGCCCAGTAAGGGTGACTAGTTAGTGAACAGATCATTCAAAAAGACATGTTCAGTAGCTAAATGTATGGGGTCAACTAACAAATTAATCTAATGCAGTTTATATAGTATGAGAGGTGCTGATACTTACAATCCACTGCATTTGTAGGTTATAAAGTAGGGAAAATAAGCCAAGGCAAAGCAATTCCCGAAATGAAATAGCGTCATATTGCCAGGGAGTCCAACACTGGCGAATCCTCCAACGAGTCTGTGAATGAATGAAGACATGATGGCTATTAGCTAGCAACAATTATCGACACAATATTAGCTAGCTAACGTTAGTTATTCAAGAAGCATTGGAGCAGATAATCTAACAGTAACGTTACTTGCTAGCATCCTCTCTTCCTGCACGCTCAAAATGTTGATTCTGTGCAAGGTCTAACATATTTATTCCACCATTATAAACTTAAATCTGTTAGATAGGTTAAATGCGTATAAATAACACACGTCTAAATGAAGATCGGCACGAATCATTCAGAAATACCTGTATTTACTCAGGTTGACCGAGGGATTATTGAGATGCTAATGCTAGTTTGCTAACTCGTTGGATGAATGACGGAAACTAGTTTTCCAGTAGTTACCACAGCCACAAAGTCCAAATTGGCTATATCGTAGAAAATTAATAGGCGGGGTTTATAACTTTGTGGCTGGGGTAACTAGTAACGACCCGGAAACTACCAAAATCCTACCTTTAAATGATTCCGCTATCCCTTGATTTCCCCGACCTATCGTTCCCCTCGTTTGCTTGTGCATTAGAACAGGAACTCAAATAGGGTCTTCTTGTAAAGCAAATGGACGGAATGACAGAACGGAGTCATGGTTAACCGTAACAATTTCAAGGCAGGACCAGGACTTCGGCAGTTTCTGCAAAGATCGTTTAGTATGAAAAGGTTTACAAACTCGGTGGTTTCTGCTGTTCATGCAACGAGTAAATAGTTCCTGCATTGTCGTTGACATGAAAAATACAACTAATGACAATTTATAGGTTTAAGGATATTTGCAACACTATAGCTAGCCTGGACAGCCGCTAGTAGGCGCTATTGTCCACTGACCAACGACGTTAGGAATAATAGCGCCATCTTGTGGCGGCAGGGCTACACTATATGTAGTCAAACGTCGAGTTAAAGGCCCAGTGCAGTAAAAAACGTGATGTGTTTTAAAAATATTTCCAAACTATGAGCTTGGAATAGTACTCTGAAAACTTTAAAATGATGCCATTTTAGTGTATGAGCTGTTTGAAAAGACAGCCTGAAATTTTAACCTCTTTTGGTGGGATTGAGTTGGTCTGCGCTTGCTAAGAAACTTTGTTTTCAATTAAAATGGTCAAAAAGAAACACAGTAAGGTACTTAATTGTTACCCAGAAATGATTTGATTGATATAAATGGCTACATTGGACTTTTAAAGCGCATTATGGTCATTCAGGCATCTACAATGTGCAGTAGTCTAGGCTACAGTCTAATTAATATAGAAATGTACTACCGCCATGCTATAATGACATTCCAAAATAATGCATGTTGTGGTTTTTCATGTGAACAGTTTTGAATGCAGAAACTATACCACCTGTCATTTGGTTTACCTTATTGTGCTGCAATATTTCCCACTAGATGTCTCCTGCGATTCCGTTAGGGCAGGATTAAATCACTTGCAATAGTGGACTTCCAGATAGCTTTCAGAATGCATTTGCATGTTCTTGGAGAGTTGATACTTGATTGAGAAACTCAGTCCTATGGCCTTACACCTGTTCAATTCTGTCAGAAAACCTGGCTGAGAAGTCATCCAGTGCAATATGCACAACCAGATTGGCAAATTCAATATCAATCATGTTTGACTCCTGGTCCTAGGTACCAACATGGGTATGCAGACTTTTGTTCCAGCATAATATTAAAACTGGCCTGGCTAAAGCAGCAGCTATTAAAACTGTAGTTCAGGGAATAACATTTGTTTCAATATAATGTTCACCAAACTGATCAAATAATGCAAATGTGCATACAAAAGTCTAATCCTGTCATTAATGTAAACAAACACATCATACAATTGTCACTTTATAATGCATCCTGTTGATTATCCTGAATGCAGATGACTTATTTGTCATTGTGTGAGAACATGTTCTTATAACACTGGGCAAACAGGAAACATGAACAACAAGGCAAGAGAGACATTTGTAAAGATTTTCCAGATTTATTACTTTTTTGTAGTTACAGTAGCTTGTCTTTCTCACTTGACTCTTAAACTAGAATTATTTTAACACCAATATTACATGGTAACAGCCAGTATGGAAACATCTACGGGAATGTTCTGGGAAGACACAGAAACACATACTGTCAAGTCAAAACCGTCTCAGTGGGACTTTTCCATAAAGGAAAAAACAAATACTCGTACACACAGCCTACTACAGAGACTAACTTGTCTTGTAGAGAGTGGTGGAGGGCTGGGGGTGCTAGGGTGTGACACTGGAGGGTGTGAGTGCATGTAAAAGGGGGGTGGGTCCCATTCCAGCTTTCTGGAGCCGGAAAGTTACTCCTTAGAATGCATGTACAGCAACAGGTCAGCGACGCGGTGGCTGTAGCCGAACTCGTTGTCATACCTGGGGAAACAGACAGATGGTGTCATAGTTTAGTTGAGGGCTGAGAATAACCAAAAAGGGGTCCAGCGTTAGCAGGGGAGGAACTATAAGAATTAGAATTAAGAATGATTGAATATTTACTCTAATTCTAAGGGAGTTATTTACCAGGAAATGAGTTTGACGAAGTTGTCGTTGAGGGAGATGCCGGCGCCAGCATCAAAGATGGAGGAGTGGGTGTCTCCAATGAAGTCAGAAGACACAACCTGGTGGGACAGGAAATATAAGCAGTGAGAAACCCATCAATAGAACAGCTGCAGTATACAGAGATCTATGTAATCTAGGAGCCCTGCTTTTAAATTACAACTTGCTAATAACACATGATATAATTGCCAGTTAAACTGAGCTCTATTTACACCTCTGCTCATCTTTCATGTTGACATACATATTTTGTAATTAACTTACAGAGTCCTCAGTGTATCCCAGGTATCCCTTCATGGGTCCTTCGGCGGCCTTCTTGACAGCCGCCTTGATCTCAGCGTAGCTGCCGGGCCGGGACAGGCGGCAGGTTAGGTCCACCACTGACACATCAGCCACGGGCACACGGAAGGCCATGCCAGTCAGCTTGCTGACAGAGAGAGAAGACTCACATCAGCACTCTTTTTCCATCAAGTAAACATCTGCATTCAGCATCTTTGATAAGTAGTAGGCACAATCACATAAATGTATGCAAACACACCCACCACAGGAGGCTGCTGAGGGGAGGACAGCTCATAATAATGGCTGGAATGGAGTCAATGGAATCAACCACATGTTTGATGTCATTCCAACCAGCCTCCTGTGACACACACACACCCTCCATCTACTGACCCGTTGAGCTCAGGGATGACTTTGCCCACAGCCTTGGCAGCTCCGGTGGAGGCAGGGATGATGTTCTGGTGGGCACCACGGCCATCGCGCCATGCCTTGGCAGAGGGGCCGTCCACCGTCTTCTGGGTGGCGGTGTAGGCGTGGACTGTGGTCTGAGAGGACAGGAGATAGAGAAAGGAAAAGATGAGCATGGGTTCCATAGCGTCAGCGGATGTGTCAATATGGAGCACAGGACCAAAAGACATTGATGCTCCCTGCATGCTGGTCATGAAGATGCGTGGACAGACAGTCTAATGGAAGAAAAACACTGACCATGAGGGCCTCCTCGATGCCGAAGTTGTCGTGGATGACCTTAGCCAGGGGGGCCAGGCAGTTAGTGGTGCAAGATGCATTGCTGTGGATGACCAGAGAGAATTACAATAGGTCACCAATTCAGATGAATCAATTATGCTAGCGTTATTAAAGGTTGACTATTCTTGTGAAGAGTTCGCCCTTTGATCATGCATGTATTGGTCAGGAATAAAGGGACTCACCTGACGATGGTCATGCTGGAGGGGTCGTACTTGTCCTCGTTGACTCCCATGACGAACATGGGGGCGTCGGGGGAGGGGGCAGACACAACCACCCGCTTGGCACCACCCTGGATGTGGGACTGTGGAAACAGAAAAGCACATCTAATGCATCATATTGAATGTTTGTGTCTGGATCTGACTGGTCCTAATACACTTGAGAATTGTTGATAAAGTCTTTAGAGTTTCATAGGTTTATTTTGGCAAAGTACATTACGGTTACTTATATGGCTGACGCAAGGCCTTGGTGAGCGCTATAGTTATCAGTGCTTGACGGGGACACACGAGTGTCAGTGTCTTCTGTGTCTGGGTACTGCTACTTACAGAGGCCTTGTCAATGCTGAGGAAGACTCCGGTGGACTCAACGACGTAGTCGGCACCGGCGTTGCCCCATGGGATCTCATGGGGCTTCATACTAATGGGGAGAGAGAGAGTAAGGAAAGACTATGTACAGACTCAGTGAGTATAGCCTTGCTATTGAGTGGCCCGCCGTAGGCAGACCTGGATCTCAAGAGAAGACAGACAGTGCACACTGCCCACAAAATAATGAGGTGGAAACTGAGCTGCACTTCCTAACCTCCTGCAAAATGTATGACCATAGAGACACATATTTCCCTCAGATTGCACAGACACCCATAGAATTCGAAAACAAAGCTAATTTTGATAAACTCCCATATCTATTGGATGATACCACAGTACGCCATCCCAGCATTAAGATTTGTGACCTGTTGCCGCAAGAAAAGGGCAACCAGTGAAGAACAAACACCATTGTAAATACAACCCATATTTATTTTCACTTTTCTACTTTAACCATTTGCACATCATTACAACACTGTATATTATATAGACATAATATGACATTTTAAATGTCTATTCCTTTGGAACTTTTGGGATTAACATTCAAAATGGGTGAATATTTCCTTTAAGCCCCAGTGTTATCGCTGTGAGCTGGGCCTTGCAGACAGGTGGCGCCAGCCCTCAAAGGCCGATAGCAACACTGAGGAGATAATGGCCAGAGGTAATACTCTATGAGCCAGGGAGAAAGGGGCACACACACGCTCAATCCCAAATTAACCTAGCCCCATAGAATGGAACTTTACTCAGACGTACAGAAACGCTGCACGCACGAGCACACGTGATGATGTCGTCACTCACCACTGGAATACGGAGATGGAGTGGTCGTCCACAATCAGCTTCCCGTCCTCCATGCTCACCTCACCCTTGTAACGGCCGTGGGTGGAGTCATACTTGAACATGTAAACCTGTGGAGAAAAAGAATGTTGGAGAAAAACCAAAACTGACACTGTCAGAGAACATCAAGTTTATCAGTTCATTACACATGATGGGGTAATTGGTGTGTTATTACAATAAATACTACCACAAGCACACAGGTAGCTTGATCTGGCCTCCTCTGATTAATATGGCAGGGTGCCATGTTATATGAAGGCTGTTGGTTGAGGGACTGAAAGGGACTCAGCTCACCATGTACTGCAGGTCGATGAAGGGATCGTTGATGGCAACGACTTTGATTCCCTTCTGCAGGCAGGCCCTGAGGACCAGGCGGCCAATGCGGCCAAATCTGGACAGCGAGGGAAAGGGTGGATTCAGTACACACACACAGGGTGACATTGGTTTTTGGGATTTCTACCCTAAAAACCAGTCTAAAATTCCCTCGTCCGGCCTCTATTGGGACTGCTGTAAAATTCCAGATGCTAAATGAACATGTTTAAGTTAGGATTTACACATGTGGAAGGGTGAGTGAAGAAATGTGTGTACTTAACCGTGTGACTGTGTTGTATGTGTGTTGGTGTGCTGGTTTACAGTGTAATCCTTATTATCTGTTAACAGTGCTGTCCTCCTCTTCCCATCTAACACTACTGACTCCCCTCAACACCACACCTTCTGGGGCCGGTTGCACCAGTTGGTCGTAACTCTATGTCCAACATAAAATGTGCTCTACGCCGGACCTAAAAATGATACCGGTTACACCACACAGCTATTACTTTAAAAACTAGTGTCACGCCCTGACCTTAGAGACGTTTTATTTCTCTATTTGGTTAGGTCAAGGTGTGATTTGGGGTGGGCATTCTATGTTGTCTATTTCTTTGTTTTTGGCCAAGTGTGGTTCCCAATCAGAGGCAGCTGTCTATCGTTGTCTCTGATTGGGAATCATACTTAGGCAGCCCTTTTCCCCACTTTCTGTTGTGGGATTTTGTGTTGCACTCCTAGCTTTACGTTCGTAGAGTTTTTTTTTTTGTGGAACATTTATTTAATAAAGAAAATGTACGCCTACCACACTGCACCTTGGTTCATTTATGACATGGAGTTTGAGGACAGCGAGCGTAACAATGAGCCTACTTTATTCTAATATATTCGTAATATTCATTCCCACAATAATTATTGATTGACCCATCCAGATGTGGTTTAGAAAACATGCAGTGGTGGGCTTTGCAAAGTGATGAGATGTGCCTTGCAAAGTTCAGAATGGTCACGAGGATGGTAACAGCCTAGTAATGGGCGCTGCCTAGCAACCATCATTATAAAGCATCAAATCTCATGAACGCCCATTGCTTACGCTGGACTTAGCTACAACTAAATTCTTATCCCAAAGTTGGACGGAGCTACGCCCAAACTAAAATTTAAGAACAACTTTCACTCAACTGGTGCAACTGGCCCCTGATGACAACCACAGGCTCTGTGGGGGCTGACAGATACCCATAGGAAGACGACCAATGTCTGTTCAGTGTTCACTGTTTGCTGCTCCCAAATGCGATTTACACCATAGATCCTTCAGTTATCAGTGTGTTCTGCAATTGCATTGCACATTTATATTGCTTCATAGCCTGTTATTATTACATAACTCTTAACTGGGGCTGGATGTCTGTTGGTGCACATGGGCCATTTCCCTTTTTTGAATGGCAGTGTTTAACACTGTTTTTGATAAATATGCAACAATTTGTGTATTAGAGGTGAATGTAATGCTTACCCGTTGATTCCAACACAGAGGTCTGACATAGTTGCTGTTGATTGGGTTGTA
Organism: Salvelinus alpinus; assembly: GCF_045679555.1. Lineage (NCBI taxonomy): Eukaryota > Metazoa > Chordata > Actinopteri > Salmoniformes > Salmonidae > Salvelinus > Salvelinus alpinus. The sequence continues at coordinate 37,417,777 of NC_092089.1, read as the reverse complement.
GTGGTGAACCTGAAAGACATTAGAAAAGGTATAGCAACAAAAGTATCTCTCTCTGTAGAAACAGCAAAGTCTTGCAAATGTACAGCTTTCACAAAGAGGGTAGGCTTAACTAACACTGAAGTTTCCCAGGCCGTCTATTCTCAGAGCCTAGAATCTACAATCAATCTTTTTTTCTATAACAGCAGAGAAATTAGTACCACAGTTTAATTTGTCCAGTTACATAGCAGCAGTTAGCTAAGTCAAACACTTGTTCTGCTATGTAGTGCAGGACTAGGTGGCCTAGTGATGGGAGGTGTAGGTTAGATGTGTCCCTAACTTGGCTACGTGAAGCTCCATTGTCTCCAGGCCTGTTTAACATGCCAGACAGAAGCAACAGGGCCAGACTTCCTATTCAGAGGAATTCCTTTCTGTATACTCTAGGGGAAACTAGCCCAGTACAGAACAAACACTGGGTTCTGGGCTCCTCCCTTCTAGCCGCTCTGAATCCACAGGGGATATCAATCAGTAGCTCTCCTCTGCAATGTTAGCTCTCACTGTATTACCAGCCTGTAGGTCTGGTGCCAGGCCAGTCTCATTACATTCGAGGCTGCGGTGTGTAAGGAACGATAAAACACAGCCTTCCACTTTAACCTTCTGGTTTAATAGGAGACTAGGCTATTTGTCTACTATGACTTCCCCAATGGTTCCATAATCAGAGGATTGGACACACATGCTTTTCTGTTCTCAGCTCAACTTGCATGGAAACGTATAAATGAGCCTTGGGATAGGCACATTACTTTATGGGCAAGCTGCTGCATGTGTGGTATTTCTGACAGAGTGGCTGGCTGTTCTGTAAATTTCAAGCTCCAGACTAGTACTTTTAATTCCCCACTGATGCAGTGAATGGAGTTGAGGCACAGATGGCATTTGTTTTGTAGTCGGTGTGACTGCAGTAGGTGAGGAGGATTCACTGTGAGCTTGGCCCAGTCGGTTCATTATAGGCCAGTCAATCCAGGCAGCATACGCAGTGCATTCTATGGCTCTTTAAAAAGACCACGGGCTGGAGGAACAGGAAGATTAGGATAAGCCAGCTGGGTTAGTTGCCGACACTTCCTGTAACTAGAAAGCAAGTTACAGCTGAGACTAAAAATAAGGCTTTATGTTCAACTCTGTCTTTACATACTGTTTGAGCAAGTCAAAGAAATGTTCAACCAAATTATATAGCCTAGCAAAAAAAGTGTTGGTTAGCAATGCTGAAGGTAATTTGAGGTCGGGAGAGGTTTGAACACATTTGAGGCAATACTTGCAAAATACAGTTGACCAATAACAATGTCAGGTACGTGTTGGAGGATGGACCACATAACTAAGTTACTACCGTTGGTGATGCAACAATCAGGAAATTCCTGCTTCTTCATTTTGCATCGATGGAAACATTTGTTGGAAATTGATGTGGGCAAACTCTTATCAATGTTGAAACATTGCTGTTATAAACAAGTCCTAGTGCTGGGCTATCGATCTATCAATGCATCATTTAGCATAATCTGTATTGCTCTATACAGAGGCAATAAAGAGTATGTGAACCCTTTGGAATTACCTGTATAAATTGGTTGGATTTTCATCTAAGTCACAACAATAGACAAACTAATAACAAATTCTTTTATTTTTGTCTATATTGAATACATAATTTAAACATTCAGTGTAGGTTGGGAAAAGTATGTGAACTCCTAGGCTAATGACTTCTCCAAAAGCTAAGTGGAGTCAGCTAACCTGGAGTCCAATCAATGAGACGAGATTGGAGATGTTGGTTAGCGCTGCCCTGTAAAAAAAGAAAAAAAAGAAAATTGAGTTTGCTATTCACAAGAAGCATTGCCTGATGTGAACCATGCCTCGAACAAAAGAGATCTCAGAAGACCTAAGATTATTGTAGACTTGTATAAAGCTGTAAAGTGTTACAAAGGTATCTCTAAAAGCCTTGATGTTCATCAGTCCACAGTAAGAAAAATTGTCTATATGGAGAAAGTTCAGCACTGTTGCTACTCTCCCTAGGAGTGGCCGTCCTGAAAAGATGACTGCAAGAGCACAGTGCAGAAGGCTCAATGAGCTTAAGTAGAATCCTGGAGTGTCAGCTAAAGACTTACAGAAATCTCTGGAACATGCTAACATCTCTGTTGAGTCTATGATACGTAAAACAAGGATGGTGTTCATGGGAGGACATCACGGAAGAAGCCACTGGTGTCCAAAAAAAAGACATTGCTGCACGTCTGAAGTTCACAAAAGAGCACCCGGATGTTCCACAGTGCTACTGGTAAAATATTCTGTGGACAGATTAAATTAAAGTGGAGTTGCTCAGAAGGAAGGAACACACAACACTATGTGAGGAGAAAAAAAAAAAGGCACTGCACACCAACATCAAAACCCCATCCCAACTGTAAAGTATGATGTAGGAAGCATCATGGATTGGGGCTGCTTTGCTGCCTCAGGGCCTGGACAGCTTAGTATCAGCGACAGAAAAATGCATTCCGAAAGTTCCTCAAGACATTTTGCAGGAGAATGTCTGCCAATTGAAGCGCGACAGAAGTTGGGTGATGCAACAGGACAACAACCCAAAACAGAAGTAAACCACCAGAATGGCTTCAGAAGTAAATACGCCTTCTGGAGTGGCCCAGTCAGAGTCCTCTCCAATTGAGATGCTGTGGCACGACCACAAGAGAGCGGTTCACACCAGACATCCCAAAAATATTGCTGAACTAAAACAGTTTTGTAAAGAGGATTGGTCCAAAATTCCTCCTGACCGTTGAGGTTATTGCTGCCAACGGAGGGTCAACCAGTTATTAAAGCCAAGGGTTCACATACTTTTTCCAACCTGCACTGTGAATGTTTACACGTGTTCAATAAAGACATGAAAATGTATAATTGTTCGCATTTTATTAGTTTAAGCACATTGTCTATTGTAGTGATTTAGATGAAGATCAGATAATGACAAATTTATGCAGAAATCCAGGTAATTCCAAAGGGTTCATACTTTCTTGCCACTAAGTGACATTTAAACCAATAAAGCAAATGACAGACCCAGATCCTTTTCAACAAAGGAGACTATTGATTTGTCCTAGTCTGCCATGATGACAGATAGTGACTTTGGCTGCACATGGAGGTCCAAGATAACAGGACTAAAATAACATTTAGGTCTATAAAAAAAAAAGAAATCCATGACCATGTCCAGTTGAAAGGAAAGGTAAATGTGTTTTGTTTCTTCTCTCAAGTTAGGATAAATCATTAGGCCATAACCTAGCCTTGCTGTAACCTTACCTAATTAAAAACGCAGAAATTCTACGGTTATTAACACATCAGCAACTGTCTGTACGAGCGGATGTTACGCCTAAAATGAGACCTTGAAAAAGCCTGAGTGCCTCTTTGTAAACTTATCAACAAGTGAAGGGGTCACCATAACCTCAAAACCAGACACTGATATAGAAACCCTGGACAGATAGGCTATATTAGAGTCACGGCTAGAAGGTATCCAGCTTTTATCAAATTAACATCAAAAGAAGATTTTTTTTACATTTTAGCCAACCCTAATCCTTTTCCTAACCTTAACTTGGGCAGCAGGTTAGGGTAATTAGGTTATCCTAATCAGCTACCAAATGTCAAATCTGATGTTCATTTGACAAAAGCTGAATCCCTATATGAAGGGAGTCCCAGTTATCCTCCATTAGCTTTTCCCCTCTGAGCGGAGGGTCACTGAAATGGGTGCACAGAAACAATCCATACACGGAACAGAACTAGTACTGAACTCTGGGCATTAGGCTAGACTAGTGGGAACAAAGCCCTTGGGGCTAAAACACCTCAGACCAATCGAAGCAACACTTTGGTCAATCAACTCAAAATAGGCCTAGGTTCTTCCAACGGATTGTCTGGTTTTCTAATGTCTAGCACCCGGTTCAAACTGTCTGGGTGTAGGCTATAACGTTAGGGCTATGCAAAACTACATATTTAATTGGACTAGTATCATAAGGGAGAGTCAAGTACCTTACTGAATGTGCTTAGGATCTGTAGTATCCGCCAATGAGCAATAAATCATAGATGTCCTCACAACTCCCCTCTCCACAGCTTGCAGGCGTCTATGTAAAACTGCTGTGCTGCAGCAAGGTAGGACTTAGCGCCGTCTTTGAAAGGACACAGGATTGCCCTTGCAGCTGGTTGGTGTAACGTTAGACAACTTGATAATCTGTGCCTGTATTCCTGTGTGTGGCTCCCACCGCAACTAACCCAGCTGGCTTATCCTAATCTGCCTGTTCCTCCTGCCAGTGGTCCTTTTAAAGAGCCCCAGAATGCACTGCGTATGCTGCCTGGATTGACTGGCCTATAATGAACCGACTGGGCCAAGCTCACAGTGAATCCTTCTCACCTACCGCCGTCACACCGACTACAAAACAAATGCCATCTGTGCCTCAACGCCATTCACTGCACCAGTGGGGAATTAAAAGTACTAGTCTGGAGCTTGAAATGTTGATATATTCAGTAACATTGAACATTTGGATAAGGGCATTAAAAAGATGTCATCATGTTAGACTGTCTGGCCATCTTCAATTCTCCTTGCCACACAGGCATCACAAGGTGACCCAGCCATTAGTGATACAGGCAAGCAGGCTGGGAGGCAGTCAGAAGGCTCCATGTTAGTTATGTGCTCACATTCCTCCCTCCTTTATATTCTGTTCACACCTTCCCTTTCTCCCATTCAGCTGCTGTCTGGTTCAATCCACATATCAACTCCACTGCACTAGTTCTATCACCTTCATGTTATTTCTTCAGAAAAACAGTAGACAAGCCTCACGTCCGTCTCTTCAAAAGAAAATGTCAGTGGGTTCTGTTATTGTGTCTGTGTGTATTATTGTCTGAAGTACTACCACCCCTCTTTTGGTCTCAAGAGTACGCAAGTGGGCTGACAAATAGAATCCTTTGTCGAGGGGACCAATCAATACTGGACTTGTGTTCTGGATGCCTCAAGATGTCAAATGGCTCTCAAGAGCTGAAATGTGGAGGAATTCAACAGGCACAGGCTGCTGACAACACGGTGGTGACTCTTATTAAAGCCCGCACAGAAAAACAGCCACTGTTTGTACAGGCCTATAGGATCCACCTCTGCTTCTGACTCAACCGCAATCATTTACCTGCCTGTCCTACTGAAAACTGACACATCAGATTTAAATGAACCACATATCTGCATACCAACACCCCATGATCAGGTTCCAAACACTGAAAAGAGTAGTTTTTGTGATTGTGTCATTCAAGCAAAAGCCTCAGCCATGGTATATTTAGGGCTGGCACAATTACTGTATAACATTGTAACAGTTGGTTATGGATGAAGACGGTCATGAAAATAACCTTCATAACACACATATACAGTACCAGTCAAAAGTCTGGACACACCTACTCATACAAGGGTTTCTTTATTTTTACTATTTTCTAGTGTGCAAAGCTGTCAAGGCAACGGGTGGCTACTTTGAAGAATCTAAAATATATATATATATTTTGATTTGTTTAACACTTTTGGTTACTACATGAAGTCCATATGCTTTACTGCATAGTTGGCGTCTTCACCATTATTCTACAATGTAGAAAATAGTAAAAATAAAGAAAAACCCTTGAATGAGTAGGTGTCCAAAATTTTGACTGGTACTTAGGGTTGAAAACTTTCCGGTAAATTTCCGGAATTCTTCCGGAAATTTCTCATGGGAAGTTATTCCTAGGAATTTTGCTTAAATTCATCCAAAAAGTTAGCTTATAACAGTGAACCTTTGTGGGATACACAAGGCAATTCTAGGTCTTGTGGCATATTTGGGTCAAACTATTCCCAATTCAATGGAATTGCAACCCTCTGCATGCACAGTGCATTCTTCCATCACATGTACAGCTGATTCTCAAGATCTTGCACACTGATGAGATGCTATTGAGCCCACACTGTCTGAGCCAAGGACTACATGCTTTCTGGTAAGTTTTGATTACAATACTGGGTGGGGTGAATATATTTTATATGACATACATGATTTTTTGTTAACTAGTAAATAGTAGCCTACAGCAGTGTTTAAATCATTTCTAACAATTTCTGCTAGTTAGCTTTTGCTACCATGTGGGTTTTAGCTTGCTTGAGCCTGCTAACTGAGGAGTGTTAATTCACCTGTTTCCATACATGTTTCATTTTAAAACACTTATCTTACAAAGGAGTTCTTTAGTTTAACTATTTATCTGTACATGGAATTATATGTTTTTTACTATTTTTTTCCCCTAATCTTTACAGGAAAATGCCACAGGCACTATGAGACATTTCACTGCAACTAATGTTGAAGGAAAAGCTGTGTACATTTGAAAATACTGTGCCAAATCATATGTGAAGAATACAACAAAGATGCAGAATCTGGCCAAGTGCATAAAGTTCCCTCAGCGCTCACAACAAGCAACCTCTGACAAAAGTCCCTCAATTTTCACCTCAAATAGAAGTAATCAGACACCTTATCGATAGCAACAGCTTATGGTCCTCCTGGAATCAGAAGTTTGACTCAATGGAGGAACGTTGTCAGAGAAATGCTGTTGAAGGTCTTGCTTGAGCTATGTATGCAACTGGTTCACTTCTGATGCTCACAGGCCATGTGTATTGGAAGAGAATTCTGAATTTGTCACCCAGCATACACCCCTCCAACCAGACATGTTTTATCTACTCATTTGCTGGATGCAGATTTCAAGTGAAGGTCAAGGAAATTATAGAGAAAGCAGACTGTATTGCAATCATCTCTGATGGGTGGTCGAATGTTTGTGTGCAAGGAATAATAATCTCCACCCCTCAACCAGTATTCTACAAGAGCACAGGCACAAGGGACAGACACAGTCTCCATTGCAGATGAGCTGAAGGCAGTTAAGAACCTTGAACCACAGAAGGTATTTGCACTGGTGACAGACAATGCTGCAAAAATAAAGGCTGCTTGGTCTAAAGTGGAGGAGTCCTAACCTCACATCACACCCATTGGCTGTGCTGCTCATGCATTGAATCTGCTCCTCAAGGACATCATGGCACTGAAAACAATGGATACACTCTTCAAAAGAGCCAAGGAAATGGTTAGGCATGTGAAGGGTCATCAAGTTATAGCAGCAATCTACCTCACCAAGCAATCTACCTCACCAAGCAGAGTGAGAAGAATAAGAGCACCACATTGAAGCTGCCCAGCAACACCCATTGGGATGGTTTTGTAATCATGTTTGAAAGTCTCCTGGAGGGGAAGGAGTCTCCAAGAAATAGCCATATCACAGTCTGCCGATATGGACAGCCCCATCAAGAGGATCCTCCTGGATTATGTATTTTTGGAGAGTGGTAAGCAGCCTGAATCTCCTGAAACCTATAGCAGCAGCCATTGCACCGATTGAGGGAGAAAATGCCATCCTGTCTGATGTTCAGACTCTGCTTGCATATGTAAGAGAAGAAATCCGTACTGCCCTGCCCACGTCACTTGCGCCAAGCAGCAGAAACTGCAGTTTTGAAATACATCAAAAAGCATGAAGACTTCTGCCTGAAGCCCATACACGCCGCAGCATACATGTTGGACCCCAAGGATGCAGTCTGGTGCAAAGATCAACAAGGCCTATGGTGTCATCACTACCGTGTCTCGCCACCTTGGCCTGGATGAGGGCAAGGTTCTTGGCAGTCTGGCAAAGTACACTTCCAAGCAAGGGCTTTGGGATGGAGATGCAATATGGCAGTCGTGCCAACATATCTCATCAGCCACCTGGTGGAAGGGACTTTGTGGATCTGAGGCGCGTTCCCCTGTTACCAATCATCCTCCAAATCCCACCAACAGCAGCCTCAGAGCACAACTGGTCCTTGTTTGGGAATGCAGGCATCAAAGCACGCAACAGGCTGACCAATACAAGGGTTGACAAATTGGTGGCCATCCAGGCAGATTTTAGGCTTTTAGAGCCTGACAACGAGCCATACTCAACAAGGTTGGAAAGTGACCGAAGATGATGTCTCAGAGTCTGATGTTCAAGAGGTGGACATTGAGGTCCAGGTAGAAGACATAGAAGCCTGAGAGGAAGACAACCAAAGCGTTAAGTTTAGACTGTCATTTTACAGATGTTGAAAACATTTTTGGGAGATGCGATGGATCTTTGGGGATCATTCGGTATTCTGTTGTACAATGAAATCATCCCACGTGAAGAGTCAACTCATTTAAAGTTCAATTCGTAACATTTTTATTACTATTGGGAGGATTTAATCATTTGCAATTATGTCTATTTATGATAAGGTAAAAGGTTTGTTTGTCTCCATATGATAAATATATCCAATGCAAAAACATAAAATAAAAAATAAACTCTACATTTAAATGGTATTAATATGCATATATTCCCACCTCTGAATATTTCCCAAATTGTGCAACCCTACTGGTACTGTATATATATATATATTTACATTATTTGGTGTGTGGAAAGAACAGCTGACTGAAAACAGGAGAGCCGGGCACTCATGCGGTTGACGCCGTTTCTGCTGTAAGACTCTACAACTTGATTAACTTAGTTGCTCCTTTCTGAAACAAGCAAGATGCTGTAGAAAACTAATATTTGGTTGTCTAGGTGATTCCCCCCTCCCATCAGCAGAACATACCAGTCAGGAGTGGAGGAGAAAATGTGTGTCTTACATCTATTCCGGTGACAGTGGTCATTTGGCTGACCAATAACCTCCATCCAAAATTCCATGACCTGACCGTCACATCCCTAGGTATATTGACCATCATACCAATAATATTTCATAGCAAGGTATTAAAAATGCCTGGGGCAATAAAGCTCAATAATGAGTACTTTGTTTTAAACATCCACCATGGTAGTTGTCTGGCTAGACAGACTTGGAACAATCAGTCAAGTGCTATGGGGCTACTCTGTTGGGGTGCAGCCGTCCACTCACCCAGACAGGCACTGGTCCACAGCACCAACCCATTACTGGGGAGAAACAGGGTGCCTGCAGTAAGTGGGTCATTCACCCCAGGGGCATACAGATACCCACTCAGGCAGAAAATGTCCCAGACAATGGCACAAAAATAAAGTGGGTGAGTCTCAATATGGAAGCGTTTATGAACGAGTTGGCCTTTTACTACGATATTCATTAAAATGCTGACAATCAAGAAACAAAGCAAAAACCAGCGTGTGGCTGTTGAGGGATGAGGCAGATGGAAACCATTCCTGTTAGCAGAGGTGAGCCTGGGAGCCATTTTGAGGAAGTGCGGTGTCATACCACCACATCCATTTACTGTGCGGCACACAGGAAGAATGACACAACCAGGCAAATATGATGCAAGAGGTTGGCTAATTGTAGGTAATATAGATATTTACAATGTAATAACAATAAATATACTATAATTTCCATGACCAGCGGTGTCATTTGCATAGAGAGCACACACATTAACCTCTCCAATCTGTCTTAACCTCAGCAGAGAGAGAGAATGAAAATGTGCTGCCTCACACCCACCCTCACTGGCATTTTCTACATTCCCAGGCATGTCTTGTATTGATTTTAGCTCAGTAGTTTTCCACTGTTGAGACCTGAGCCATGAGGGGCAGGCCCTGATACTGGAGACTCAAGACACAGCTGGGTACTCACCATTCAACCTGCTCACTGACTGCCACGCCCCTTTGGAAAATAAACTGCATTAAACTCACGCAGCCCTACATCTAGAATATTATTTTCAGTAAATCAATATATCAAACATATTCTGTATTTATGAAACAAACGTGATTACATAATAAATATAAAAAAAACACTTGTTCAAAAGCATGTTTTCAAGATCATTCTGATTCAATAGCCTGCAGCTAAACTATTATATGTGGGCTAATCTCATATACATCAAATGAACCTCTGTATAGCCTACTGGTTCTCAGTCTGAGAATGTTATCAGTCTAATATGGTTGGGCAGCTGTCAGAGAGCGGCATGCTGTCCAGTCCTCCTCTACAAGCCTCAGGACCAGCCAGCCTCAGCACCTTGCCTATTTACTGTCACATGACAGCGCTCACTGCAGACAGCCAGTCAACTCATGCAACTAAATATCACACCATCAAGGCCTAGTAATAGACTAATGTAGTCAGCTTTGTCTGGACAAAACCAGACACTGGCTAAATGCATAATAAGCCAGTCCCCTGTCCTGTGGTGATAAAAGAACATCAAGTTGTAACCCTGTTGTGCCATGTCAGACTAAATCTTCAAGGTGGCAATATGTTGAAGTCCATTTGTTTTCTGTTAGAGCTGTGAAACCTAATAGGTCAGCAGGAGATGCCGACCAACCAGAACACAACAGGAAGGCACACAGATGGGAAAGGCATGACGGTGGCCGCTGCAGAACAGAACAGCCATGAATAAATGAACTGTTGTAGCAAACTGCAGTGGATCGATTAAGGATGGGTTACCTCCTGCCAGCATGTGACCTCCCTGACTGCCTGAAATGTGCAGCTGAGTCAGGGGGGATTGGGAGACGATATCCATGTGATAATTTACTAATGTCATCTTTGGGGAAGTGATAGCTATCTCTAACCCCAGCATCAAGAGAGGACTCAGTCAGCACGAATGATGTTGACCATAAATAACTATTTCATTTTATTTGTAGATCAGTCAGTCTCAATTTTCCCAGGATACATCACGGTTTCGATGATCTCGAACACGGCCTTTGAGTCAGAGTCTCAGCTGCAGGCATGTTCAGGCCTAAAACAGGAAAATAGGACTAGGCCCTATCTATAATCACACGACCAAAACAGTACATCTTGTTTACATTAGGCCTTTGCATGTGCAATCAATGCCCTTAGCAGTCTTCCAGAAGGATACTTGACACAGTGCACATGCATATAAGCAGGCCAAACTAGATAAATTGAGCAGTTTTCTAATGAGGATGATGATATGCATTACATATTGGTCATTGAATACATTTTGAAATATATAATCATTTCAACTATTCTAACAAGCCATTTTCTGTTCTTTTGAATGAGGAATCATTTTATATCCAGAACATAAAAAGTGGTTTATGCAGGGCGCAATTAATTCAGCAGGGAATCAGTCACTTTATTCTTTATGGCATCGCTTGGAAAATAGGCCGGGTCTGTAAAATGACCTTACAGTATGATACGACCTTCACCATCGCAGTGATGAAAAAGGCCCATCGACTGGAGATGGCTGCCTCTCCATCCTCCATAGTGACCCGAGTCGAAAGTTGTTGTTCCTGTCTTTGCAAACGGTTGACATCTTGATTAAAGTTTAAAAACATGTATATTTTAGCAACGAATACAATTTGCTACAATTCCGACAAAGTAACCTAATCGGTAGGCACATTGATGCGACACCGCACACCATAGCTTCCCCCTTCAGAGAGCATCATTGGAATCATGCAATTCATCTTCAATCATTATTAATCTCATACCCAAAATTAAAACTGTCAACGTGAATGTATCAATTACAATTCAACATCCACTTCATAAAAAAAAGTGGTCTCGGCTTAATTTGGCTACATTTTTTGGTTTAGATTTTTCATCATTGCGACCGTAACATTCTATAATGCTATGACGCAATCAAAAGAAATCATCATGAGTATGTGGTGAGGCACGTAGCCAGTTAGCCAGAGTAACATTTCTGGGATTTCCTGTACAGTCATCCACACCGACCATTTGATACAACTATTTAGGTTCAGATGTGGGGAAACAGATTAACTGGTTATTTATTGAAGACAATCTAAATGTTGTATGAATCCACAATATTCGTTCTCAACAGTCTTCCGAAAAACGCAACATCGTTCGAGCTACAGTGTCACGTAACCTCTGTACATTTTGCCTTCTAATTAATGAATAATGCATTATCTTGTTGGTCTCAATAAACGCTCAACTGGTGTCTTAATAAATAAGATTAGTATGTGCTTTGCATTAATTAGCAAACTACACGTCATATTTTCAGAAATTAAGTTGTACAGAAACGTGAATTATTACACAAGGCCATGGGCGCATCCTTTCCCCGCCTCCATCATTTCCTGGCTTTGTAATGTTAAAGCGAAAGGAGAGGCTCAGAAGTAGCTACTGCTACACTATTACAACCGTATTCAAAATAATAAAAAGCCACATATTAAGCAATAAGTTTTACAATGATTGTTGTATAATAAATCCTTTTGTCGATCATACATACCTTGAGAGGAGATGCTGCAGTGACTGTGCAGGCAAAGAGAACAGCCTTCCAAATTTATAGCAGACACGTGACACGTGTATTGGTCTAATTGCCCTAGAAACATGACGTCACCTGATCTTCTGCTGGGTCACGGCTGCTATGGAAACCACAGAGAACTTGGGGGAGGTTGCCAAATTATGGGCGGTACGGGAGGATGGTGCAAACTGATTTTTTAAAATCATATTTAATTTAGCTAGGCATGTCAGTTAAGAACAAAGTCTTATTAACAATGACGGCCTACACCGGACAAACGCGGACGACGCTGGGCCAACTGTGGGCCAACTGCCCTATGGGACTCCCAATCACGGCCGGTTGTGATACAGCCTGGAATCGAAATTAGTCGAAATTAGTATTTTATATTATTTTCACACACTGAACCATAACCATACTAACGGATCATTAATGACAAAGTCGTTAATTTGCATAATTTGATGGAAAAATCTGAGAGTACCGCTCTAAAATTCCACATGCTGCAGCACGTGACTATCTGTGCAAGTGTTCTGCAGAGCATCCGGCTGCTGGGCTACGTGAGATATGGTGCGTGCTTTGTGGAATGGATGAAAACCGTGTGAGACCACATTGTGGTGAATCATCATCCATCGATTGTAGTTACACACGATCGCAATGTAATAACGTATTTCACTAACCTAATTTCTGAGTGTAAAATAATATCTCTGAGGAAAAACATTTAAAAGATACAATTATTTTATGGAAAGGGGATTCCTAGTCAGTTAACTGAATGCATTCAACTGAAATGTATCTTCCGCATTAAACCCAACCCCTCTGAATCAGAGAGGCGTGAGTTCTGCCTTAATCGTCATTCACGTCATCGGCGCTCGGGGAACAGATATTGTTGGGTGTTAACTGCCTTGCTCAAGAGCAGAACGGCAGATTTGCCCACCTTGCCGGCTTGGGGATTCGAACCTTTGACGTTTTGGTTACTGGCCCAAAGCTCTTAACCGCTATGGTGGTATGCTACCTAAACGTTGAGTTTTGAAGTCGACTACATATATATTAAATGTTACATCGCATATGGTGAGTTGCGTAAAAATATCTAAATGTATAGGAATAATAATATGTGAAGCCAATTAGCTGTCAAACCATACAGTCATTATGTCAAACCATGAACACATTGTAGCCCACTTTCCTCAATGGCGCCATCGTGTGGTAGTGCGTTGAAATGATCCAAAAGAAAAGGAAGTACATCAATGACTTCATATCCCTCAGATCCTCCTTTTCTTTCAGTAATATCTTTCCCCTAAGGAGAGCAGCACCATCAAGAGAGTCAGGAAGTGAATTCTGTAAAGTCATCCAGGTGAGTAGCCTACCCACAACCCAGCTCAGCCAATGGCAGTCCAGCTCAGCTACCCACAGCCAAGCAGACGGTCTGATGCTATGTGGACAGATGTAGGACAGGATAAGATTGGATCAACCAGAGGTAGACTGAGCTACACAATGTACAAACCCCTAAGTGTCTCTGGCTTTTAATAAAAAGGATTCATTAATTTGAATTTAAGTTATAATGGTGGTGAAACATTTCAGGTATCTCTCTAGAATATGAAGACATACAATACATTATATTTGACACACTTTATTCATACAAATACATAAATATAATGCATATAGGCTACTGTACCTCCAACATTATCACCAAGAAAGAACCCTTGACGGCAAATGTGTGATGTTATACATAAAAAGGCAATGGAATTCAGAAACAAAAGGCAATCACCCACAGACATCCACATACTACATTTACAAAAGGAAATGATTCCAAATTATAATTGATATTACAAACTCACATCAAGCATTCTATTTTTTTTGTATTAGAACATGGAGGTGTGTCTTTACAAACATATCACAAAATAATTCATGGTTATTGTTTCAATGTATAAGATTTGGTTCCGTATCAGAAATGGTTTAGGATATTCAGAGCTATACTTGTACAGAGTTTGGCAAACCTTGTTTGATATTTAAATTGTATTGTATTGTTTTGGAATGTTTGGGACCAAGATGGACGACAGTTTGCTAGCCCGACTTCTCTGTATAGCAGGTTGACGTTTATTGGCATGAGTCTTGTCCTAGAGGCAGAACTGAGAAATGTCCTCTTAGGCCAGCTGCAAAGTCAAATTGGGTATATTGTAAAAATTCATGAAAACAAACATTTGTTTTTCGGTCTTAATTTAAGTTTAGGGTTAGCCATTTGCTAGTGTGGTTAAGGTTAGGGTTAGAATTAAAATCAGATTTTATGACTTTGTGGCTGTGCCAGCTAGTGACCACTGCAGAGCAGAGCTACCTCCAGAACAAGATTCATGACGGAAAATGCTAACCTGCATCTTTATACCTATGTCTCTGGTCTAGATATATGCCCTCTTCTCTCAATAATACAGCTCCTGGTCCCACCAACCTGTGATAGTGGAATGGAAATAATCTGAATTAGGTCTGACTACTGCAAGGAATGGATGGATGATAAATAGATGGAGGGATGGGTGGGTGAATGGATGGATAGATGCATGGAGGATGAATGGATGGACAAGACAGAGGCAAGAAAGGCTACTTACTTCCTGGATGTCTTCTGACCCCCAGCTTCCTGATCTCGTCATAGACAAAGATTAGAATTCCGTACGGGATTGGAACGAACCACCATTGGCCCCTGTAAGGGGGAGTTACACGCATGAACAAACCAACATGAAATCCATCAAAACAATGACAGAGAAGATGAATCGACAACCATTCAAGTCAAGCAGAGTGTAACAGTACCTAATGGGCATGAAGTTGAAAATGTTGGGCATCCCTGGGCAGTAGCACAGCAGGTTACCCAGCAACAGCTGGAAGACGATGGCACTCACCAGCACCTTGTTCCTGCACACAAAGGGAAAACATGGAGGATGGTCAAACAATGTTTTATTAGTCCCATCAAGATTGATACTTCCCAAGTTATTTTGTTGGAAGCCTTCTCTGCCACCATCCTTTCATAAACAATACATTTCATAGAGTATATGATTGTATGTAGGGAGTAAGAGACATTTGTTCCATGCAGTTAACATCCACTGACCTAAAGAAGCCTTGCTGGAAGATGGACAGACGGCGGGTTTTCCTGATCAACACATCAGCAATCTGGCAGATCTCAATACTGATGAAGAAGACAGTGTAGCAGGTGTACTGCTGATACAGACGCTGGGCGTATGTCTGCAGAACAGAGAAGACAGGATATTTCCAACAGGCATTTCCAGGAGTTACAGGTAAGTGAGGGCACTGTAAAGCCACACGCACTTGTCCATTCCTGGCCACAAGACACACACACACACACATGCTTATCCTACAGTAAGCCACACACACTCAGCCATTCCTGGCCATATCTATCCTAGAGTAAGCAACACACACTCTCCCACTCCTGGCCATATCTATCCTACAGTAAGCCACACACACTCACCCACTCCTGGCCATAGCTGTCCTGCAGGTCCTGCAGATGGACATCCTCCCAGTGGGACCTGAGCCCCACACACAGCAGGGGATACCAGCCCTCCTGGGCCATCGCTGTAAAGTAGTCTGTGAAGCCAGCGAAAGACTGGATTGCTCCTGGAGAAGGGGATAGGGGGAGAGATAAACCAAAAGAGAGGGAGGGAGGAGAACATTGAACATGAAATATGTACTAATAGACTATTTGTAGGTTATCACCTTGAATATTGGTCAATAAATCATTCAGCTTCAAGGATCAATCGGTCTCAAAGGACCTAGTGAAAAAACAAGGCCTTTTTCATACATTTACATACTACAGGAACAGACATGAACCCTCACCAATCTGGAAGTAGGAGTAGGCAGCCAGAGATTCGTTCACCAACCTATCCTTACGCGGGTTCCTGGGTTTCAGATGCATAATATCACTCTCTGCCTTCTCATAGGCCAGAGACACAGAGGGAAACTGTAGGATAGAAGAAGGATAATCGGCATCATTCTAGAATGGTCTTATAGTGCAGGGAGATGAGGGGTGAGGAAGAGGAGAAGACTCACAATGTCAGTGGCCAGCTCGATCATGAGGATGGTGATGCAGCCCAATGGCAGAGGAACACTGACAGTGATGTAGATGAGGTAGGGTGTGAGCTCCGGAATGTTCTTGGTCAGTGTGTACGCAATGGACTTCTTCAGGTTGTCAAAGATCAGACGGCCTGGGTGTCAGATATGGTCGAAATCAGTATTACTTAGTATCATGAAGGCTTAACTTTGTGAAACCAAATATTGGTTCACAGGATACATTTCAAATGTAATAAGCCTGTTAAAATGGCTGTTGTTGTGTTTTGTGATTTGCTAAGACACTCTCACTCACCCTGCTCCACCCCTGTGACGATGGAGGCAAAGTTGTCATCCAGCAGAATCATGTCAGCTGCATTCTTAGCTGCATCGGAGCCAGCTATGCCCATGGCAATACCAATGTCTGCCTTTTTCAATGCAGGGGAGTCGTTCACCCCATCGCCTGTCACAGCCACAATGGAGCCCTTAGTGAGAGAGAAAGTGAGAGAGTGAGAGAGAAAGAGAGGGGAGGAGAGAGATAACATGACAAAAAAGAAGGGTAAGCCAAACCAAAAACATCTCTGGAATGCAGTGTGACTAACGACTTGGTATGTATGTGTATGTGTGTGTGTGTGTGTGTGTGTGGTGGTGGTGGTGGGGGGGGGGGAAGCTCACCAGGCGCTGACAGCTCTCCACGATGATGAGTTTCTGCTGGGGGGAGGTGCGGGCGAACACCATTTCAGGGTGACTCCTCAACGCTTCGTCCAGCTCTTCACTGCTCATGTCCTTCAGCTGACCACCACTTATCACACAGGCACGGGCATCCCTGAAGACCACATAGAATAGATTAGAATATGATAGAATAGAATAGACTGGTCAAATCCACTGACAGGGCGTTATTATCTCCAGGAAGTATTAGGAGTTCTCACTCCTTCTTACTTGATATACACACTCTATAAATAGTCAAATCTGTCACAGGAGATTGATCAACCACAGTGAGAGTCAGAGTCCTAACCCTGCCAGACCGTGTTGGTGTTGGGGAACAAGACCCACCTCCTGTTGACCTGCTCCACTGGGATGTGTTTCCTGGTAGCGATGTCCTCTACTGTCTCACTGCCCTCTGTGATGATGCCAACGTTGGCAGCGATGGCTCTGGCCGTGATCGGGTGGTCGCCTGTCACCATGACTACCTGAGGGAGGTCACAGTGGAAGGAGTTGATGTTGATTGACGTGACACAATGAGGGAGACTGTGATGGCCTGTTACATTGTATGTTACATCTATGTTCTAACTCTCTCCTTTTTTCTCTTTCTGTCTTTCTCCTTTGCCCCATCTCTCCCCCATTTTACCCTCGTACCCTTATTCCAGCCGTGCGGCACTTCATGACAGCGTCAGGCACAGTGGCGCGTGGCGGGTCGATCATGGAGATGAGTCCAGCGAAACACAAACCAGACGTGGTGAAGTTCATCTCATCAGAGTCAAACTTGTAACCACGAGGAAACTCATTCTCATTCAGATAGATGTGACAAAAACCTGGAGACAAATGTTTGGACAGATTGGAGGGGTTAGTGGGTATTTATGGGCCTAAAGAAGAGATACCATTAATTGTTGGGGAAGCTACTCTGAAAATATTGGTTACCAAGCTACAAATTAATTCACACTGGAGTTAGTTAAGTTAAGCTACACAAAAGCCACCATTAAGAAAAACTTAGTTTACTTAACTAAAGTTACTTAGAAAAGTAATTCACATCGTGATAAACTACTTTGTGATAAATTATCATATCTAAATCTGAAATGTCATAGACTACAAATTGCAAGAACAGATCACTCTGCAGTCAGATGTTAACAGAATGTGTCATTTAACCTATTAAACACAAAATATTTGGCAGGTCTGATGCCGAAAAAGAACACTGTCCCTTACCCAGCACTCTCTCCCCCAGGCTCCCCAAGTCCATGTATGCGGTCTGGAAGGCCTCTCTCCACTGTTCATCCAGGGGCATCTCCTGGCCCTTTATCAGGATGGTGGAACAGCGCTCCAAGATCCTCTCTGGCGCCCCCTTCATCACCAGCAGGTAGCGCAGGTCCATGGGGTCTTCCAACTCATGCACTGACAGCTACTCGCCACCGGGGGGAGACAGAGTACGATTCAAACACAAATAATTCATTCTGGTAATGCCATTAAAGTATGTCTAATAGTCACATGATACACCTAGACAACATACTGTAGATTATATAACACACTTTCAACAGACTGACTTGAAATCAGATCAGAAAATCAGGCCTCTTACCTGGAACTTGTTGGTGGAGTTGAATGGTACTTCAACAACCTTTTTGAAGCGTTCCCTGTATTCCATCATGTTCCCTATGGCCAGCTCAGTGAACTTCAGCAGAGCCGTCTCTGAGGCGTCGCCCACCACTATTCTCTGTTGCACAATAGGTGCATTGGGAAAAAAGGTAACTCATAAATCATATAGTTTTCATTGATGCTGTGTCTGTGAATTAATGTGTCTGTTGAGGCTAGTGTCTATCAGCTCACCCTAGGAATAGGCAGAGACTCCTGGTTGGGTTTGAAGATGGCCCGGTTACAGAGTCCTGCCACTCTTGCCAACGATCGCCATGTCTCGGATGATTGGTCAAAGCTCTGACCTGATTGGTCCTCTGTGGTGTCTGCGGCATGGATCACATTGTCGAACCACAGGTGGGCCACGGTCATCCTGTTCTGGGTCAGAGTGCCCGTCTTGTCAGAGCAGATGACCGAGGTGGAGCCCAGGGTCTCCACAGCCTCCAGGTTCTTCACCACACAGTTCTTCCTGGCCAGACGCTTGGCCGTCAGCGACAGACACACCTGAAGGGAGAGAGAGGGAGATGGTTGATGAAAACTGTTAATAACCAACTTGATATAGGCCTAGACAGACCAGAGCCTCAGTGTTGACTCACAGTGACAGTAGCCAGCAGCCCCTCAGGTACATAGGCCACCACGATGGCCATGAAGAAGATCATAGCCTCCAGGAAGGCATAGCCGATAAACATGGCCACCACGAAGAAGGTGAAGCCAAAGAAGATGGCCAGCCCAGCAATGATGTCAACAAAGTGCTCAATCTCTATGGCAATTGGCGTCTTCTCATTGCCTACGCCTGACGCCAAGCTGGCAATGCGGCCAATGATGGTGCGGTCACCCGTGTTGATGACCGTTCCTGTGGCCACTCCTGGTAGGGGCCAAGCAGAGGAAAGGGGATTTTAGATTACATTATGAGTGTAATGTTGATGTTTTTGCAAATTTTTACTGTTGTAAGTGTTTCTGTGTGAATCTTTTCTGTGTGTGATTTAATAAGGGTTGTGTGTCTGTCAAAGGAGGCTGGTGGTGGAATCAATGGAATGGTACCAATACTACCAAACACATCAAACACATGGGAGCAACATGCTTGACTCCGTTCCATTTACTCCATTTCAGCCATTAAAATGAGCCCATCTTCCTATAGCTCCTCCCACCAACCTCCTCTGGTGTCTCTGTAGTACCTTTCAGGCAGTGGTGGCAGTGTGTGTGTGTGTGTGTGTGTGTGTGTGTGTGTGTGTGTGTGTGTGTGTGTGTGTGTGTGTGTGTGTGTGTGTGTGTGTGTGTGTGTGTGTGTGTGTGTGTGTGTGTGTGTGTGTGTGTGTGTGTGTGTGTGTGTGTGTGTGTGTGTGTGTGTGTGTGTGGCATAGATTGGTGGCACCTTAATTGGGGAGGACGGGCTCATCGTCCGGAATAAATGGAATAACTCAAACACATTGTTTCCATGTGTTTGATGCCATTCCATTTACTCTACTCCAGACATTATTATGAGCCGTCCTCCCCTCAGCAGCCTCCTGTGATGTGTCTACCTTCCAGGCAGGTGGTGGAGAAGAAGGCGATGTTCTTGGTCTCTAGGGGGTTCTCGTGGGTACACTCCGGGGTTTTGCTCTGGGGCTCTGACTCTCCTGTCAGGGATGAGTTATCCACCTGGAGAGGATGATGAGATCAAGGAACTGACAGGGTTATAACATATGAAACCAACCAGGGTTCAAACCCGGGTCTTCTGCATAACCTAACCCTAACCCTGGCTTCATGTCCACACCCCAGGTCAACCTTAAACATAGCCCTAACCCTGGCTTCATGTCCACACCCCGGGTCAACCTTAAACCTAGCCCTAACCCTAGCTTCATGCCAACACCCCGGGTCAACCTTAAACCTAGCCCTAACCCTAGCTTCATACCAACACCCCGGGTCAACCTTAAACCTAACCCTAGCTTCATGCCAACACTCCGGGTCAACCTTAAACCTAGCCCTAGCTTCATGCCAACACCCCGGGTCAACCTTAAACCTAACCCTAGCTTCATGCCAACACCCCGGGTCAACCTTAAACCTAACCCTAACCCTAGCTTCATGTCCACACCCCGAGTCAACCCTAACCCTAACCCTGGCTTCATGTCCACATCCCGGATCAACCATAATCCTAGCTTCAAACCTAACTCTAACTATAACCCTAACACTAATCCTAACCTGAATCCTAGCTCTATGTTCACATTCCTGCTCAACCTGCATCAACACCCTTAGCCATTACTTCTGGGTTGAAAGTGTGTTAGTGGTCTATAATGGGAACTGGTGGCCTAGTGTACCTACCTTACAGCCCTGGGCAAAGATGATGCGGATGTCAGCAGGCACGCGGTCACCACCCTTAATCTCCACCAGGTCTCCCACCACCAGGTCCATGGCATTGATCTGGTTCTTCTGCCCGTCACGGATCACCAGGGCTTGCTAGAAAGAGATAGATGGTTATACCAAATCCCTGTATTTCAATGATTGATTGATGGACTGACTGCCTTGGATCAGTGCTGTAGTGAGTGGATTATGATCTGTGTTGATGAAAGGAATAGTTTTGTCATGAAAGTAAACAGTTTCTTACAATAACAAAGTAACTGTTGTATGGGTATTTAGGGCCAGGAGTGTTTCCTGGTCTGGTAACATCTTCAGGAAACACTCATGGCTCTAGTTATAATGTATTTCCTTAGTTATAATGTATTTCCTTAGTTATAATGTATTCTCTTAGTTATAATGTATTTCCTTAGTTATAATGTATTTCCTTAGTTATAATGTATTCTCTAGTTATAATGTATTTCCTTAGTTGTAATGTATTCTCTAGTTATAATGTATTTCCTTAGTTATAATGTATTCTCTTAGTTATAATGTATTCTCTTAGTTATAATGTATTCTCTTAGTTATAATGTATTCTCTTAGTTATAATGTATTTCTCTAGTTATAATGTATTCTCTAGTTATAATGTATTTCTCCAGTTATAATGTATTTCTCTAGTTATAATGTATTTCTCTAGTTATAATGTATTTCTCCAGTTATAATGTATTTCTCTAGTTATAATGTATTTCTCTAGTTATAATGTATTTCTCCAGTTATAATGTATTTCTCCAGTTATAATGTATTTCTCTAGTTATAATGTATTTCTCTAGTTATAATGTATTTCTCCAGTTATAATGTATTTCTCCAGTTATAATGTATTTCTCCAGTTATAATGTATTTCTCTAGTTATAATGTATTTCTCCAGTTATAATGTATTTCTCCAGTTATAATGTATTTCTCCAGTTATAATGTATTTCTCCAGTTATAATGTATTTCTCTAGTTATGTATTTCTCTAGTTATGTATTTCCTTAGTTATAATGTATTTCTCTAGTTATAATGTATTTACTTAGTTATAATGTATTTCTCTAGTTATAATGTATTTCCTTAGTTATAATGTATTTACTTAGTTATAATGTATTTACTTAGTTATAATGTATTTCTCTAGTTATAATGTATTTCTCTAGTTATAATGTATTTACTTAGTTATAATGTATTTCCTTAGTTATAATGTATTTCCTTAGTTATAATGTATTTCCTTAGTTATAATGTATTTCCATATCTTTACCTGTGGAACTAGATTTTTGAAGCTGGCGATGATGTTGGTGCTCTTAAACTCTTGGTAGTAACCGAAGCAGCCAGTCACCACAACAACAGTAATCAGAGTGATGGCGAGGTACAGCTGTAGACATGTGTGGTCACAGAGAAATAGTGATGAAACAAACACAATATGTTGACGCTGTAATACATGTTATTATCGTATGTATTCCCCTTTCTTCACATACAGTATTTTCTCCTTCAGCCTCCTAGTGCAACTTTAGCCTTTCCTTCACCCTCCCAGTGTAACTTTAGCCTTTCCTTCACCCTCCCAGTGTAACTTTAGCCTTTCCTTCACCCTCCCAGTGTAACTTTAGCCTTTCCTTCACCCTCCCAGTGTAACTTTAGCCTTTCCTTCACCCTCCCAGTGCAACTTTAGCCTTTCCTTCACCCTCCCAGTGCAACTTTAGCCTTTCCTTCACCCTCCCAGTGCAACTTTAGCCTTTCCTTCACCCTCCCAGTGCAACTTTAGCCTTTCCTTCACCCTCCCAGTGCAACTTTAGCCTTTCCTTCACCCTCCCAGTGCAACTTTAGCCTTTCCTTCACCCTCCCAGTGCAACTTTAGCCTTTCCTTCACCCTCCCAGTGCAACTTTAGCCTTTCCTTCACCCTCCCAGTGCAACTTTAGCCTTTCCTTCACCCTCCCAGTGCAACTTTAGCCTCTCCTTCACCCTCCCAGTGCAACTTTAGTCTCTCCTTCACCCTCCTAGTGTAACTTTAGCCTCTCCTTCAGCCTCCCAGTGTATCTTTAGCCTTTCCTTCACCCTCCCAGTGTATTTTTAGCCTCCCAGTGTAACTTTTTCAAACGCTTCAACTCTCTCCTTATCCATCTGTCAACAATCCCTTCCTCACTATTCTAATATTGTTCAACATTCCTGCACTACAGTCTCGTACTCCACCTCTTCCTCCACCTCTCTCCTCCCCCTCCTCCTACCCTTCCTCTCTCCTCCCCCTTTTTCTCTCCCCGCCCCATCCTCCTCACATCGTCAAAGCAGCCGAGGGTTCCCCTGGAGAACTCGATGCCGAAAGCAATGAAGCAGATGACGGCTGCCACCCACATCAGACACTGCAGCCCTCCGGCCAGCTGACGGGCAAATTTGACGTACTCTGGGGTCCCTTTGGGGGGCAGCAGTTCGTTGGGGCCGTCCCGCTCCAGAACCTCCGCTGCTTTGCTGGACGTCAGGCCCTGAGGGGATTTAAGGGGGAGGAGGGGGGAGAGAGTGAGAGAGAGGGAAAGAGGGAGAGATTTACTCTATATTAGCAGCAGTCTGTTTCATCACACAGACAGACGGACAGAAACCCCATGGTAGCATGGTTACCTTGGTAACACTGGTGGTATACCTCATCTCTAGCTCTTCTATTGTGATCTCGTGGTCGTCCTGTAAAGATTGACAGACTGTTAAAGCTACAATGTATTTATGATGCAATTCTGTCCCATTTAATTTAATTTGGCATATTCTCTCCAGCGCTCTCTCCTTCTGGTCTTGTGAATCACACTCACAATGTCCATCTCCTTCTTCATGCCCTCTAGCCTATCCTTTTTCTTTATCTTCTTCTTTTTCTTCATCTTGACATCCACTTCTCCATTCATCTCAAACATGTCGTAAGAGTCCTGGAGACAAAGAGGTGACATGCTGTATCATCTTGCTAGGGGTGAATATACAATATCCTTGATCATTGAATGAAAATCAAATTTAATTCATGACAATTTGATTAGAGCTTTGATTAATCACATAAATGGGTCACCTACCCCTTTACTCATGGTGGAGGGCCTGCCCAAATCAATTGAAGTCCAACGCTCAGTCCTCTTTCCCCCCGAAATCTTAGAAGCGTCTTTATATCCTCACTAGGGATGTTCCTCAGAGTAAAATCACCAACCTCCAGAGCAGGACCAGACTGTTGGCTCAGCTTTATATACTACCGCACCACCTTCACCTTCTCTACCCGCCCCAAAATGGCAGTGCCATTTTAAGTGTAGCCAATGTCACCCCTATTAAGGTGAATGGCAAAGCGGCCCCTACCCACATTGGTGGCTCTTTCATATCAGTGCCATTGGCCTTGTGTGTAGGGCTTGTACCTGTCTTATCAGAATACACAAGTTTTTACGTTCCCTGATTAACTGTAAAGCTATCAAGAAGGTCAATGCCGTTCCAAAGTCACAACTACTTCTTTAACTTGTGATAGGACAAATCTGTATTACATCAAGGGTGATTTTCTTCTCTACTCAGATGCACATTAATTGACTGATACATTGACACTGAGACAATGACTGGTTCATCCCATTCAATGACTGGTACAGATATAGAAGACATGAATTGGATGAAACACATCTAGTGAGAAGTAGATTCAAATGCCCTCAGGAGGGCCTAACTTACAGTGTATATCAGTGTAAAAAACTGTAGTGGTCAATTCAAATAAAATACAGCGATATGGTCATGCCAGGCCAGTAAGCGTTTAGAAAATGGAGACTTTTTTTCTACATTTCCTGTTTAGGGGCCAATGTGAGAACACCTTATCAGTGGGAGAGTGTGTAAATACTTACAGTATTTGTGCCTCAGACCGCTAAAAGGTGTGATGGTGACACACTCCACATTGGCATCACTGCTGTGTCATCTGCCCTTATAAGGAAAGGACAATTGAACATTAAAAACGAATTGACACTCACAACCTCTTATGTACTGCTCCGTGTTCCCATCACAAAGACACCAGTGGGCGGGAGATGAACTGGCGTAATACTTTTATTACTGTTATTGAACTACCACAATGCCTATTATAACTCTTATTGAATTAAGTGAAATAATGTTTCTTCACCGGGCAACATCCATCCAACAGTGAATTCTATCATCTGCCAATTTATCAATAATTTTCCATCATGTTTGTAAGGCATGTATTGTAAGCACCCTGAACAGGTGATTTTTATAACTAACCCAAGTCTAACCCATGACTTGCCTAGTTAAATAAAGGTTACATTTAAAATATATATATTTTAAAAGCGATAGACCAGATTAGAAAAAAATGTGCCAACCAGCATTGAGCTAAACTGAGCGAGCTCAACTGTGAATGGAAGCCAGTTTGGATTTTGGCGTCACTCCTATCAAATCCCATTGAGAGCATACGTCATTGACAGAAAAACTTGAATTGTTGCATCTGGTTGTGTTGTTGTCCTCCGGAGGCTAGCTAGCTAGCTAAAATGGGCCCTTTCCTAAATTAGCCATTGATTGAGATAGGGATGTGGACTTGTGGTTTAACTTAATTCTCCATGCTGGCCAATGATTATAACAGCAACTCTGATCCAACCATTAGTTCATACATTGTTGTGCCCCTGGCCTGAGAGGATGGAAGTTCAATATGTAGCTAGATGTAGAAGGCTAATGTTAACTAGCTAACGTTGCCCATGAATGGAAATTACGCCAGCAAGCAAGCATTTTAGCCAGGTAGCCTAGGACAACAAAAAATGAAAGTGTGTACTGTATGACAGAGTGATAGATTGTTTCGTCAACATGAGAGGAGGATGGCATTGGCGTTTTTCTACAAGTAGGGTGAGTCAACATGCTTGCACGAACGCGCACACAGAAATCAGAACCATAGACAGCCACATCATATTTAGCTTCCCTTGATTGATCTAAATTGTTTTTGGTATCTTTTAGTTGTCACTGTATTAGACTAAGCAGAGGTGATTTGATGATGTTGAAATGGTGCTGGAATAGTGGAGGCAGCTACTGTTTTTTTTGCGACTTATGGTAACTCTGTGGTTCTAAATCAATAGTTGTTTAGTGGTTCGAAAATGTCAGACACATTAACTTGCTTGACCATGCTCTAGGTCATGTAACTGTCTGTCACATGCAATATTCTTTTTGGACTTCACTGGACAGAGGTTGCTATGATAAAACAAAGGTGTGGTTGAATTTATTCTGCCACTGTGCTTCTTATTGTCTCGCCCTTTAGGCCTTTATATCACAGTCGCACGGCATATGAATTAACAGGTTATAGAGCAAACAATGCAATTATCACAACACATAGGTTGTAATATGTTTGTTTTTCTGGTGGGGGGGGCTTCCCCAGTGATGTAATCCACACGCCGCTGCTGTTCATCGACAAGATTATGTGCAAAATGTAAGCAAAAATCCGTCTCGCTCCATCTGATCCCACTGCTGGCCACTGGGCTTCCTCTCTGTTATGGTAATTTTATGAATAATGACTAAATAATGCATACATTTAATGCAGAATTGTTACATTTAATGCAGAATTGTAACTAACAGAATTCTACCCTGTCTGATAAATGCATGTTTCTACATCGGCAAAGAGGAAGTGTTAAAAGACACATTGTGACAAACAAGTGGTGGCCACTGAAACTAATAACAGGAAGTAAGTCTCCCCACCCAGGGAGGGGAGAAACCGTTAGGCTTGCAGCAGTGTGCAACATGTGGTAGCATACGATAAGCCATATGTATGTGTTGGAATGGAATTTAACAGCAGCTTTGTCTTTGTCAGAGGGAAGGAGGAACATTTAGGACGCTATGACGCTGTGTTATTTGATCTATAAACCAATGTATGTTGTATTTGGGGAGAGCTCTCAGAATAAACGTCACTGACTATTTTTAAACTGGTCTCCGTCTGTTTCACTTACATTTACATTTACATTTAAGTCATTTAGCAGACGCTCTTATCCAGAGCGACTTACAAATTGGTGCATTCACCTTATGATATCCAGTGGAACAACCACTTTACAATAGTGCATCTAACTCTTTTAAGGGGGGGGGGGGTTAGAAGGATTACTTTATCCTATCCTAGGTATTCCTTAAAGAGGTGGGGTTTCAGGTGTCTCCGGAAGGTGGTGATTGACTCCGCTGACCTGGCGTCGTGAGGGAGTTTGTTCCACCATTGGGGTGCCAGAGCAGCGAACAGTTTTGAGTGGGCTGAGCGGGAACTGTACTTCCTCAGAGGTAGGGAGGCGAGCAGGCCAGAGGTGGATGAACGCAGTGCCCTTGTTTGGGTGTAGGGCCTGATCAGAGCCTGAAGGTACGGAGGTGCCGTTCCCCTCACAGCTCCGTAGGCAAGCACCATGGTCTTGTAGCGGATGCGAGCTTCAACTGGAAGCCAGTGGAGAGAGCGGAGGAGCGGGGTGACGTGAGAGAACTTGGGAAAGTTGAACACCAGACGGGCTGCGGCGTTCTGGATGAGTTGTAGGGGTTTAATGGCACAGGCAGGGAGCCCAGCCAACAGCGAGTTGCAGTAATCCAGACGGGAGATGACAAGTGCCTGGATTAGGACCTGCGCCGCTTCCTGCGTGAGGCAGGGTCGTACTCTGCGAATGTTGTAGAGCATGAACCTACAGGAACGGGTCACCGCCTTGATGTTAGTTGAGAACGACAGGGTGTTGTCCAGGATCACGCCAAGGTTCTTAGCACTCTGGGAGGAGGACACAATGGAGTTGTCAACCGTGATGGCGAGATCATGGAACGGGCAGTCCTTCCCCGGGAGGAAGAGCAGCTCCGTCTTGCCGAGGTTCAGCTTGAGGTGGTGATCCGTCATCCACACTGATATGTCTGCCAGACATGCAGAGATGCGATTCACCACCTGGTTATCAGAGGGGGGAAAGGAGAAGATTAATTGTGTGTCGTCTGCATAGCAATGATAGGAGAGACCATGTGAGGATATGACAGAGCCAAGTGACTTGGTGTATAGCGAGAATAGGAGAGGGCCTAGAACAGAGCCCTGGGGGACACCAGTGGTGAGAGCACGTGGTGCGGAGACAGATTCTCGCCACGCCACCTGGTAGGAGCGACCTGTCAGGTAGGACGCAATCCAAGCGTGGGCCGCGCCGGAGATGCCCAGCTCGGAGAGGGTGGAGAGGAGGATCTGATGGTTCACAGTATCAAAGGCAGCCGATAGGTCTAGAAGGATGAGAGCAGAGGAGAGAGAGTTAGCTTTAGCAGTGCGGAGCGCCTCCGTGACACAGAGAAGAGCAGTCTCAGTTGAATGACTAGTCTTGAAACCTGACTGATTTGGATCAAGAAGGTCATTCTGAGAGAGATAGCAGGAGAGCTGGCCAAGGACGGCACGTTCAAGAGTTTTGGAGAGAAAAGAAAGAAGGGATACTGGTCTGTAGTTGTTGACATCGGAGGGATCGAGTGTAGGTTTTTTCAGAAGGGGTGCAACTCTCGCTCTCTTGAAGACGGAAGGGACGTAGCCAGCGGTCAAGGATGAGTTGATGAGCGAGGTGAGGTAAGGGAGAAGGTCTCCGGAAATGGTCTGGAGAAGAGAGGAGGGGATAGGGTCAAGCGGGCAGGTTGTTGGGCGGCCGGCCGTCACAAGACGCGAGATTTCATCTGGAGAGAGAGGGGAGAAAGAGGTCAAAGCACAGGGTAGGGCAGTGTGAGCAGAACCAGCGGTGTCGTTTGACTTAGCAAACGAGGATCGGATGTCGTCGACCTTCTTTTCAAAATGGTTGACGAAGTCATCAGCAGAGAGGGAGGAGGGGGGAGGAGGGGGAGGAGGATTCAGGAGGGAGGAGAAGGTGGCAAAGAGCTTCCTAGGGTTAGAGGCAGATGCTTGGAATTTAGAGTGGTAGAAATTGGCTTTAGCAGCAGAGACAGAAGAGGAGAATGTAGAGAGGAGGGAGTGAAAGGATGCCAGGTCCGCAGGGAGGCGAGTTTTCCTCCATTTCCGCTCGGCTGCCCGGAGCCCTGTTCTGTGAGCTCGCAATGAGTCGTCGAGCCACGGAGCAGGAGGGGAGGACCGAGCCGGCCTGGAGGATAGGGGACATAGAGAGTCAAAGGATGCAGAAAGGGAGGAGAGGAGGGTTGAGGAGGCAGAATCAGGAGATAGGTTGGAGAAGGTTTGAGCAGAGGGAAGAGATGATAGGATGGAAGAGGAGAGAGTAGCGGGGGAGAGAGAGCGAAGGTTGGGACGGCGCGATACCATCCGAGTAGGGGCAGTGTGGGAAGTGTTGGATGAGAGCGAGAGGGAAAAGGATACAAGGTAGTGGTCGGAGACTTGGAGGGGAGTTGCAATGAGATTAGTGGAAGAACAGCATCTATTATATTATATTATATTATAGCATCTATCTATTATATACTTCCCCAGAACCATACACATTCTGGGTGCAGACTGAATGTTTTAATTGAATTGGTTAATGAATACATAGGAATTAAAATTCCTCTAACACTCTCGTTATCATATTTGGTAGTGTGTGGAAATGCCAAGCAGATGCTTCACATTTATACATCCGGTTACATTTCTGGCTCATTGTTCTAATTGTGGTGGAACGATTAGAACAACATGGAGATGCTTTTCAAACAGGACACTAGTGTCCTAATCTCAGTAGGGTAGAGTGGGCTGGAGCTGGAATGTGTTCCACTTTATAAATCAGAGAGGTAGTGGAGTGCCCACCGCTTGGAAAACACTTACACCAATCACTTAACAGCTGCATGGCTTGGATAAAAACTACAATGGTCCTGTGACAATACAGAATTGAAGGTCGAGTTTAATGTCGAAATACCATGCAAACACATAAAAAAAAACAAGTTCTGTGAAATGTAGGCTTTTCACTAATAGGTGAGCAGTTGTCCAAACCCAAAGTGAAGTGGTCAGAATATCCTGGCTAAGGTGGTGGTGACACCTCCCATGCAGGCCTACAGGGGTTCCTTTAGCCTACTGTGGGTAAACAGACTTACAGTAGGACCTGGGCCTGAGTTCGTTAGTCCAACAGGCACTTTGTCCTGCTATCTGATCACAGAGGTTGTGTTATCACTAACAGAGAGAGAGAGACTATATGCACATTGTTACAACACTGTACATAAAACATTTGAAATTTCTCTATTATTTTTAAGCTTTTGTGAGTGTAATGTTAACTGGTCATTTCTGATTGTTTATTTCACTTTTGTTTATCCGTTCCACTTGCTTTGACATTGTAAAGATGTTTTCCATGCCAATAAAGCCCTTTGAATTGAGAGAGACAGAGCGAGACAGAGATGGAAAGAGGGAGAGAGAGAGAGAGAAAGAGAGAAGGGGGGGGGGAATCTTCGTTACTCCCAAATACTATTTTCCTCCCTGTTACTGTAGTTAGTATTGTTGTAGTGAGTATTGTTTCTAGCCATATGTCTTCTACATGAGCCTGGCAAGCTAAGCTATACAGTTGTCTACACAAACCAAAAGATGGCAGCAAGGCAACACTGAGAAACCAGGACACACCCCCATCCAAAGCAAGCCAATGGACTCTCATGTGGGTGCATTGCACCCCCTGAGCAAGACTTACTGGCGTTGACACTGTGTGGCTTTGTGTGTAAATAGGCTACATGTGGGTGAGCAGACTTACTGGCATTGACGCTGTGTTTGTTTTCTAGCGTTAAGTTTTAGTTCTCTTTTTTGGTTCAGTTCGTAGAGCACAGATTTCTCAAGCAGTACGTTATTTTCAAGAGATAATCCATATATCTGTAAAATAACTTCTAATTTTAGATATGAATTTCCTTCTGTATTTTCCAGGCATACTCCATAGGCGGACCAGAACGGGGTCAATACGGACCGTGGGTCCTGAAAAAAATTGAATCATAATAATTAAGGAACTCAGTTGGGCTTTCAACTTAGTCTTGATTTTGTTGTAACGTTTGAGTCACTGATAAATAACAATATCCATCCGGACCTTTGTCACCTATCAAATCTGTGTACCAGGACTTTCACAAATAGTATTTGAGAACCCCTAACCTGGGTTAACAAGTTGAGGGATTTTCAGTAGGCCTAAAATATAAAATGTAATTTCTGGTAAGTTAAATCTATGCTAGTCAAACAAACATCCTAAACTACTTGTTTTACAAGTATTGCTTTTAATTGTCATTCTCTGTGAAAGTGGGGTGTCTACTTACAGTAACTGGTTGATTACATTATACTGTGTTGAAGTAGTCAAATACTGCATTTCCTGCTAGCCACTCAGAGGAAACATTTAGAGGACCATTAACGAGATTGCAAAACCTGCATGCTGTCACACTGCTTCAAGTACAATAAGCAGCCATGTATAACCTGTCTGTGCAATAAACATGTCGGTGTTATAACACAGATGGTTCATCTTAAATGAAGAGAAAGGACCAGTGTTACTTATCGTAAACTTTTCATAAATTCTCTGGACATCCTTATTCAAACTGCTGATAATCACTTATGTTTCTCGCCCATTGATTCCTCAAAAAGCTCATCGATAGGGAAATATAAACAGGGTAAACTCTGTTCAATCGTAATAAAACAAACGTTATCAGCCTACATGGAAGGATTATAACATAAAAACAGGATATTACTATTTGGGTTTCATGAGGTTCAAGCGTTGCAGAGGTAGCGTTTGTAGGGGAGAGTGGGGTAAGCCATTTTTTTACATTCAGCATCACTCCATCAAGTGAAATATAGTATTCTTTGTAACAAAGATATCTACATATACTTCAGGATGTTGTGTATCCCTGGAAATGATCAGAATTCATGTAAATATAGCTTGTCCCCAAAAAAGTAGTCTCTTGGCACAAGTTAGCCCAGGTATGGGGTAAGTTGAGCCGTGGGACAGGGTATGTTAAGCAATCTACACATTTATGTATTGAATTAAATATTACCACTACCTTTTTAAACCATGTCTATCTATATTTCTCAAACACAATTCAACACAATCACAATCACTTTTTGTTTCTTAATCAATATTAAGCATCTTTTAACACAGGCATAACACAAAACAAACACGTTGTCACGTTCCTGACCTGATTTCCCTTATTTTGTATGTATTTAGTATGGTCAGGGCGTGAGTTGGGGTGGGTTGTCTATGTGTGTTTTCTATGTTGGGTTTTTTGTGTTCGGCCTGGTATGATTCTCAATCAGAGGCAGCTGTCAATCGTTGTCCCTGATTGAGAATCATACTTAGGCAGCCGGGGTTTCATGTGTGGTTTGTGGGTGTTTGTTCCTGTGTTAATGTTTGGCCACACGGGACTGTTACGGTATGTTCGTTTATTGTTTTGTATCGTGTATTGTTTTCGTGTTCATTAAATTACCATGGAAACTTACCACTCTGCAAATTGGTCCTCCGATCCTTCTCGCCTCTCCTCGTCCGATGAGGAGGACGACT
Source organism: Salvelinus alpinus (assembly GCF_045679555.1). Taxonomy (NCBI): domain Eukaryota; kingdom Metazoa; phylum Chordata; class Actinopteri; order Salmoniformes; family Salmonidae; genus Salvelinus; species Salvelinus alpinus. Next base: position 37,385,509 of record NC_092089.1, on the reverse strand, counting down.
TAGACTGCCGTTACACACGTTGTACTTTTGTTTAACACTTGTAACATAGGCTAGGCCCTGTTGTTACCTTGCATCCCAGCGATAATGCCTTGCATTACGCCTGGGGGGAAAAACACTAATTTGCTCAATTGCCATTGGCTCAACCAAGGCACACAGCTACAAGGAAACTTATAGAGACACCAACTGATGTATGTAATAATCGTACAATTATTTGCTTTGGTTTAGATACAAGCAACATGAAACCTCACACAATATATTAATTTGACTTGGTGAAAATCCGTTAAATGTTTTAACCTAAATTGCTTACAACTTTTTCCATGTGGTTTTCTTCCTTCATAGACTCTATGAAATGATGGCCTCATCCTAAATATTTAGTCAAATGATTCATTTTGTGTGTGGTATCTGAGAAAAAGGGTGGCTCAAATGATCCCTTTTGCTCAACTTACCCCACTCCCCCCTACTTTGTATCCACTTCAGTATGGTAATGAGACTTCTTTATGCATAATGAGGTGTGGCGCCAGCAGGAAACCTGTGGCGACTGAATCTCAAAAGTGACTCGCTCTCAGATATGTTTACATTCTAATGAGATTAACTGTTCAATACCAATACCGCACCATACTAACATATAGGAAAGAAAATAGTGGCCATACATTGAGCTGTGGGGAGGAAGAGGAATCAAGCATGTGGAGAATGTTGTTAATTAATTCACAAAGGAACCATACGTGCATGCTCATTACTCAAATACGTGCAATCTCACCTTCCTTTACTGATTTATGAGAGGACAAGTTCATTGTTTTAGTTGTTCTAACCACACCGCTCTCAGAATATCCTGTGTGCAAACAGAAGATGTAGGTCACAATGCTCCCACAATGCCAACTGTCAAATGTGTTGTGGATTTCCCATCACATTTGTTTGCACAGGTGCATCTGAAATAACAGACAGGCAGAGGATGTAAAGACTTTGATCATGCAAACCGCAATGGAACATAAAACCAAATACTAAGAGTTAAATGTCAAGCCACTCTAAAAACCTGGTCCACTCTAAAATGTAATCGGTAAAAGATGGTTAAGAGAATACACTGGCAGGTACCTGCAAAGAAATAACATGAGTATGTTGGTTCTAATAGATGAGTCAAACGGCTAATGTGTTATTATATCAGCCATATTTTCAGTCTCTCATGTTACACTGCTTTGCTTTACCTTGGCCAGGTCGCAGTTGTAAATGAGAACTTGTTCAACTGGCCTACCTGATTAAATTTGCAAATAAATTAATTAAAAATCCTACAATGTGATTTTCTGGATTTTCTTTCTCATTTTGTCTGTCATAGTTGAAGTGTACCTATGATGAAAATTACAGGCCTCTCATCTTTTTAATTGGGAGAACTTGCACAATTGGTGGCTGACTAAATACATTTTTGCCCCACTATGTAGGGATTTATACATCGCAGATAAAGGCATAAAGAAAAAATTATACTGTATTCCTACATTTCCAAACATCATGGCAAAGACCTGTGGTAAAGATGGTGGGGTTTAGTGGCTTCTTAATAATGTCATGGAAGTACTACCCTATGCGCAATCAATAACTTTCATAATCTAAATCATTTGAAGAGTCAAATTAATGACACAGATTGGCCATAGAATTATCATCCAATAAATGCAAGATTCATTGTAAATTGAAATGACAGTAGCTGTTACGTTGTATACTGATTCACAAAAATAGCGTACATCATGTCATTGACGGGGACGAAGCCCAAAACAGTCGGAAGTTTACATACACCTTAGCCAAATACATTTAAACTCAGTTTCACAATTCCTGACATTTAAGTAAAAATGAGTAGTAAAAATTCCCTGTCTTAGGTCAGTTAGGATCACCACTATTTTAAGATTGTGAAATGTCAGAATATTAGTAGAGAGAATGATTTATTTCAGCTTTTATTTCTTTCATCACATTTTCAGTGGGTCAGAAGTTTACATACACTCAATTAGTATTTGGTAGCATTGCATTTAAATGATTTAACTTGGGTCAAACGTTTTTGGGTAGCCTTCCACAAGCTTCCCACAGTAAGTTGGGTGACTTTTGGTCCATTCCTCCTGACAGAGTTGGTGTAACTAAGTCAGGTTTGTAGGCCTCCTTGCTCGCACACGCTTTATCAGTTCTGCCCACAAATTTTCTATAGGATTGAGGTCAGGGCTTTGTGATTTCCACTCCAATACCTTGACTTTGTTGTCCTTAAGCCATTTTTGCCACAACTTTGGAAGTATGCTTGATTTGGAAGACCCATTTGCGACCAAGCTTTACCTTCCTGACTGATGTCTTGAGATGTTGCTTCAACATATCCACAGAATTTTCCTTCCTCGTGATGCCATCTATTTTGTGAAGCACCCCCACAACATGATGCTGCCACCCCTGTGCATCACGGATGGGGTGGTGTTCTTCGGCTTGCAAGCCTCCCCCTGTTTCCTCCAAACATAACGATGGTCATTATGGCCAAACAGTTCTATTTTCCTTTCATCAGACCAGAGGACATTTCTCCAAAAAGTACAATCCTTGTACCCATGTGCAGTTGCAAACCGTAGTCTGGCTTTTTTATGGCGGTTTTGGAGCAGTGGCTTCTTCCTTGCTGAGCGGCCTTTCAGGTTATGTCGATATAGGACTCGTTTTACTGTGGATATAGATACTTTTGTACCTGTGTCCTCAAAAAAGATTTGAACTTTTCGCATCACAGTACGTTCATCTCTAGGAGACCGTCTCCTGAGCGGTATGACGGCTGCGTGGTCCCATGGTGTTTATACTTGTGTACTATTGTTTGTACAGATGAACATGGTACCTTCAGGCGTTTGGAAATTGCTCCCAAGGATGAACCAGACTTGTGGAGGTCTACAAAAAAATTTCTGAAGTCTTGGCTGATTTCTTTTGATTTTCCCATGATGTCAAGCAGAGAAGCACTGAGTTTGAAGGTAGGCCTTGAAATACAACCACAGGTACACCTCCAATTGACTCAAATTATGTCAATTAGCCTATCAGAAGCTTCTAAAGACATGACAATTTTCTGGAATTTTCCAAGCTGTTTAAAGGCACAGTCAACTTAAAGTATGTAAACTTTCTGACCCACTGGAATTGTGATACAATGAATTATAAGTGAAATAATCTGTCTGTAAACAATTGTTGGAAATATTACTTGTGTCAAGCACAAAATAGATTTCCCAACCGACTTGCCAAAACTGTAGTTTGTTAACAAGAAATTTGTGGAGTGGTTGAAAAACGATTTTTAATGACTCCAAACTAAGTGCATGTAAACTTCCGATTTCAACTGTATGTATATATATATACAGTGGGGAGAACAAGTATTTGATACACTGCCGATTTTGCAGGTTTTCCTACTTACAAAGCATGTAGAGGTCTGTAATTTTTATCATAGGTACACTTCAACTATGAGAGACGGAATCTAAAACAAAAATCCAGAAAATCACATTGTATGATTTTTAAGTAATTAATTTGCATTTTATTGCATGACATAAGTATTTGATACATCAGAAAAGCAGAACTTAATATTTGGTACAGAAACCTTTGTTTGCAATTACAGAGATCATACGTTTCCTGTAGTTCTTGACTAGGTTTGCACACACTGCAGCAGGGATTTTGGCCCACTCCTCCCTACAGATCTTCTCCAGATCCTTCAGGTTTCGGGGCTGTCGCTGGGCAATACGGACTTTCAGCTCCCTCCAAAGATTTTCTATTGGGTTCAGGTCTGGAGACTGGCTAGGCCACTCCAGGACCTTGAGATGCTTCTTACGGAGCCACTCCTTGGTTGCCATGGCTGTGTGCTTCGTGTCGTTGTCATGCTGGAAGACCCAGCCACGACCCATCTTCAATGCTCTTACTGAGGGAAGGAGGTTGTTGGCCAAGATCTCGCGATACATGGCCCCATCCATCCTCCCCTCAATACGGTGCAGTCGTCCTGTCCCCTTTGCAGAAAAGCATCCCCAAAGAATGATGTTTCCACCTCCATGCTTCACGGTTGGGATGGTGTTCTTGGGGTTGTACTCATCCTTCTTCTTCTTCCAAACACGGCGAGTGGAGTTTAGACCAAAAAGCTCTATTTTTGTCTCATCAGACCACATGACCTTCTCCCATTCCTCCTCTGGATCATCCAGACGGTCATTGGCAAACTTCAGACGGGCCTGGACATGCGCTGGCTTGAGCAGGGGGACCTTGTGTACACTGCAGGATTTTAATCCATGACGGCGTAGTGTGTTACTAATGGTTTTCTTTGAGACTGTGGTCCCAGCTCTCTTCAGGTCATTGACCAGGTCCTGCCGGGTAGTTCTGGGCTGATCCCTCACCTTCCTCATGATCATTGATGCCCCACGAGGTGAGATCTTGCATGGAGCCCCAGACCGAGGGTGATTGACCGTCATCTTCAACTTCTTCCATTTTCTAATAATTGCGCCAACAGTTGTTGCCTTCTCCCCAAGCTGCTTGCCTATTGTCCTGTAGCCCATCCCAGCCTTGTGCAGGTCTACAATTTTATCCCTGATGTCCTTACACAGCTCTCTGGTCTTGGCCATTGTGGAGAGGTTGGAGTCTGTTTGATTGAGTGTGTGGACAGGTGTCTTTTATACAGGTAACGAGTTCAAACAGGTGCAGTTAATACAGGTAATGAGTGGAGAACAGGAGGGCTTCTTAAAGAAAAACTAACAGGTCTGTGAGAGCCGGAATTCTTACTGGTTGGTAGGTGATCAAATACTTATGTCATGCAATAAAATGCAAATTAATTATTTAAAAATCATACAATGTGATTTTCTGGATTTTTGTTTTAGATTCCGTCTCTCACAGTTGAAGTGTACCTATGATAAAAATTACAGACCTCTACATGCTTTGTAAGTAGGAAAACCTGCAAAATCGGCAGTGTATCAAATACTTGTTCTCCCCACTGTATATCACACAGGGCTGTAACTCAAACCAAAGAGCGTAGAGTAAACCTCTAATAAATACACGGGACGAGACCTGTAATAACAATACATGGGACTAGACCCGTAACAACAAGTGCACCATATGTAAACCGTAATACAATGTACAGTAAACGTAGCATGAAAGCCAATATCACAGAACACAGCTACTCACAAGACCAACGGACATGGAGCAATAATCGACAAGGACAATGGGGAACAGAGGGCACAGTTATAAACAGGCTAATCAGGGGGAATAGGAACCAGGTGTGCGTAATGAGACAAGACAGTCCGGGGTTGAAGAGTCAAAATGTCAAGAATAACTTTCAGCCAACAACCATGAAAAATATTTTATATTTTTACATATTTTAAGAACTTACTTCACCCTCTGCCACAGTCCCATTCTTGCCTAGGTTTGGCAAGGCTTTCACATACACAGCAGAAAATGATTAGTGGGAGGAATGTAAAAAAAACATAGATGTACCTCAGAGGAGGCTGGTGGGAGGAGCTACAGGAGGACAGGCTCGTTGTAATGGCTGGAATGGAATCAATGGAATGGTACCAAACACATTGAAACGACATGTTTGACTCCAAATCCCTGCTGCAGTGTGTGCAAACCTGGTCAAGAACTACAGGAAACGTATGATCTCTGTAATTGCAAACAAAGGTTTCCGTACCAAATATTAAGTTCTGCTTTTCTGATTTATCAAATACTTATGTCATGCAATAAAATGCAAATTAATTACTTAAAAATCATACAATGTGATTTTCTGGATTTTTGTTTTAGATTCCGTCTCTCACAGTTGAAGTGTACCTATGATAAAAATTACAGACCTTTACATGCTTTGTAAGTAGGAAAACCTGCAAAATCGGCAGTGTATCAAATACTTGTTCTCCCCACTGTATATCCCAGGCCCCCGTCCCCGCAGGAGGCGTTTGCCTTTTGGTAGATTGTCATTGTAAATAAGCATTTGTTCTTAACTTCCTTGATATAGGGGGCAGCATTTTCACTTCGGATGAATTGCGTGCCCATAGTGAACTGCCTCCTACTCTGTCCCATATGCTAATATATGCATATTATTATTACTATTGGATAGGAAACACTCTGAAGTTTCTAAAACTGTTTGAATGATGTCTGTGAGTATAACAGAACTCATATGGCAGGCAGAAACCTGAGAAAAAAGCCAAACAGGAAGTGAGAATTCTGAGAGTGGTCGATGTTAAAGTCATCACCTATTCAATTCCCTGTAATATATGGATCTGTTTGCACTTCCTACGCCTTCCACTAGATGTCAACAGTCAGTAGAACGTGGAATTAAGCTTATTCTGTGTTGTGGGACCGGATGGGAGGTGTTTGAGTCAGTGGTCTGGCAGAGTGCCAGTTCTTGGTCACGCACTTTCCTCATGATGTCGTCATGCATTCCATTACTTATAGAGACTGAAAAGAATGCTCCGGTTGGAATGTTATTGGATGTATATGATAACAACATCCTGAAGATTGATTCTCTACTAAGTTTGACCAGTTTATTCGACTTGTAATATAACTTTTCGAAGTTTTCGTCCGACGTTTGCCTGCATCTGCGCGAGCATTTGGACATGTGTACTACACATGCTAGCAAAATTAGCTAATTGGACATAAGTAATGGACATTATCGAAAAAAACAACGATTTATTGTGGAACTAGGATTCCTGGCACTGCATTCTGCTGAAGATAATCAAAGGTAAGGGAATATTTATGATGCAATTTCGTATTTCTGTTTACTCCAACATGGCGGAGAAATGTTGTTAAATCTGAGCGCCGTCTCAGATTATTGCATGGTGTGCTTTTTACGTAAAGTTTTTTTTAAATCTGACACAGCGGTTGCATTAAGAACAAGTGTATCTTTAATTATATGTAAAACATGTGGACCGTCACAGGAAAGGAAGACCCAGAGTTACCTCTGCTGCAGAAGATAAATTCATCAGAGTTAACTGCACCTCAGACTGCAGCCTAAATAAATGCTTCACAGAATTCAAGTAACAGACACATCTCAACATCTGTTCAGAGGAGACTGCGTGAATCAGACCTTCAAGACTTGCTTGGGCCAATAAACATGAGCAATGGACATTAGACCGGTCAAAATCTGTCCTTTGGTCTGATGAGTCCAAATTTGAGATTTTGGGTTCCGCCGTGTCTTTGTGAGATATCGAGTAGGTGAACGGATGATTTCCGCATGTGTGGTTCCCACCGTGAAGCATGGAGGAGGAGGTGTGATGGTGTGGGGCTGCTTTGGTGGTGCCACTGTCTGCGATTTATTTAGAATTCAAGGCAAACTTAGCCAGCATGGCTACCACAGCATTCTGCAGCGATACACCATTCTATCTGGTTTGCGCTTAGAGGGACTATTATTTGTTTTTTGACAGAACAATGACCCAAAACACACCTCCAGGCTGTGTAAGGGCTATTTGACCAAGAAGGAGAATGATGGAGTGCTGCTTCAGATCACCTGGCCTCCACAATCACACAACCTCAACCTAATTGAGATGGTTTGGGATGAGTTGGACCGCAGTGAAGGAAAAGCAGCCAACAAGTGACCAGCATATGTTAACTCCTTTAAGACTGTTGGAAAAGCATTCCAGGTGACTGCCTCATGAAGCTGGTTGAGAGAATGCCAAGAGTGTACAAAGCTGTCATCAAGGCAAAGGATGGCTACTTTGAAGAATCTCAAAAATATATTTTGATTTATTTAACACTTTTTTGTTTGTTAAATGATTCCATATGTTTTATTTCATAGTTGTGATGTATTCACTGTTTTTCAACAATGTAGAAAGTAGCAAAAATAAAGAAAAACCCTTGAATGAGCAGGTGTGTCCAAACTTTTGACTGGTACTGTATATTTAATACAATTGCTAATATACTGAAATCAGAGGGTAAAGAGAGAAATGTTCCGTTTTAAGATTAATCATGCTTTTTTAGTTGATCAGTTGGACTTGGAGGTGGATTATTAATTGTACCCTGCCACCAGTAAAAAGGCTTTTGATCTAAATGTGTCTGAAATTAGAGTGTGTGATATATTTACCCTTTAACTTTATTTAAAAACAAATTTGCTTTACATATCTGTATTCTTAAAATGTATCAGGCCTCAGGCCTCAAAACCCAGATGCAGACAGTTCGAAGTAACAAAAGTTTATTACAAAAACATTGGGCAGGCAAACGACATGTCAAGGGCAGGTCAGTAATCCAGAGCAGAGTCCGAAAGGTACAGAATGGCAGGCAGGCTCATGGTCAGGGCAGGCAGAATGGTCAAAACTGGGAAAACTAGAAAACAGGGACTAGAGAGAAAACAGGAGTATGGGGAAAACCGCTGGTAGGCTTGACGAGACAAGACGAACTGGCAACAGACAAACAGAGAACACAGGTATAAATACACAGGGGATAATGGGTTAGATGGGTGACACCTGGAGGAGGGTGGAGACAAGCACAAAGACAGGTGAAACAGATCAGGGTGTGACATAATGGCCTCTTCTTTTTGTGTTTTCACAAACAAACATACATGATACAAGGCAAAACTTTTTTCCAACAACTATGCACTTTAGAGAAACATAAAGTACATCTCCTTGATAAATAGAAGAGGTAAGCAACACTGAATACATAGTAAAATAAAATAGATATCTATCATATACAGTGTTATACATAATCTGGCAATATGTGACTATAAATTACATTGATAATGTGGCCATTTTTACACTATGAATCAATTTAAGAACAAACTGGAACAGTGCTGCAATTGCTTTTTACTTCAAGAGCTAGATTCAATCTGTATCAAAAGGAAAAAAGAAATGTTCCTTTTGCATATGGAGACTGCATTTGCGGTAAATGTTTCATATGTCGATTCAATCAGAAATGACCTTTAAATTTAAATCGTGCTATACAATGGATCTTCCATGCTACAGATTGAATGTAGGCCTTAGTCTCCACGGTTGGCCAAAATAAGTTGAATTGAGTATTGCTTGTGCCATTGCTGACAGCACAGAACACTGAATTGAGGATATTGAGACATTTGTGTAACAAAAAGTAAATATTTGACATTGAGTTGTAAATTGTTTACTCTTGTGAGTGGTAGCCTTACTGGCTCTCTGTGTATTGGCATCCAGGAATACATGTCTTCTAAGACTTTAAGAATAGTCTATTTCGCCTGCATTCTCATAACATTGTCAAATCTGTCTCCAGTGGTGTAAAGTAATTAAGAAAAATACTTTAAAGTACTACTTAAGTAGTTTTTGGGGGTATTGTACAACTTTAACTTTTAATCCTCCACATTCCTAAAAAAAATTATGAACATTTTACTCCATACATTTTCCCTGACACTCAAAAGTGCTTGTTACATTTTGAATGCTTAGCAGGAACATGGTCCAATTCACGCACGTATCAAGATAACATCCCTGGTCATCCTTACTGGGCCTGATCTGGTGGACTCACTAAACGCAAATGTTTCGTTTGGAAATGATTTCTCTGTGTTGGAGTGTGGCCCTGGCTATCCGTAATTGAAAAAACAAGAAAATGGTGAAGTCTGGTTTGCTCAATATAAGGAATTTGAAATGATTTATACATTTACTTTTGATACTGAAGTATATTTAAAAGCAAATACTTCCAGACTTTTACTCAAGTAGAATTTTACTGGGTGACTTTCACTTTTACTTGAGTCATTTTCTATTAAGGTATCTTTACTTTTACTCAAGTATGACAATTGGGTACCTTTCCCAACACTGTCTGTCTCTAAACTCTGATATGACTTATCCACACACACTGAATACACATACACTATCCTTATTAAGACAATTATTATAAATATTCCAAAATACAATTAGTGTCCATAATTTGGTGTTTATTTATTTCTATTAAATGTACAATTAAACGGGTAAGAGAATCAATGGCTTAAACCAGCCGGTCTGCAGGTATTAAAAAATGTAAGTCTTTATTACTCTCAAATACTCTTTCACTCCTTGTTAATGTAGTTAGTATTATTGCACTAAGTATTGCTTCTAGCCATATGTCTTCTACATACTGTAAGCCTGGCAAACTAAGCTATTCAGTTGCCTACACTAACCAACAGAAGGCAACACTGATAAACCAGGACACACCCCCATCCAAAGCAGGCCAATGGACTTTCATGTGAGCAGACTTACTGGCATTGACGCTGTGTATCATAAATTGTGTTGTGGATAATTATGAAAGTCTGGAAATCCTGGAGGGAGTCAAGTTAATAAATCAAGTGTTGGTTCTCCTTTTTGGTTCAAATCAAATGTTATTGGTCACATACACATGGTTATCAGATGTTATTGTGAGTGTAGCGAAATGCTTATGCTTCTAGATCTGACAGTGCAGCAGTATCTAACAGGAAATATCTAACTATTCCACAACAAAACCTAATATCTAACAAATTCCACAACAACACCTAATACACACACTCTTGTAAAAGGAATGGGATAAGAATATATACACTACCGTTCAAACGTTTGGGGTCACTTAGAAATGTCCTTGTTTTTGAAAGAAAAGCACATTTTTTGTCCATTCAAATAACATACTGACTCCGACAATATATCCCAATAGAGCCATGTTTCCGTGAAACAGAGTATATTACAATCCCTGATGTCTCTCTGGAAAGCAACCCTTGCCCTAATCTCGTAAACTTTTTTATCTAGGGACTGGACATTAGCAAGTAATATACTCGGAAGCGGTGGGTGGTGTGCGCACATCTGAAGCCTCACTTGACGACCACTCGGGCATCCTCTCCTCCGGCGGCGTTGTTTTGGGTCGGCCTTTGGAATCAGTTCAAGTGCCCTGGGAGGTGCAGACAAAGGATCCGCTTTGGGAAAGTCGTATTCCTGGTCGTAGTGCTGGTAAGTTGACGTCTCTCTGATATCCAATAGTTATTCCCGGTTGTTTTCTGGGCTAACAATGTAAGAAATAATACATAAAAAACTAAATACTGCACAGTTTCCTAAGGACTAGAAGCGAAGCTGCCATCTCTATTGACGCCATTTTGCAGGTCATGTGGCGCTGTCTCAAAACAGTGGTTCATATAGTACTGATTTCTCAGGCAGTATGTTATTTTCAAGAGATAATACAAATGTCTGTAACATAACTCATTTAGATATTTAGATTTTGACCTAGGCCAGCCATACTCAATAGCCGGACTGTGATCCAGAATGGTGTCAATACGGACTGCAGGTACAATTTTTTTAAATAATAATAAACTCAACTTACTTTTGATTTTGTTGTAATGTTTGAGTCACTCCGATAAATAACAATATCCATCTGGATCATTGCCACCTTTAAATTTGTGTGACCGAACCTTCACCAATAGCATTTGTGTACCCCTGACCTTTCATTTGTTTTATTTATTTTATTTAACCTTTATTTAACTTGGCAAGTCAGTTAAGAACAAATTCTTATTTACAATGACGGCCTACCCCGGCCAAACCCGGACGACGCTGGGCCAATTGTGCGGGACTCCCAATCACGGCCGAATGTAATATAGCCTGGAATCAAACCAGGGACTGTAGTGTCGCCTCTTGCACTGAGATGCAGTGCCTTAGACCGCTGCGTCACTCGGGAGACCTAGTATACTAAGTTGAGGGATTTTCAGTAGGCCTAAAATATAAACAAGTCATTTCTGGTAAGCAAAATCTATGCTAGTCAATAAACTAGGTAAATCAGTAGCCAAGGATAGATACTGCAGCACTTACTGTGTACTGTTATTGTTTTACAATTATTGCCTTTAACGGTCATTCTCAGTGAAAGCCGGGAAGTCTGCTCACAGTAACAAGTGAAATAGTCAAATACTGCATTTCCTGCTAGCCACTCAGAGGAAACATTTAGAGGACCATTAACGAGATTGCGAAACCTGCATGCTGTCACACTGCTTCAAGTACAATAATCAGCCATTTATAACCTGTCTGTGCAATAAACATGTCAGTGTTATAACGCAGATGGTTCATATTAAAAGAAGAGTGAGGGCCAGTGTTACTTATCGTAGGCTTTTCAAAAATTCATCCTTATTCAAACTGCTGATAAACACTGATGTTTTTTGGACATTGATTCTCAAAAAGCTCATCGATAGGGAAATATAAACAGGGTAGTTACATTGCATCAACTTTTTCACTCTGATCAATCGTTATGTATATATAAAAAAACGTTATCAGCCTATATGTAAGGATTCAAATATAAAAACAGGGTATTGCACTTTGGGTTTCATGAGGTTCAAAGGTTGCAGAGGTTGGGTTTGTAGGGGAGAGTGGGGTAAGTTGAGAAATGTTTTACATTCAGCATCACTCCATCAAGGAAAATATAGTATTCTTTCTAACAGATATTTAAATATATTTTAGGATGTTGTGTATCCCTGGAAATAATCAGAATTCATGTAAACATTACAGTTTAGAAAATATAGCTTGTCCAACAAAGTGGTCTCTTGCACAATTTACCCCGGGTATGGGGTAAATTGAGCCGTGGAACAGGGTACGTTAATTAAGCACTTACACATTTCTGTACTCAGTGAAATATTACCAATACCTTTTTAAAACCATAGCTTTAAAACACAATTCAACACAATCACAATCACTTTTTTTGTCTTTTAATCATTCGAATTAAGCATATTTTAACATAGTCTTAACACCAAAAGAACACTTTTTTGTATTACTTTTAACATAGGCCAGGCACTGTTGTTACGTCATACCTCAACGATAATGCCTTACGCCTGGGAAGAAAACACTTACATTTGCCATTGGCTCAAACATTGGCTCAACTTACCACTTGGCCATTGGCTAAGAGAGGAAGAGGAATCATGCATGTGGCAATGTTGTTAATTATTCACAAAGGAACCACAGACAAACGCTCATTTCCTCATTCCATCAAATAAGTGCAATCTTACCTTTATTGGTGTAGAGGACAAGTTCCACTTTTTGGTCGTTCTTACCACACCACTCTCAGAGTAAACTGCATGTAAGGCAGAGGTTGTAAATCAAAATGCTCCCATATTGTCAACTGGCAACCCACTGTGTTACTTATCGTAGGCTTTTCAAAAATTCATCCTTATTCAAACTGCTGATAAACACTGATGTTTTTTGGACATTGATTCTCAAAAAGCTCATCGATAGGGAAATATAAACAGGGTAGTTACATTGCATCAACTTTTTCACTCTGATCAATCGTTATGTATATATAAAAAAACGTTATCAGCCTATATGTAAGGATTCAAATATAAAAACAGGGTATTGCACTTTGGGTTTCATGAGGTTCAAAGGTTGCAGAGGTTGGGTTTGTAGGGGAGAGTGGGGTAAGTTGAGAAATGTTTTACATTCAGCATCACTCCATCAAGGAAAATATAGTATTCTTTCTAACAGATATTTAAATATATTTTAGGATGTTGTGTATCCCTGGAAATAATCAGAATTCATGTAAACATTACAGTTTAGAAAATATAGCTTGTCCAACAAAGTGGTCTCTTGCACAATTTACCCCGGGTATGGGGTAAATTGAGCCGTGGAACAGGGTACGTTAATTAAGCACTTACACATTTCTGTACTCAGTGAAATATTACCAATACCTTTTTAAAACCATAGCTTTAAAACACAATTCAACACAATCACAATCACTTTTTTTGTCTTTTAATCATTCGAATTAAGCATATTTTAACATAGTCTTAACACCAAAAGAACACTTTTTTGTATTACTTTTAACATAGGCCAGGCACTGTTGTTACGTCATACCTCAACGATAATGCCTTACGCCTGGGAAGAAAACACTTACATTTGCCATTGGCTCAAACATTGGCTCAACTTACCACTTGGCCATTGGCTAAGAGAGGAAGAGGAATCATGCATGTGGCAATGTTGTTAATTATTCACAAAGGAACCACAGACAAACGCTCATTTCCTCATTCCATCAAATAAGTGCAATCTTACCTTTATTGGTGTAGAGGACAAGTTCCACTTTTTGGTCGTTCTTACCACACCACTCTCAGAGTAAACTGCATGTAAGGCAGAGGTTGTAAATCAAAATGCTCCCATATTGTCAACTGGCAACCCACTGGGCAAAAACTGGTTGAATCAACGTTGTTTCCACGTCACTTCACTAAGATGCAATAACAGACTACTAAGAGCTAAATGTCAAGCCACTATCAAAATCTGGTCCACTCTAAAACGTTTGGGAAAAAGATGATTAAGAGAATACACCGGCAGGTACCTACAAAGAAATAACATGATTATATAGGTTGTAATAGATGAGTCAACAGCTGATGTGTGCTTATGTCAGCCTTACTTTCAGAGATTTGTGGATATAAATATGCACATTATCAAACAAAACATAAATGTATTGTGTAACATGATGTCATATGAGTGTCATCTGATGAAGATGTTCAAAGGTTAGTGATAAATTTGATCTCTTTCTGCTTTTTGTTAATACTATATTTTGCTGGGAAAATGGCTGTGTTTTTCTGTGGCTATGTACTGAGCTAACATAATTGTTTGGTGTGCTTTCCCCGTAAATCCTTTTTGAAATCAGACATGTTGGCTGGATTCACAACATGTGTAGCTTTAATTTGGTGTCTTTCATGTGTGATTTCATGAAAGATGGATTTTTATAGTAATATATTTGAATTTGGCGCTATATTTTTTCTGGATTTTGGCCAAGTGGAACGTTAGCGTCCCACATATCCTAGAGAAGTTAACTGACTTACCTAGTTAAATAAAGGTTAAATAAAATAAAATAAATATATACACAGTACCAGTCAAAAGTATGGCCACACCTACTCATTCAAGGGTTTTCCTTTTATTTTTGTACTATTTTCTACATTGTAGAATAATACTGAAGACATCAAAACTATGAAAAAACACACATGGAATCATGTAGTAACCAAAAAAGTGTTAAACAAATTAAAATCTATGTTATATTTTAGATTATTCAAAGTAGCCACCCTTTGCCTTAAGGACAGCGTTGCACACTCTAGACATTCTCTAAACGAACTTCATGAGGAATGCTTTTCCATAGTTTTGATGTCTTCTAAATTATTCTACAATGTAGAAAATAGTACAAGAAAAACCCTGGAATGAGTAAACTACCGGTCAAAAGTTTTAGAACACCTACTCATTCCAGGGTTTTTCTTTTATTTGGACTATTTTCTCCATTGTAGAATAATATTGAAGAAGTCAGAACTATGAAATAACACATACGAATTCATGTAGTAACCAAAAAAGTGTTCAACAAATCTAAATATATTTTATTGGCATTCTCTCAACCAGCATCATGAGGTAGTCACCTGGAATGCATTTCAATTAACAGGTGTGCCTTGTTCAAAGTTAATTTGTGGAATTTCTTTCCTTCTTAATGCGTTTGAGCCAGTCAGTTGTGTTGTGACAAGGTAGGGGTGGTATACAGAAGATAGCCCTATTTGGTAAAATACCAAGTCAATATTATGGCAAGAACGGCTCAAATAAGCAAAGAGAAATGACAGTCCATCGTTACTTTAAGACCTGAAGGTCAGTCAATGCGGAGCATTTCAAGAACTTTGAAAGTTCATTCAAGTGCAGTCACAAAAACCATTAAGCGCTATGATGAAACTGGCTGTCATGAGGACCGCCACAGGAAAGGAAGTTACCTCTGCTGCAGAGGATAAGTTCATAAGAGTTACCAGCCTCTAAAATTGCAGCCCAAATAAAGCTTCACCGAGTTCAAGTAACAGACACATCTCAACATCAACTGTTTAGAGGAGACTGCGTGAATCAGGCCTTCATGGTCGAATTGATGAAAAGAAACCACTACTAAAGGACACCAATAATAAGAAGAAACTTGCTTGGGCCAAGAAACACGAGCAATGGACATTAGACCGGTGGAAATCTGTCCTTTGGTCTGATGAGTGTAGAGGTTAATTTCTGTATTATCAAATGAGGAGAGACAAACAAGTCAGAGTTATACTTAATCTAAATATTTATTCACTTATTAATAAGGAAAGCATGTCACACCCCACACTCAAGTGAATGATGTGAGTACTCTGCAATAACGATGGCTGGTCGACGAACCACTCTTAGATACTTTGTTGAGATCCCTGAGACAAAGAATACAAACACCTTTTATAGCAAAGATACACCCCTTTAGTCTACATGACAAACAACGGATGTGTGGAATGGGTCACAAGGTGAGACTTGATAAATGAGGAGTATCACCCAGCCAGATAGTATTTGCTATGAAGACTGTTCTTGTTGTACAGAGTTTGGCCCCTAAGACAAGGCTCTGATCTCGTCCCTGGTACTTCATAATATAGAAACATCAATTAATTCTATGGAATGCGACCTCCGAGAGAGGACAAGACCATCATTAATCAGTTGCTAGAGTTACATCTCAGAAGCTCCCCTCAGTTCACATCGACACAATAGTTCCAACCCTATTCTGATGCATACAACAACCATTCGATGCAATAACAGTATTATAACAATCTTGTAATTTCTCCACGATATGAGTCCAAATTTGAGATTTTTGGTTCCAACCGCAGTGTCTTTGTGAGATGATATCTGCATGTGTAGTTCCCACCTGAAGCATGGAAGAGGAGGTGTGATGATGTGTTTTTTTTAAACCAGCATAATACCACCGCATTCTGCAGCGATACGCCATCCCATCTGGTTTGCCCTTAGTGGGACAATCATATGTTTTTCAACTGGACAGTGACCCAACACACCTCCAGGCTGTGTAAGGGCTATTTGACTAAGAAGGAGAGTGATTGAGTGCTCAACCCAATTGAGATGGTTTGGGATGAGTTGGACCGCAGAGTGAAGGAAAATAAACCAACAAGTGCTCAGCATATGTGGGAACTCCTTCAAGACTGTTGGAAAATTATTCCAGGTGAAGCTGGTTGAGAGAATGCCAAGAGTGTGCAAAGCTGTCATCAAGGCAAAGGGTGGCTACTTTGAAGAATCTAAACTCTAAAATATATTTTGATTTGTTTAACACCTTTTTGGTTACTAGATGGTTTTATGTGTTATTTCATAGTTTTTGTGTCTTCACTATTATTCTACAATGTAGAAAATAGTAAAAATAAAGAAACTCTTGACTGGTACTGTATATAATACAAATGTTAATATACATAAATCAGAGGGTAAAGAGAGAAATGTTCAGTGTTAAGATTAATCATGCTTTTTTGTTGTTGATCAATTGGACTTGGAAGTGGATTATTAGCTGTAGCCTGCCGCCAGTCAAAAGGCTTTTGATCTAAATGTGTCTGAAATCAGTGTGTGATTTATTCACCCTTTTAACTTTATTTTAAAACAAATTTGGTTTACATATCTGCATTCTTATAATGGTCTCTCCTTTTGTGTTTTCACAAACAAAAATACACGATACAAGGTAAACACTTTTCCCAACAACTACACACGTAAGAGAAGGATAAAGTTGAACCCCTTGGTAAATAGAAGAGGTGAGCGTCACTGAATATATATATATATATATATATATATATACTAAAATAAAATATATATCTAACATATAGAGTGTTATACATAATCTGGCAATATGTGACTATAAATTACATGGAGTAGTGTGTACATTTCACCAAATGAATCAACTGTAAGGCCAAACTGGAACAGCGCTGCAATTTCTTTTGACTTCCAGGGTTAGATTAAATCCGTAGAGTGGAAGGCCATGTTCCTGCGTTTGCGGAGACTGCATTCACGGTAAACGCTGCATATGTTGACTAAATCGTAAATGACCTTTAAATTTAAATTGTGCTATACAGCGGATCTTCTGCGCTACAGTTTGAATCTAGGTCTTAGTCTCCACGGTTGTCCAAAATAAGTTGAGTTGAGTATTGCTTGTGCCATTGCTGACAGCACAGAACACTGAATTGAGCAAATTGATACATTTGTACAACAAGAGGTAAATATTTGACATTGAGTTGTAAAATGTTTATTCTTGTGAGTGGTAACCTTACTGGCACTCTGTGTATTGACATCAAGTAATACATGTCCTCTCAGACTTTAAGAATAGTCTCTTTCTGCTGCATTCTCATAACATTGTCAAATCTGTCTCTAAACTCTGATATGACTTATCCATACACAGTGAATACACATACACTATCCTTTAGACATTTATTAGAAATATTCCAAAAAACTATCAGTATCCATAATTTGTTGTTTGTTTATGTATATTAAACTTAAAATTAAACAGGCAAATGAATTAACAATTTAAACTATCCTGTCTGCAGGTATTTAAAAAAGTAAGTCATTAGATATATAGTTTTAAAAAAGCATGTCATAAATGTTGATGAATAAACAGCATTATGTATCTCTTTGGAAAGTGCCTGTAACTGGCACCCACTGTATGTGGTCAAAATCAGGATGATTTTGGGGGCTGGGGTTGAGAGAAGCGGTGGCTGTGGTGCTAACCGGTGTTTAGGTGTCAGATCAGTGGATATTTTTGGCCAGGATGACGACGTAGACGATGTACAGGATGATGACGGTGATGCCGATACCCAGGGCGGAGTGGTTCAGTATCCGTGCTAGACGAGAACTCCTCTCAGCAACCTGCTGGTGACCCTGGTTGTTGGCGTCTCGAGTCTGAGAGCAGAGGGAGGAAGGAAGGAAGGAAGAAAGAAAGAAAGGAAAGGAGGGAGAGCTGTAATTGTTGTAATCATCATTCAGGAAAGAGAGAGTGAGAGAGAGACTTCAACGGAGAGAGTTCAACGATGATTTAGTGCAATGCTCTTATTTGAGTTATTTCAGGAGAAGCAGTATTCATTCACAAACACAATGCTTAGCCAACATGCCAACTAAGTCAGAAAATAAAAACCAGAGGGACATTTTTCTATCTCACTGTAGAGCATCTATAATAGAGCATATTAACACCATACTAGTGATGATATAACAACTTGAACGCTAAGTTCCTGTGGCCACACCCCAAGCAGCACTAAGTTGAAACAGCTGTGGATGAAGAACCAACTGTACCTGTGTGCCAGATTCACTCTTGTAGCTCTCTCCCCTAGCTACAGTCTTAGGAATGGTGCTATTTTGTGAGACACTTTTTGACACCTGTTATGTTTTCTCTTGAGGGAAGAACAAGGTTTGACAGGCAATGCTAAACTTTCAGTCAACTAACTGAAGTCTCAGTGTCTTTGACTCATCACTCCTTGCCATGGACTTTACACTATAGACATCTCGGAGTAGCTGACTACCAGTCAGTATGAGTCACACACTAAGCAACAGTAAAGCTCTCAGCAAATTTTGAACAGTATGTGTGTGTCACATGTGGTCTTGGATTACTTTCTGGCTCCAAATCAGGAAGAGTCTTGTGACAAACAGGAAGTGCATGTAAAACACAAACAACAGGCACCAAAATACCCACTCTTTAGTCCATGTTTAAAAAATAACAACATGCCCTCACACCCCCCTATAAGATCGCTCCCACTTAACAGTGACTTACTCAAGTCTGAATTGAATCAACCTCCCCCTAGTCACATGACGTTGTTAACATAGCCTCCATCTGTTTCCGTCCTCTGGTGAAATATGTGAGTTGGCTTCCACAGCAGGGCGAGGGTTGACTTAAGGTTTAAGCAGAGAGGGTCTGTGTTGATTTAGGGTAGTGTGGCGTGAGAAGGCCTGCCTGCTATTGTAAACCCTCCTCCTGATTACTGACAGCTGGTTCATAATTGTTTCTACACGGCTAGCTAGAGGAGAAGGGCTCCTTGGATCTCTTAACAGTGGACAGTTGTTGTGTTTCTGAGGGTCTGTGTACTTGCGTGTCTTGAATAATTATCTGGGCACTCCACCAAATGGTTTTCTTCCATTTCCTTGAGGTTCACAATATTTCCTCCATCCCATCTGTCTGTCTGTATGCTCTGCTTGCCGTGATATTGCAAAACTTGAAATACATATAGCCTATCCATTTACTAAGCTACTACGTCCAATTACATGAGAGATGTGCTGAGAGATGTGCGTGGTCATTTGTTGTATGGAATATGAACCCATCACAGCCAGAAAAGGTGAGGAATACTGTATATTCTGGAATACTGTATATTCTGGAATACTATACTGTATATTCTGTAACACTGTGTATATTCTGTAACACTGTATATTCTGTAACACTGTATTCTGGAATACTGTATATTCTGGAACACTGTATATTCTGCAATGGTTATGAAAATAAAATAAATAGGAAACATATTCCTATTATAAGATTCTGTTGTCTAATTAATTATTTTAGATTCTAAAAATAAAACATATGTTTTCGCTCTCCTCACTGAATGCAAATAGTTGCATTCTTGTTAATAATAAGTTTTCCTGTTGATTTTTATATATTTTTATATACCCCATTCACACAAAATACTCACTTGCAAGCTTGCAATACAGTATTTCAACCACCAGCAGATGTAAGTATGCATGGGATAAAGTTTGCAGGGAGGTGAGTACATTCTCAAGTTAAGTAAAAAAAATATATAAAACTGGCACACGCACATTTTGGGATATATTTTGAATGTATGCACGGTTTATAAATGATGCCCCAGAAACCTACTGGAAGCTTGATTCCATTCACTTACCCACGTAATACTCCATTCCTGATTTCCCCATGGGCCTCTATCAGCACTGCAGCATATTGTTCATATGACTCATCATAATATAATCTGTTGGGCCAGGCTCCTTGAAAACCACATTACATTCAATACCAACTCAATTCCAAATAAGATATTCTGAACAATTAACTGAGGAGTGGTTATTCCACTCTTTTATGAAATACTGTATCTGCAATCTGGGATTTGTTCTAAGCAATGTGGGGAGTGCAATGGGATGACAAAGTTAACATTTTATGAATTGTTTATGTGGAGGATGTACAACTGAACACATTGTATTGGGGTTTCTGTGTGACCTCATGGAGAGGGAGGGGCAGGATGTGAGATGCTTGATATGTGAGAAAATCCCAAGATCGAACAGAATCAGATCATTAACGGAGTCTGTCTTTCTAATCTCTGTGACATGAAGGGCCTTCTCAGTGACAGTACAGAAATGCTGGTGAATGGGCCATTCATTGAGCGACCCAGTGAGCATTTATATTTTTTGGGGTCGTTTAGCAGACAATCTAGAGCGACTTCGTACTGGTTCCCCATGGTAATCAAACCCAGAACCCTGGAATTGCAAGTGCCATGCTCTACCAACTTAGCCACACGGGACCACTATTGATTTACACGGTCAACAGATTTCTGCTCTTCTCTGTGACTGAAGAGAAGGTTGTCAAATTGTAGTCAACTTTGTTCTAAAGGCAGAAAGAATCTGATTGGTTTAGGGAAGAACAAATCCGATTGGTTTCTAAAAGTCAATGGGCGGAGTTTAACAGATGCACATCTTGAAAACATGGAGGAGGTTTGAACTGAGCATCTTGTAAATAAAAGTTTGAGTTAAAGGTTCTAACGTTTTTAAATATTTATTGTGATACAGTAGTCAGACAAATGTGACAACATCTCTTAGATACAACTAGTCTCCTGACTTGAAGCAAAGAGTAAAATGTAGCAAACTAGCAGCAACATGCTAAGATAATCAGAGCAAGCTAGCTAGATAGGCATTTAGCAACCTCTTAGCTACTTATGTTGAATTAATAGACATACAAGTAAGTCAGCTAACATTTGTTTTGTTGAAATGTTAAGTTGAAATGCAATTTTTTTTGACAGTTATGGACAGTTAAAATGCTAAGCTAAACAGAGCTAGTTGAATAGAGCTAATCTGGTTTCCTGGATGGTACTGTTGACTAACCCCATTCCGTGCAAATTTGCGCAACAGCGGCATTCAAACGAGGCTGCAATGAAAACTAATGGGACTGTAGTGACTGTGTTGGCATCAAAATCTGGGGTGTGAACTATGTTTCTATTAAAGCGTTGATTGACCTGGTACTGGCCCGATAGTATTGGAGTAAAGTTGAAAAAAACTGACCTATCCGACGCTGTACGTTAAATTGTGACGTGTCATGACATAACATACAGCATGCATAAAGCAACTCATTCTGTGTCTTACAGCTTCTCTCCACCAGGTGTAGCGCTTCTCTCGCAGTTTAAAAATAATAAAGGGACAGGGACAGGGTAAGGTCAATTGTACGGAATGCATACATCTTTTGCGTCATCACCGCAAGCCATCATGCCTCTTAAAAGCCGCGACAGTTCTGAAGAGAACTTTAGCGCCGCCCTTAAAAACAGATTCAAATTCGACACAAACCTTCAAATAGGTAGAGTTTTAAGTCAGAAGTTTACATACACCTTAGCCAAATACATTTAAACTCAGTTTTCACAATTCCTGACATTTAATCCCAGTAAAAATTCCCTGTCTTAGGTCAGTTAGGATCACCACTTTATTTTAAGAATGTGAAATGTCAGAATAATAGTAGAGAGAATGATTTCAGCTTTTATTTCTTTCATCACATTCCCAGTGGGTCAGACGTTTACATACACTTAATTAGTATTAGGTAGCATTGCCTTTAAATTGTTTAACTTGGGTCAAACGTTTCGGGTAGCCTTCCACAAGCTTCCCACAATAAGTTGGGTGAATTTTGGCCCATTCCTCCTGACAGAGCGGGTGTAACTGAGTCAGGTTTGTAGGCCTCCTTGCTCACACACACTTTTTCAGTTCTGCCCACAATATTTCTATAGGATTGAGGTCAGGGCATGGACACTTCAATACCTAGACCTTGTTGTCCTTAAGCCATGTAGCCACAACTTTGAAAGTATGCTTGAGGTCATTGTCCATTTGGAAGATCCATTTGCGACCAAGCTTTACCTTCCTGACTGATGTCTTGAGATGGTGCTTCAATATATAAATACATTTATGTACTCTGCGCCATTGTCTTGGAACACCTTACAAAATAATTTTAAACTGGAAGAACTTGTCCCGATTGGTGTTTTTAAATCACTGATGAAGGATTTTGAGGCTGATTCCCTGACCTGTCAATGTTTTTAATTTGCTGTTTTTGATATTGTTATACTCTTGTGAATTCAATGGTTTTTTACTAGATTACTTGTAGTTTTTCATGTTGTCTGTCTGTAATTTTTTGTAATGACTTGGTGCTGCCTATCTTGGCCAGGACGCTCTTGAAAAAGAGATTTTAAATCTCAATGAGCCCTTCCTGGTTAAATAAAGGTTAAATAAATAAAAATAAAAATTTGATTTGATATATCCACAGAATTTTACTTCCTCGTGATGCCATCTATTTTGTGAAGTGCACCAGTCTCTCCTGCAGCAAAGCACCCTCACAACATGATGCTGCCACCCCCGTGCTTCACGGTTGGGATGATGTTCTTCGGCTTGCAAGCCTACCCCTTTTTCCTCCAAACATAACGATGGTCATTATGGCCAAACAGTTCTATTTTTGTTTCATCAGACCGGAGGACATTTCTCCAAAAAGTACGATCTTTGTCTCCATGCGCAGTTGCAAACCATAGTCTGGCTTTTTTTGGCGGTTTTGGAGCAGTGACTTCTTCCTTGCTGAGCGGCCTTTCAGGTTGTGTCGATATAAGACTTGTTTTACTGTGGATATAGATACTTTTGTACCTGTTTCCTCCAGCATCTTCACAAGGTCCTTTGCAGTTGTTCTGGGATTGATTTGCACTTTTCGCACCAAACTACGTTCATCTCTAGGAGACAGAACGCGTCTCCTTCCTGAGCGGTATGACGGCTGCGTGGTCCAATGGTGTTTATACTTGCGTACTATTGTTTGTACAGATGAACGTGCTACCTTCAGGCGTTTGGATATTGCTCCCAATCATGAACCAGACTTGTGGAGGTCTACAATTTTTTTCTGAGGTCTTGGCTGATTTCTTTTTATTTTCCCATGATGTCGTGCAAAGAGGCACTGAGTTTGAAGGTAGGCCTTGAAATACATCCACAGGTACACCTCCAATTGACTCAAATAATGTCAATTAGCCAATCAGAAGCTTCTAAAGCCATGACATCATTTTCTGGAATTTTCCAAGCTGTTTAAAGGCACAGTCAACTTAGTGTATGTAAACTTCTGACCCACTGGAATTGTGATACAGTGAATTATAAGTTAAATAATCTGTCTGTAAACAATTGTTGGAAAAATTACTTGTTTCATGCACAAAGTAGATGTCCTAACCGACTTGCCAAAACTATAGTTTGTTAACAAGAAATTTGTGGAGTGGTTGAAAAACGAGTTTTAATGACTCCAACGTAAGTGTATGTAAACTTCCGACTTCAACTGTACTGTATGTAATGACACATTATATAAATTCTTTATAGTGTTTCATTTACATTTTAGAGGTGATAAGATTGACAGATCGGGTGAAGAAATCTGTTTCCGCACACAGCTTATCTCCCCCTTTCCCTATCTCGCAGTACGTTTTGCTTCCCCACCCGTCATTTTTAAAAAGACCCGACGGAGCTCATTGCCTTCTTCAATCATGCAGAGACGGGCAGCATGAAGGCCTCGTCATTGATTTTGCTGAAAACGGGAGAAATTGTGCTTAGAATGGTATTCATATTACAGTTGACCTGGAAGTATTATGTTTTTGGGGTGCTAAAATAAGGTAAATTGTACATTACAGCGCGATGTACAGAAGTGCATTAGATTAGTAACTACATCCTTTCTTATTCCACTAAGATATAATCAATGAAGCAATATTTACAAGAGTAGACCAAAAACAAACTCTACCATATTCTACCTAATATACAGTACATACGTGAGGGTAGAGTAAGGTACTGTCAGTAATGGGGATAAGAGGATGAGTGTGTATAAGCAATATGTGGATAGATAAAGGGGCTATCAAAGGGTTAACTGAAACAATGCTGTTGCTATTTTCATTGACAATTATATCTCTACACTTCACCTAAAATATGACTGAAACATTTGGAGTGTGGACTGTATTAATTGTGTAATTACTGGGAGTGGAACACAGAAGTTGTGGTGTTTGGTGCACCTGGGCTCTCCATTAAATGATTATCCCTTAAATTACCAAATTTTCAGCCACTTTCCCTTTTCACTGCATGTTGCTTATAGGTTCAGCTTAACACATGCCGGATTCATGCCACTAACGGTCCTGCTTACAAAGGAGCTGTGTTCGACAATGTTTCAAATTCATAGATTTGTTAGTTGTTGGGGCCATGATTGTTTATGTTTTTCTAGTCTAAGGCATGGCCACTATAACTTATTTTCCGCATCTCTGTTTCCTCAAAGTGCACTCTGTGACGTTAAACACAAAAAAACAGAGCCTAAAAGATAATAGATAAGAAATAATATGTCATAAATGAATCTCTGAGATAAAAAAAACAGCTTTATCTCAGACATTGCCAAATATTGAAGTACTATTCTCACCATATCGTGACAGTCACAATAAAGATAACATTCACAATGAAGTTCAGGGTTTAGAGCCAATACCAACAGTGTAAGCAACGTCCTATTTGAACCTGTGGTAATGACCCTATTCATTCCCAACAACCCATGGGGCCCAGACAGGGGCTGCTTCATAAAAGAGGCTGGGGTATCCTAGCAACTAGTGTTAATAAAGTTAGTGTGTGTAATCATTTTCTGATATTGCCAGAGTACAGTATAAATAATTTTCAAATAATAACTGTGTAAGCACCGTTTTCTTAACCTGTTATGGCTGCAAGGGAAATTATTGAGTAGCCAGAAAAAAGGTGCCCATTTCAAACGGCCTCGTACTCAATTCTTGCTCGTACAATATGCATATTATTTATTACCTTTGGATATAAAACACCTTCTAGTTTCTAAAACAGGTTTAATTATTTCTCTAAGTGAAACATAACTCTTTTTACAGCCCATTTTCTGGAAAAAGAGAAATTTCCAAGAAGCTATGTCTCTCTTCAAGATACTCTCTATAAAAGGCCTTGGCACTTGGGACTGTACAAACACGTCACACATCTTCCCCTGGTTGTCATGCGGAAGTGAGAGAAAAAAGGACTTGATTATCTCTGTCAGGGACTGAAAGGAACCTCTTTGAGTGATAAGTGCGCACTTTATAATTTTTTCTGGGCGCGAAGTAGGAACTGGACTGCGCTCCTGGAAAACACTCGTTATAGGTGAATATGACCTCCAGCTTCGATTTTCTTTGATACATGTCACAAAATCATCCTAAAGTATGTTTTTTCAATATACTTTAATTATATTATTGAAATTTATTCTGGACTTTAGACGTGATGCGACGCAAGAATTTTGTCAAGACGGAGAGGTTAGCACGGCATGGCCAGTGTGTCATGCTAATTCAACAGGGACATCGTTCGTTCTAGGTCCAAATGAACACGGTTCTGAACAAAGGACCCTTTGGAGAACATTCTGATGGAAAATCAACAAAGATAAGGACCCAATTTGGGATGCTTTTTCATATATCTGTCGAACTGTGCTATCGCTAGCGTTTGACTAGAATCAATGCTGCTGTGTGTTAGCTATTGTAGTAAGCTAATATAACGATATATTGTGTTTTCGCTGTAAAACACTTCAGAAATCGGAAATATTGTCTGTATTCACAAGATCTTTCTCTTTCATTAGCTATCCACCATATATTTTTCTGAAATCTTTTCTGATGTGAAATTAGAAGTTGACGTTGGTGTCTGTTTTCTCTGGCTACTGCCGTGCGATATCTGACTGTAGCTATGATGGTGGCTAAGATGGTAGCAGTAATGTAAAACTGATTTATAGCTAAAATATTCAACTTTTTCGAACAAAACATAGATTTATTGTGTAACATGTTATAGGACTGTCATCTGAGGGAGTTTTTTCTAGGTTATTTAGGTTAGTTCTAGGTTAGTTAGGTTGGCTTTGCATGCTAGCTGCATGCTAGCTGCATGCTACCGGTGCTGTGAAAAATATCTGTCTCTCTTTTTGTATTTGGTGGTGAGCTAACATGAATATATGTGGTGTTTTCGCTGTAAAACATTTAAAGAATCTGAAATATTGTCTGTATTCACAAGATCTTTGTCTTTCATTAGCTATCCACCATATATTTCTCTGAAATGTTTTCTGATGTGTAATAAGGTAGTTGAAGTTGGTGTCTGTATTTTCTCTGGCTACTCCCGTGCGATTTCTTACTGTAGCTATGATGGTAGCAGTAATGTAAAACTGATTTATAGCTAAAATATGCATTTTTTTTGAACAAAACATAGATTTATTGTGTAACATGTTATAGGACTGTCATCTGAGGTAGTTTTTTCTAGGTTATTTAGGTTGGTTTTAGGTTAGTTAGGTTGGCTTGTGCATGCTACTTCATCCTACTTGTGCTGTGAAAAATGTCTGTCTTTTTTATTTGGTGGTGAGCTAACATAAATATATGTGGTGTTTTCTCTGTAAAACATTAAAAAAATCGGACATGTTGGCTGGATTGACAAGATGTTTATCTTTCAAATGCTGTATTGGACTTGTTAATGTGTGAAAGTTAAATATTTTACAAAAATAGATTTTGAATTTCGCGCCCTGCACTTGCAGTGGCTGTTGTCATATTGATCCCGATGTCGGGCTTGCAGCCTGAAGAAGTTTTTAAGAAGACAGGAAAATAGGTGTAATGGATTACTAAATGAACTTGAAACTTGACAAGGGAAACAATAGACAAGCAACTCCTTTTGAAGACAATTGCCAGGAAATTGTGTGCAGTCTCCAACAAGGATATGTTCATCGTCCTGTCCGTATTTCATGGCAAATCACTCTAAAACATTTCAAAACATACTGACTGGAAAACACACAGCCTGCGACACACAGACACAAATCTAAAACACTTCCGGCCACAGATGCACGAGCACACAAGCACGAGCACACACGCACGAGCACACACACGAGCACACACGCACGAGCACACACACACGAGCACACACACACGAGCACACACACACACACGCACACACGCACACACACACACACGCACACACACACACACACACACACACACACACACACACACACACACACACACACACACACACACACACACACACACACACACACAAGCACACACAACAATAGCTTCTTTCTGCTCTCTGATTATGCCCTCTTGTCCGCCATGTTAGAAAGGCCCCACTGTGTGAATGTTGAATTGCCAAGAGGCAGAATCCTGTTGCCCTCCCCTCCCCCGGCCTGTACCCCTATTGACCCTCCCACAGGCCTTTCCCTTCCTCCTACTCCTCCCAGACAACCTGGCGCAAATCCCAAACACAACAGATTCCAAACACAATGCGACTCCCCCTCTCGTGTGTCAGGCCAGGAAAAACATGCTGAAATGTGGAAAGTCCTATAAATCACGACATAACAATATCCTGTATAGATCTCGAACTAACCTAAAACAATCCAAACTCAATAAAATAGGGAATGCAACTAACCTACAGTGCATTCGGCAAATATTCAGACCCCTTCACTTTTTCCACATTTAGTTACATTACAGCCTTATTCTAAAATGGATTAAATAAGGAGATGACTGTGGACTACAGGAAAAGGAGGTCCGAGCACACCCCCATTCTCATCGACGGGCTGTAGTGGAGCAGGTTGAGAGCTTAAGTGCCTTGGTGTCCACATCACCAACAAACTAACATGGTCCAAGCACACCAAGACGTGAAGAGGGCACAACAAAACCTATTCCCCCTCAGGAGACTGCGGCCTCTGACGGCCTCTGACCGCAGAGGGTAGTGCATATGGCCCAGTACATCACTGGGGCTAAGCTTCCTGCCATCCAGGACCTCTATACCAGGCGGTGTCAGAGGAAGGCCCTAAAACGTGTCAAAGACTCCAGCCACACCAGTCATAGACTGTTCTCTCTGCTACCACATGGCAAGCGGTACCGGAACGCCAAGTCTAGGTCCAAGAGGCATCTAAACAGTTTCTACCCCCAAGCCATAAGACTCCGAACATCTAATCAAATGGCTATCCAGACTATTTGCACTGCCCCGCCTTTACACCACTGCTAATCTCTGTTATTATCTATGCATAGTCACTTCCCACAGTTGACAGTGCATGTCAGAGCAAAAACCAAGCCACGAGGTCAAAGGAATTGTATGTAGAGTTCCAAGACAAGATTGTGTCGAGGCACAGATCTGGGGAAGGGTACCAAAACATTTCTGCAGCAATGAGGGCCCTGAGAACACAGTGGCCTCCATCATTCTCAAATGGAAGAAGTTTGGAACCACCTAGACTCTTCCTAGAACTGGCTGCCCGGCCAAACTGAACAATCGGGGGAGAAGGGCCTAGGTCAGTGAGGTGACCAAGAACCCGATGTTCACTCTGACAGAGATGGGAGAATCTTCCAGAAGGACAACCATCTCTGCAGCACTCCCCCAATCAGGCCTTTATGGTAGAGTGGCCAGTTAAAGGCACATGACAGCCTGCTTGGAGTTTGCCAAAAGGCACCTAAAGGACTTTCAGACCATAAGAAACAAGATACTCTGGTCTGATGAAACCAAGATTGAACTCTTTGGCCTGAATGCCAAGCGTCACATCTTGAGGAAAGCTATCACAATCCCTACGCTGAAGCACGGTGTCGGTAGCATCATGCTGTGGGGGTGTTTTATCAGTGGCAGGGACTGGGAGACTAGTCAGGATCGAGGGAAAGATGAATGGAGCAAAGTACAGCGAGATCCTTGATGAAAACCTGCTCCAGAGGGCTCAAGACCTCAGACTGGGGCGAAGGTTCACCTTCCAACAGGACAACGACCATGAGCACACAGCCAAGACAATGCAGGAGTAGCTTTGGAACAAGTCCCTGAATGTCCTTGAGTGGCCCAGCCAGAGCCCGGACTTGAACCTGATCGAACATCTCTGCAGAGACCTGAAAATAGCTGTGCAGCAACGCTCCCCATCCAACCTGACAGAGCTTGAGAGGATCTGCAGAGAAGAATGGGAGAAACTCCCCAAATGCGGTTGTGCCAAGCTTGTAGCATCATACCCAAGAAGACTCGAGGCTGTAAGCGCTGCCAACAGTGCTTCAACAAAGGACTGAGTAAAGGGTCTGAATACTTATGTAAATGTGATTTTTTTCAGTTTTTTATTTGTAATAAATTTGCAAAAAAATCCGTTTTTCCTTTGTCATTATGGGTTATTGTGTGTAGATTGATGGGGATTTTTTTTAAATCCATTTTAGAATGACGCTATAATGTAACAAATTGTGGAAAAAGTTAAGGGGTCTGATTTACTTTCCAAATGCACTGTATGTAATCCAAGGGAATCATTTCCACAACAGTAGCCGGCATGAAATAGGAAGTCATAATTTCACCAGCTTTCCCATACAGGACATAACTCCATTTCTTTTTGAGGAAGAAACAATGTACCGTAACACATTTTTTTTTAGAACATACATTTTCCTAGATACATAACGTATCTCTCCCTGTCTGGGAATAGTTTTAAGATTTTATTTTAACCTTTATTTAACTAGGCAAGTCAGTTAAGAACAAATTCTTATTTTCAATGACAGCCTAGGAACAGTGGGTTAACTGCCTTGTTCAGGGGCAGAACAATAGATTTTTACTTTGTCAGCTCAGGGAATCGATCTAGCAACCTTTCGGTTACTAGTCCAATGCTCTAACCACTAGGCAACCTGCCACCCCAGGATTGGCTGGTGCTGTACTCTATGTGAGTGGGCATTAAGTCTATGTGCCAGTCAGACAGTGCTGCTGACTGGGAGACACAGAAAAGAAAACTGTGTTTGCAGTCTGGCTTGTCACCTCTGTACGCAGTGCCACGCCAAACACTGCCAAGTAGCAGCTTGCCGCAACTGAGGCAAGGTGGGAAGGGCTCGGTGTGGGATAGTCATGCCCAAGCTTCCTCGCAGAGCGTCAAGTAGCCTCTTAGCGAGATAATACACCACTTACCCATTACCGTATGTCTCCTCCAGGCCTGAACTGGGTGTGGTCATGCCTACTCCCGGTCTCCCGCTCCCATTGTCAAGCACACCTGGACTTCATCAGCACCTTGATTACTTCCCCTTTATTTAGGCCTCTGTCATCAGGCAGTATTGGTTTGTTTTCATTCACGGTCTGTACGCTTCTCATGTTTTGTCGATCTGCATTCTTCATTATTAAACTCACCTTCTGCACCTGGTTCCTGACTCCCGCCGCATACATGACTAGTGGTCAACTGTTGCACGATTTCTATTCTAGTTAGTTTAACACAGGTTTCCTTCAGTGTTGTGTTGATAAAAGATGCCCAAATGCCTTGAGAGTCAACTATTTGGATGAGATGGGTTCCCATTATCTCTGGCGAAAACCAAACAATGCATTCCACAGTAAGAACCTCATACCAACGGTCAAGCATGGTGGTGGTAGTGTGACGGTTTGGGGATGCTTTGCTGCTTCAGGACCTGGACAACTTGCCTTAATAGAAAGAACCATGAATTCTGCTCTGTATCAGAGAATTCTACAGGAGAATGTCAGGCCATCCGTCTGTGAGCTGAAGCTGAAGTGCAGCTGGGTCATGCAGCAAGGCAATGATCCAAAACACACAATCAAGTCTACATGAAAATGGTTAAAAAGCTGCAAAATGTACGTTTTGGCATGGCCTAGTCAAAGTCCAAACCTAATCCCAATTGAGATGTTGTGGCAGAACTTGAAACGAGCAGTTCATGCTTGAAAACCCACAAATATCACTGAGTTAAAGTAGTTCTGCGCGCAAGAAAAATTCCTCCACAGCGATGTGAGGGACTGATCAACAACTACAAGAAGCATCTGGTTGCAGTCATTACAGCTAAAGGTGGCACAACCAGTTATTGAGTGTAAGGGAGATTACATTTTCACACAGGGAAATTTGGTCATGCGTAACTTTGTTAATTAAATAAATAAAATAAGAATACATTTTTCTTATTCGTAAACTCAGGTTCCCTTTATCTAATATTAGGTTAGGATTGAAGATCTGATAACATTCAGTATTAAAAATATGCAAAAATATAGAACATCTGAAAAGGGGAAAACACTTTTTCACGGCACTATAGAATTTTCAGTATGGAAAAGGAAAGCTGGTAAAATAAAAGTGAAAAACTCTCCAGAAAAGTACAAACGACCATAACAGATTACCGAATAGCATGTCCAGGTAAACTGCTCCTATTTGTAAGGAATGAGGGATTCCATAACGGATTAAAGACCCACTTGAAATATTTGTTTGTTCCCTACATGTAACCACAAGGAAATTAACCAGATACATTTCAGGTCGTTTGCGCATGATTATGCTGCATGGGACAAAATAAATAAATAAATAAATAAATAAAAATGAAAGTGTTTACTAGCTAAGTGAACATGTCATACAACCTGCATTGTGTCTGTCTCCCTAACTCTACTCAACTCTGTTTATGTTAGCCCGGGGTTACCTCATCAAAAAGAGGGATAGTGTTACTGTAAAGTGTGAAGAAGTTGCAAAATGATGGCCTTAATGTCCTCGTGGCAAGCTAACATTCTCACAGGTGATGTCAAGTTCTGTTTTAGGGCATGCTCACCACTTACTCCATTCCAGCCATTATTGTGAGCCATCCTCACTTCAGCAGCCTCCGGTGAATTTCCCACTAGGTAATGGATAGTCTGTATGATCAGTCATTTCAATGTAAGCTCTCTGGGTTAAAGACCTGAAAACAGCACACCTCCAATAAATC
This sequence comes from Salvelinus alpinus, assembly GCF_045679555.1. Taxonomy (NCBI): domain Eukaryota; kingdom Metazoa; phylum Chordata; class Actinopteri; order Salmoniformes; family Salmonidae; genus Salvelinus; species Salvelinus alpinus. The sequence goes on along the minus strand of NC_092089.1, from coordinate 37,352,982 downwards.
TGTATCTATGCTGTAAAAAGCAGAAACAGGACACCTGCAGTGGTGTTTATGCTTGGAGAACACTCCATCTCCGTGTCTGATTCAGTCTACTATATTAGTACGGGATGGTTGAGCTAATGTAGGCTAATGTGGGTGGCAGGTAGCCTAGTGGTTAGAGCATTGGACTAGTAACCGAATGGTTGCAAGATCGAATCGCTGTCCTGACAAGGTAAAAATCTGCCCCTGAACAAGGCAGTTAACTCACTGTTCCTAGGCTGTCATTGAAAATAAGAATTTGTTCTTAACTGACTTGCCTAGTTGAAAAAAGACTGTGATTAGCATGAGGTTGTAAGTAACAAGAACATTTCCCAGGACATAGACATATCTGATATGGGCAGAAAGCTTAAATTCTGTTAGTCTAACTGCACTGTCCAACTTACAGTAGCTATTACAGTGAAATTATACCATGCTATTGTTTGAGGCGAGTGCACAGTTATGAACTTGAAAATGTATTAATAAACCAATTAGGCACAGTTGGGCAGTCTTGATACAACATTTTGAACAGAAATGCAATGGTTCATTGAATCAGTCTAAAACTTTCCACATACACTGCTGTCATCTAGTGGCCAAAATCTAAATTGTGTCTAACCTGGAATAGTACATTATGGCCATTCTCTTGCATTTCAAAGATGACAAAAAAACATTTTTTTTTAAATGCATGTTTTTTTCTTTGTATTATCTTTTACCAGATCTAATGTGTTATAATCTCCTACATTAATTTCACATTTCAACAAACTTCAAAGTGTTTCCTTTCAAATGGTACCAAGAATATACATAACCTTGCTTCAGGTCCTGAGCTACAGGCGGTTAGATTTGGGTTTGTCATTTTAGGTGAAAATAGAAAAAAAGGAACCAATCCTTAAGAGGTTTAAAGCATCAGATCAAACCTTTGTCTGACAGATTGATTCCAGAGTATCTTCTGGATGCTTTCATGCTATCTGTCCCCAGATAGCCTTTTCAGTTGTGTAAACCTGGAAAGAAATTGTGGAAATAATAGTCTGTTGTTTGTGTTGATACCCAAAAGATAAGGAGGCATGAATTTGTTTTTACAATGACTTTAGGGTATTACGAATCCGCTCTGGTGGCTTCAGTTTAGGAGAAAATGAAACATAACTTTATGGCAGTGAGTCATGGATATGAGATTATAAGAGCATACCAAAATGATTCAGTCTGTGATGTGGGTCGTTCCACCAAAAATGCTTTAAACCTAATTTTAACGTTCTGTCATAATGAGCACATGTTCAACTTAATAAAAAACATGTTTTCTCACCTCTAGGTAATAAAAAAAAAAAAATGCTATTGTACGTGCTGTAATAATATTTTAAGATAAATACACAACACAGAGGACTAAAGGTCAAGAGGGAATTAACGATCAATGGAAATAGTTGTTTTTCTGTAATAGGGAATCATTGATTAATGGGCCAGAGACCTGGGAGGAATGTCAGCCCGGGACTCATAGCTACATGTGGCAAGTTATAATTGGTCCGAATTGTCTATACATTGAGCCTGAAACGAGATACTTGTTATTTGGCCATTGATCCAATTTTACTGCAAGGAATTCTAATTGGTCAACCACAGGCTAGGGTTGGGTTATAGATTACATCCTGTCTCTTTGTTCTGTGGAGAATCACTGAGGACAGTGAAGAAGGAACATCTGTCATCTACTTTCCAGCATAACAACTATGATGTGTTCTCTTTGAATAAATATATATTTTCTCCCCCTGATTTGCTTTGGGGTCAGTGTTATTGAAGAATAACATCAACTGCTATCAGTTCCTATTAATATACTTTAAGTGCCAACAGGTAGGATCGCAACACTGTTGATCCGCCATAAATTCCCTTGTTACAGGGGAGATGGAAGTTTGCTGTGTTCAACGGGGGGGCAATTGAATGTAAGCTTCACAATGTTTATTATTATTGTGAAAACATGTCTAGCCTGTCTATCTATGTGTAACAGGTTTGACCTGTTATTCTCAACCCACTCAGTTTTCTACCACAAAACACCAGAAAATTTACAAAAAGAGTAGAACCAGCTCACCTGCTTTTACACTATGATTTGACTATTAGATGTTCAATGTTTCTTTTGAAAATAATATTTAAAAAGGAATATTTTCACCATATTTAAACAAGAGTTCAGTTGACGTAGCATGGTTGACCTTTAAATGAGGGACAGGTTGTTATTTTCTCCCCTTAAAATGACCCACTAATCACTAAATAAATAATAATATACAGAAATGACATTGTGAAAGTAACAAAATAATTAATGGTGATAAGGGTGGAAAGTTGGCGTTAAGTGGGTTAAAATGCATAGAGGGGCGTCTCAAAATGTGTCAAAATGCAGAATATTTGCACTTTAGCAAGTCTTTATTTATATATAAAATCAGATTTATTGAAAATTCCATGTGGCCTTTATTAAAACCAGTTAAATGTAATCGAAAATGTAATCTACATCATCCCCAAAAGTAATTATTTATCATGAGAGGGCCATAAACAATAACTAGTAATCCTACATACTCAAAGAAATGTTAACATCTCACCTTTCTGGTAAAAATAGTTGCTGATATGAAGTACAAATATGAAATATCTTACAGTATATAATAGCCCTTGACTTGCCCAGGAGAGGAGGAACTTTACTGAGCGATTATGTCTATGATGGATGTGGATGAAGTCAATTCACCAGCACATTGTTCAACCTCAGTTGATGTTGTTATTACATTAGAAGTCATCCACTGGGTTTTGATACTTGATAAAAAGCCACTGTCTCATTGTGAAATAAAGATGCCCATAATAACATCTTCAACCTCCTTTCTCTCTTTACCAGGCTTTGACCCGGATGTTTCCACCATTACCCACATTGATCTATATGAGTCATACCCGGTCAACAATTAGCTGTCTATCCTGATATGCGTTTGTAATCCCAGTAAGTAAGTAAAGAGACTTGCAATGTGCACACTGCCTACAAAATGAGGTGGAAACTGAGCTGCACATCCTAACCTCCTGCCAAATGTATGACCATATTAGAGACACATATTTCCCTCAGATTACACAGACCCACAAAGAATTCGAAAACAAATACCACATTGTGCAATCACAGAGGCCAAAAGAAAAGGGCAACCAGTGAAAAACAATATATTTACGTTTTATTTATTTTCCCTTTTGTACTTCAACTATTTGCACATCATTACAACACTGTATATAGACATAATGACATTTGAAACGTCTTTATTCTTTTGGAACTTTTGTAAGTGTAATGTCCACTGTACATTTTTTGTTTATTTAAATGTGGTTTATTATCTATTTAACTTGCTTTGGCAATGTAAACATATGTTTCCCATGCCAATAAAGCCCCTTAAATTGAAATTGACTTGGGGCTTGTAGGGATAGCTCAGGGTTTCCAGCCCTTTCCTACCCCTCTTCTCAGTGTGGCTGTCCATTCGAGGGTGAGGTTTGGCAAAGGACAAGGGAGAGGGTTGTTGGAGTTCTCCTTTTGTCTTTTGCGATTTGATAATCCCAGAATACCTTTTACATTTTGAATATCACCTCCTCTTACGTCACTCACACAGTCAAGTCACCCGCATGTTTAACCACCCATATTTAACCACCCATTTTTAACCACCCATATTCCGGGAAGGGTCCCTCCCTTTCTTACACACACTCTCCCCAATTCCCACTTCGTACCCCATCTCCCCTCCCCCGATCCCCTCAAACCACCATATCCTGAGGACCTTATTCAAAACAGAACTCAAGACTGTGAGACACCGAGTGTTAGGCCAAAACTATCACAAACATGTCCCTCTCTCCAGCTATGCAGCCCTCCACCAAGTAGAGAGAGAGAGAGACTGTTATTTAAACAAAACCGGTAACTGTGTTTCTTGGATAACGCAAAAAAAAAGACTACAGTGAGAAATACACTACTGACTACTCTACAAAATGAAAAAAGTTATGTTCCGTGAATTATTTGGGATACATATCTACTGGAAACACATTAGTCTACATTACATTTGAATGTTCTTAAAACAGCAATAAAAGTCCCACTCACCGAGATGGAGTAGATAAGTGCAGCGATGCCAAGTGGCAGGCAGCAGCACAGCATGGTGAAAATGGAGTAGCCCAGGTAGTCTGGCAGAGGGTAAGGCAGAGCTCCATGGGTCACAAACACCGTAGGCTGGACTGTGACGGTGGACTGGTGGTACTCTCCCTGGGGGTACTGTCCCTGGGGGTACTGTCCCTGGGGGTACTGTCCCTGGGGGTATGGCTGGCCGTAAGGGGCCCCAGGTGCTCCTCCATACTGGGGCGGTGGTGCGTAGCCCTGGGGATTGGCGGGGTAGCCTGCTGGTACAGGGTATCCTGTGTTGGGGTACTGGGGGTGGTCCTGGTAGGGTGGAGGAGCTGGTTGTCCCATCCCAGACTTCTCATCTGGGTTCCAGCCTGGTGGTGGGGCGTTTGGCATCTTGTTGGGATCCATTTTTTTGTGCTGTTGGTGATTTGTTTCCCTTTTATCTTACTTCTCTCTTTCTTTATTTTGTGCCTCCTCTCAATCTCTCCAAGTGTTCTTCTGTGTCTTCTTCTGTGTGTCTCTGCCTAAATGGTCTGCCTGCCTACAAGCTGTGTAAAGCAAGCAATTACGTTCTCTCTCCCCCTCCCCTGTCCGTCCCTGGCAGCTCATTATGTTTAGAGGAGGCCTGTGTGGGTGAGCTGACAGGGAAGGGTTAGGGGTGGGGAAAGACTGAGTAGCTGACTGGAGTCAAATAACAAGTCCAGCAGTCAGGCAGAAATGCTGTCCATCTAATGCAGAGGTACCATAGCCTGGATAGGAGTTGTGCGCAACCCCATGGTGATATTTTGAACTACACCAGTAACAGTCACATTGAATTATTGTACTTATTGATAACTCTTCAGTGCAAGATATTCAAATACTTATTTTTCTTTGTTATGATGTAAAACTGTATATTTGATACTGTAATAAGGTAAAACTATAACAAAAGTGATGCTTAAAGTATTTGTTTATGGTAAGTGAACACAGGAAAAAAACAGCAAAGACTGTTGATTGAAGAATAAGAAGAAAAAGTAACAAAGATAATGCAACAAATGACAAGGCAATAATATAATGTAACATATATGATAATGTAACAAGATTATGTATCATAATGATAATATAACAAGATAACGCAACAAACAATAATACAACAAGATAATGTAGCATCGATAATGTAACAAGATAATGTAATATAATGTTGAAATAGCAAGACAATGTAACAAATTATAATGTAACAATATAATGTAACATAAATGACAATGCAACAAGACAATGTGTCATGCCCTGACCATAGTTTGCTTTGTATGTTTCTATGTTTTGTTTGGTCAGGGTATGATGTTGTATGTCTAGTTTGTCTGTTTCTATGTGTTTGGCCTGATATGGTTCTCAATCAGAGGCAGGTGTCAGTCGTTGTCTCTGATTGGGAGCCATATTTAGGTCCCCTGTTTTGTCATTGTGGGTTGTGGGTGATTGTTCCTGTTTCCTGTGTCGCTGTCTCTGTGTATGTCACCAGACATGACTGTTTCGTTTCTTGTTATTCTCGTTCATCGTTAGTTTGTTGTTTTGTTCGAGTATTCGGTTTTCATTAAAAGGAATATGAGTACTCACTACGCTGCATCTTGGTCCTCCTCTCTTTCTCCTAACGACGAGCGTTACACAATGTAACATTATGATAATGCGTCAAAATAATGTAACATAGCAATAAGATAATGTAACATAAATAGATAGATCCAGTGTGGCGGCCAAATAGATCCAGTCGGCCTGCTGGCCAGATAGGACAGCACGGAGGGCCAGATGAGACCAGTCGGTCATCCAGCCAAATGGGACCAGTCAGCCGGCCAGGTAGGTAGGTCCGGTCAACCGGCCAAGTAGGTAGGTCTGGCCCGCCGGCTAGGTAGGTAGGTCCGGCCAGAGAGATAGGTCAAGCCGGCCATTAAGGTAGGTCCGGCCTGCCTGCCTGCTAAGTTTGGAAAAATGTGGTGTGGCTGTGTTCAGTCATTATGGTCCAGGCCTTTGAAACCAACCTGGTCTCAGAGCATTTCCTATTATTCTGCAAGTAAATCCGAAACACTCCGTAAGATATGTTACGTTTTGTATGGTATGTATTAATTTGTGGATGTCCATCACTCATTTCATATGATATGTTACGAATTACAATTCAAATTTTATCTTACGAATTTGCAAAATATATAATATGTTACGAATTTGCTAAACGTACTATGTAAAAAATTTGCCAAATGTATGATATGTTACAAATTCTATCTAGGTGGCTAATGTTAGCTAGCTGGCTAACATTAGCTAAACTAGGGGTTAGGATTAGGGGTTAGGGTTAAGGTTAAGTTCAGGAGTTAGGTTAAAGAGTTAAGGTTAGGGGAATGGTTAACTAGCATGCTAAGTAGTTGCAAAGTAGTTAAAACGTAGTAAGTAGTTGAAAAGTTGCTAATTAGCTGAAATGCTGAAGTTGTTGCTGACGAGGTTCAAACTCGCAAACTTATACGTCCACCCATCCACCCCGAACAACCGCCCTACTTTCGTTTTTGCCTTAAGTAACTGTAATGGACATTTTTATGTTTGTGCTTTTCTTATAACTAATTTCTGTGTTCTATTCACGGGCTGTTTTATAAACCAATTTATGTGTTCGTGCAAGTGGTTGACTGTACACATCTTCACTATCAGTAGCTGCAATTTGGCAGTACGTCCAGAGCTTGTTTTGAAATATATCTCAGTTTCAAGGTCTCAGCTTAGAGAGAAGAAGCCTCGTGAGGTGTTGGTCTGTCACGTTATGAAACAGTATTGGTCAGTCACATGGATGAAACAAAATGGTAATGATTAAGAATTATGCTAAATCATGCAAATATAACTTGTCTGTGTATAGCCATATATAAGACAACTGCGGGGACTGCCCAGGCAGAGCTCCTGATTGACATGTGTATTATGGTGTATTGAGTTGGTTGGAACCTCTCCAGCGCGCTGACAAATAAAAAATGATTCATTTAAGATTGACTTTGAGTGACCTTGTGTAAGATTTTCCACTACATAACCATCTCTTTCTTATGTAACCATACAAAACGTAACATATCATGCATATCATACTTGTTTTTTTTGCCCTATTCACTTTCATTTGACCATTTCAATTTGTCTAGGTCATCTATCATATCTTTGTCATTTTAATATATTTATTTATTTTACTTTTTTTTTAAGAACTTCCAAATGCATTAACTTGTGCTCTATAAATAACGTTTGATTTGATACAGAATTACGCCGTACCGTAGATCAAACATGTCTTTCTAACACGTAGAAATAAGAAATCCTTAGGAGTCCTTCCTCTTACTCAAACACCAAGACAACATATCAAATTGCTTAGAAGAAGAAGAAGGCTGTCTTGTGATAGCATGGTCAGCATAATGTTATTAACACATTTCTAATTTACAGTATTTAGCCAAAACTTGTTAGCCTTTGCCAGTATAGCGGACATGAGCCGAATAATGGTTGCTCATGGTCACGTGAAGGAGGAGCTCCGCCTGCAACTTCAAAATCGGTGTCTGCCCTCGGCCCAAGAGGGAATTTCCTATTGGCCTAACGGTAAGACGTTGTTTTTTTCTCTGGTAAACTCAGGGTTTGTATCCCTTTTGTTACACCAGGAAGCTGAAACTCGGCCGCAAGTGAAACTTCCAGCAAGGCAATAACACCAAGCACACATCAAAATCAACATTTTGCAATTTCCAATTGCTGGTCAAAAGTAGTGCACTATATAGGGAATAGAGTTCCATTTGGGGTGCAGCCTGTCTGGGCTTTTATATTGAGAAATGTGATTAAAATTCAACTGCTAAACTGTCACTCAGGCTGTCAGAACAATACTTTTGCCATTGTCAAAGCAGGGGGAAATTAAACATCTCTGCAGAACAGATGGCCTTCTCTGGTTGTGGAATAGATGAAAAGTATTCAATCAAACATAGATTCATGTAGCTCCACCCTATAGAAGAAAGAAATAGAGAGAAACATACAACCCGTTATCTCTACCTTTTCCTCACCCCATCTTTCTGCATAATGATAACAAAGCCTTTTCCCTGTCATTTTAACTAAATAGTATATATAGAGTATACTGTAGGCCTAATCCTGTCATTCAGCCATCAAACCATTAACACATTTAACATTACACTGTACATTACCCTATCCCATCTGGACAAAAGGAATACCTATGTAAGAATGCTGTTCACTGACTATAGCTCAGCATTCAACACCCATTCAACACCCAGGGCCTGGGTCTCAACCCCGCCCTGTGCAATTGGGTCATGGACTTCCTGACGGGCCACCCCCAGGTGGTGAAGGTAGGAAACAGCATCTCCACTACGCTAATCCTCAACACTCCCCCACAAGGGTGCGTGCTCAGCCCCCTCCTGTACTCCCTGTTCACCCATGACTGAGTGGTCATGCACCCAACTCAATCATCAAGTTTGCAGACAACACAACAGTAGTAGGCTTGATTATCAACAATGATGAGACAGCCTACAGGGAGGAGGTGAGGGCTCTCAGAGTGTGGTGTCAGGAAAAAAAACTCTCACTCAATGTCAACAAAACTAAGGAGATGAACGTGGACTTCAGGAAACAGCAGAGGGAGCACCCCACTATCCACATCGAGGGCACAGCAGTGGAAAGTTTTAAGTTCCTCTGTGTACTGTACACATCACTGACAAACTGAAATGGTCCACCCACACAGACAGTGTGGTGAAGAAGGCGCAACAGCGCAGAGGCTGAAGAAATTTGAAGAAATTTGGTTTGTCAACTAAAACCCTCAAACTTTTACAGATGCACAATTGAGAGCATCCTGTCGGGCTGTATCACCCCTGGTACGGCAACTGCACCGCCCACAACCGCAGAGCTCTCTAGAGGTGGTGCAGTCTGCACAACACATCACCGGCGGCAAACTACCTGCCCTCCAGGACACCTACAGCACCTGATGTCACAGGAAGGCCAAAAAGATCATCAAGGATAACAACCACCAGAGCCACTGCCTATTTACCCTGCTATCATCCAGAAGGCGAGGTCAGTACAGGTGCATCAAAGCTGGGACCGAGAGACTGAAAAATAGCTTCTATCTCAAGGCCATCAGACTGTTCAACAGCCATCACTAGCACAGAGAGGCTGCTGCCTACATACAGACCTGAAATCATTGGCCACTTTAATAAACGGAACACTAGTCACTTTAATAATGCCACTTTAATAATGTTTACATATCTTGCATTACTCATCTGATACTGTATGTATATACTGTATTCTATAATATCTCTTGCATCTTAGCCTATGATACTGTATGTATATACTGTATTCTATACTATCTCTTGCATCTTAGCCTAAGAAGGCGCAACAGCGCAGAGGCTGAAGAAATTTGACATTGCTCATCCATATATTTATATTTATATATTCTTATTCCCATCCTTTACTTAGATTTGTGTGTATTAGGTATTCGTTGTGGAATTGTTAGATAGTACTTGTTGGATATGGCTGCACTGTCGGAACTAGAAGCACAAGCATTTCGCTACATTCGCAATAACATCTGCATGTGACCAATACATTTGATTTGATTTGAGACTGGAAATTGAGCTCAGGTGCATCCTGTTTCCATTGATCATCCCTGAGTTGTTTCTACAACTTGATTAGAGTTCACCTGTGGTAGATTCAATTGATTTGACATGATTTGGAAAGGCACACACCTGTCTATATAATGTCCCACAGTTGACAGTGCATGTCAGAGCAACAACCAAGCCATGAGGTCAAAGGAATTGTCCTGGGAGCTCCGAGACAGGATTGTGTTGAGGCATAGATCTGGGGAAGGGTACCAAAAAATGTCTGCAGGATTGAAGGTCCCCAAGAACAACCCGACCTCAACCCAATTGAGATGGTTTGGGATGAGTTGGACAGCAGAGTGAAGGAAAAGCAGCCAACAAGTGCTCAGCATATGTGGGAACTCCTTCAAGACTGTTGGAAAATCATTCCAGGTGAAGCTGGTTGAGCAAATGCCAAGAGTGTGCAAAGCTGTCATCAAGGCAAAGGGTGGCTACTTTGAAGAATCTCAAATTTATTTTTTTGATTTGTTGAAAACTGTTTTGGTTACTACATGATTCCATGTGCTATTTCATAAATATGATGTCGTCACTATTATTCTCTACAATGTAGAAAATAGTAAAAATAAAGAAAAGCCTTTGAATAGGTGTGTCCAAACTTTTGACTGGTACTTTATGTACTTTAATTTGAATAGGCCTGAAGGTGTCACAAAGGCTGTCTTCTGCTGGCTAGCAGGATCCATCTTCACCTGCCAGTAGCCACTTTCAAGATCCCAGGAGCTGAAGACCTTTGCTCCATGCAGTGACTCAAGGATTTCCTGGAGGTTGGGCATGGGATAGGAATCCAGGTGTTTTTGAATTTAGACATCAGTAGTCAACACAGAATCGGATGCTGCTACCCTTCTCCTTAACATGGACAAACATACTTACCACCTGTGTTTGTCCCAGTCTGTCTGTACAGACCTTTTGCCATTAGTGCAGGAGATTATATAATGCTTCCTTGGTGGATGTGTCCACAAGAGCCTTGATGTGGTTGTCAGATGGGCGATGCAACATATAGCCCTACCACTGATGATTCTTCACAGCTGGGCTCGTCCCATCTGACCTAGCCCTGGAGAAAAGGATGATTCTCATGCCGTCCTTCATGTCTCACTCCATACACGCATGTCCATAAGTTGAGTAATGTGCCAGTCTTGCACAGGAAGTCCAGACCCAGCACAATGGGGAAGGCCAGGAGGGACTTGTGCATCGTAAAGGTGTCCAGCAACCGTAACTCCTCCACAGGCAGAATGGCTTTGTCCATCTGCCAAGACAAACGCTTGCTCAGAGCATGGGGTATGGGGTTTCTTTGTAAGGTTCACCTTACAAACACCCTGTGTCCAACAATGGTTTACACTTCAACCCCTGCACCATCACGGGTACTATGATCCTGGCCAGGGGTTGTCTTCCCTGGTCACTAGAGCACTCAGGAAAAACTGCATTCCGATGGACTTTGGATCATGCTCCTTTGCCTTCATCTGGTGGCCACTTCTCCTGGTCCTTGCTGGGCCTTTGAACTGCTCTTTGCCTGCGATAGCATTAACCCCGTTCCAGTAGGTGGTCTGGCCTGACCAGTCACGTTCTATGAGGGTTCCAATCCGCACCAGCTCGTCAACTGTGTGGGCTGTCCCTTTGAGACTGCTGGCCAATTTCGGGTTACAATTTCCGAGTATCAGATTGATCATTTATTTTTCAGTGTGACCAGGCTTCCATAGCATACAAATAGTTCTGTACTGAAAAACGAAGTCTTGGATGCTCTCTTTTTGGCCTTGAATCCTGCCTTGAAGTCTTTTCTCTGCCTCAGGCTTCAGAGAGAAATTCCCTGAGGAAGGTATCAACCAGGTATCAACCTGTGCCACCAGTCTTTGGATGTGCACTGTAGAACAGTATTTATAGTTACCAACACCCCTTCATGTGTTAAAGGATGAAGAGCCAGAAATTCTTCACATTTCTCCCGATAGGTCAAAGGATCTTCATCATCCTACCGTCCTCCAAAGCTGGGAAACTTGACCTTCACTGGTAGTTTGTATTCGTGAACAGCAACGCCACTCTCTACCCAGCATCGGCCTCCAATTGTATTCTCTGTTACCCCAGTAGGCTCCCTTCCTGTCCTTAAACACACCGTGTCTCTTCTCTGTACAAACCCAGCATCTCTTCTTGCTGCAGACCCAGCAGCTCTCCTTGTCCCAGACACTGAGAAATGGACAGACAGCTTCATCACACATGGAGCTGCCACTTTCCTAGAAAGGTCCTTGAGTAATGTATCAAATTGTCTGTCTCTCCACGCCAAACAATCAACCATTGACTGCCTGATTTCTGTCATAGAGCATGAAAAGCATTTTGCAAGCGTTGGCATTTACGGTCAATATAGTGCCGGAGAACATCTTGCCTTACAGCATTGTAATGGAACGCCTGAATATCTCTTTCCACAGTCTTTAAGTGTGAAGTCAAACAATTGTATTCATCCTCTTCCTCATCATCGTTGTGGATCAGTTGCCTCAGGCCTGGGCCAAGGTGTGGTTCATCAGTAATCCCTTCTTCATCCTGAGAATCTCCCACATACAGTGCATTTAGTTGCTGTTAGATTGCGTACTGGGCTTTGTCTGATCACGAAGGGACCAGCCGTGGAAATCTAAAAGAAGCCCCTCTTCCTGCTCAAGGGGAAAATCCTCCCTCTCATGATGGATATCAACAAGAGTTGTTGAAGCAGCCATGGATAAGCAATTATCCTGTTAACAACACAGAGAACTATATCTCTCACTGTCCCTTCGTGGTTGCCATTTTCTGTAACAAACTTGCATAAACCACACAACCTTGTCAGAAATAAATATTAGGAAAGCTATTCAGTGCAATGGTGTATCGATAGGAATAATATGGGTTTCAACATAAACAACAAAAGCAAAGTACAATAATCAGCAACACATGAATAGACCTGTCAGAGCCAACAGTAACCATAAGAAAATCTTACTCCTACCAGAACCTCTGGTTGATTCTTTCAGTCCTTGAATGGAAGTCCAAATCCAAATCCATAGAAATATTTGTAATCCAAAGGAAAGAACCCTAAAAAATCAAACTAAAGGTTAATCCCAACGGAATCTGGATGCAAAGTCACAATCCAACTGAAAAAGGTAAAGGTCCAAGTGAAAAGGATGTCTCTGAACTATTCAGTGTCTATTATACCACCAAACAGTTGTTTGGGTGAGAATAGAGGACTAACTGGCACAGAGCAAAACAATGCCAGCTCTCTCTCAAAATAGGCTTGCAGACAAATGGCACCTGTGGCTTGGCCCACACCTCCGAGCACACCCATACCTGCAGCCTTAAATACCTACACAGAGCAATACATTATTTTCTGAAATTCATAATTTAATTTCTTTCAAGGGCAGCATATTATGCTTTCATGATGATAACGCATGTTAGAACGGTATGACACTACACATACTGTACCTGTCTATGTAACCGGTGTGAAATGGCTAGCTAGTTAGTGGGGTGCGCACTAACAGCGGTTCAATCGGTGACTTCACTCGCTCTGAGACCTTGAAGTAGTTGTTCCCCTTGCTCTGCAAGCTCTGGGCGTACTGCCATTGTCATCGTGACAAACCAAATAAAGCAGACGACTTACCACCTAAGTCGTTATCTGATCAAGACTTTATCTGATCACGACTGCTTTCAACATCTTAATGCTTTAATTCAGATGTTGAAAGCAGTCGTGATCAGATAAAGTCTTGATCAGATAACGACTTAGGTGGGAAGTCGTCTGCTGTATTTGGTTTGTCACGATGACAATAGAAGAACTAGAAAGGGTAATTTACCTAAAGAAAACGGTGTGCTTGATTAAGGTATCCATCTAGCTTTACTCAAGTGTGGCCCTGCTTCACGTTTTAAAGTTCGAATGACGTTTCTATTGTAAACAGTTTGAGCAGTAGCGCGCTAACAAATGATAACAATAAGTCAGAAATACACTACATGACCAAAAGTAGGTGGACGCCTAATTGTCGAACATCTCATTTCAAATCATGGGCATTAATATGGAGTTGGTCCCCCCTTTGCTGCTATAACAGCCTTTGCTTCTGTAACAGGCTTTCCACTAGATGTTGGAACATTGGTGCTGGGACTTGCTTCCATTCAGCCACAAGAGCATTACTGAGGTTGGGCACTGATGTTGGGGGATTAGGCCAGGCTCGCAGTCGGCGTTCCAATCCATCTCAAAGGTGTTCGATGGGGTTGAGGTAAGGGCTCTGTGCAGGCCAGTCAAGTTCTTCCACACTGATCTCGACAAACCATTTCTTTGTGCACAGGGCCATTGTCATGATGAAACAGGAAAGGGCCTTCCCCAAACTGTTGCCACAAAGTTGGAAGCACAGAATCATCTAGAATGTCATTGTATGCTGTAGTGTTAAGATTTCCCCTCACTGGAACTAAGGGGCCTAGCCCATTAAAATGAAATGAAAAACAGCCCCAGGCCATTATTCCTCCACCACCAAACTTTACAGTTGGCACTATGCATTGGGGCAGGTAGCATTCTCCTGGCATCCGCCAAGCCCAGATTTGTGCGTCGGACTGCCAGATGGTGAAGCGTGATTCATCACTCCAGAGAACACGTTTCCACTGCTCCAGAGTCCAATGGCGGCGAGCTTTACACCACTCCAGCCGACGCTTGGCATTGCACATGGTGATGTTAGGCTTGTGCGGCTGTTTGGCCATAGAAACACATTTCATGAAGTTCCCGACAAACAGTTATTGTGCAGACGTTGCCTCCAGAGGCAGTTTGGAACTCGGTAATGAGTGTTGCAACCAAGGACATTTTTACCGTCTTCAGAAAGGTAATTCGACTGCCAATGTTTGTGTATGGAGATTGCATGGCGGTGTGCTCGATTTTATACACCGGTCAGCAATGGATGTGGCTAAAATAGCCAAATCCACTAATTTAAAGGGGTGCCCACATACTTTTGTATATATAGTGTATGCGACTGTATTGACTCACTCTTATCACATTGTTTGAAGAAATGGAATTGAGCATTGGAAATACAAATAATACATGCAGGGTCTGTCTACTTCTGGACTAAACAGCATGGTCAACTGAGTTTTCAAAGTGAGTATTCAGTCCAGGAGTATGGGTAAACAGTCCAGGAGTCCGGGTAAACTACTCTTGCACAAAAATGTGTAGGTCTAATGCTCTTCTTCAGCTTGTTTCTTCTTGTCTAACTCACAAACCCTCTGACCTTCTGGTTGTATCATACAATGATACTCTCCACAAATTTGATTCCACAGCCCGTATCAGCTGACTCTCATATCTCAGTTACCATGGCAACACATGACCTGCCATGACCACTTTTGAATACACTGTAACCCATGATAAGTTGATTTTGTTATCATGGCCATACTCTATTCAAGGTAGAATGCCTGTGAGTAGAGTTTGGGATTTGGACTGTAGCTCGGAAACGGGCAAGGACATACTTAATTATGCTGGAGGATATTTATGACCTTGACACACTTTCACTTTTAAAATAATGACATAAGCTGGTGTTCATACCATAGACCGTTTGGTTTATATTGTAAAGGACTGTTTCCATGTGCAGTCCAGATAATCTTAGTCTTTCTCAATCGCATACAAGCAATTTTGGGGATCTGTGTTGAAATGTATCTACACTGAGTGTACAAAACATTAACAATACTTTCCTAATATTGAGTTTCACCTCCCACTCCCTTTTGCCCTCAGAACAGCCTCCATTTGTCAGGCATGGACTCTAAAAGGCATCAAAAGCATTCCACAAGGATGTTGGCCCATGTTGACTCCAATGCTTCCCACAGTTGTGTCAAGTTGGCTGGGTGTCCTTTGGGTGGTGAATCATTCTTGATACACATGGGAAACTGTTGAACATGAAAAACCCAGCAACGTTGCAGTCCTTGATACAAGCCGGTGCACCTGGCACTTACTACCATACCCCGTTCAAAGGCACTTGCATATTATGTCTGGCTCATTTGTCTCAAGGCTTAAAAATGGTTCTTTAACCTGTCTTCTCCCCTGATTGAGGTGGATTTAACAAGTGACATCAATAAGGGATCATAGCTTTCACCTGGTCAGTCTATTTCATGGAACGAGCAGGTATTCCTAATGTTTTGTACAGGCAGTGTAGTTTTGATGAATGTATTAATGTTTTGAGGAGGCAACTACATTTTTAAAATTATTTTACTGTTTTGCAAAGGCCACAGCGTTGTGTCTTGTGAACACTGTTTTGAAAAATATTTTTCAAAAAAATGCTTGTATGCGTTTGAGAAACACTGTACCAGTCTTTTTGCAGTGTTTCATGTAATCCAGTAGATGGCGATGTAGAAGTAGTTTTGAACCACTCAGGACATGGGCCTTAGGTCAAAAACAGAAAAGAATTTGCAGTATTAACATTTGAGGAGCCTATCAGAGACTTATTTTATTTAGAGATTCAGCATCTATTAGTATAATGTAATGTAACATTGGACACAGTCATAAAAGGTAACTCTTTTAATTTGAATTACAAACATAGACACCATCTACTCATTTGCCAAGAAACATCTCAATGTAGACCGCGACTCACTAAAAGCCAATTGGGGAGAAAACCCTCTTCAGGGACAGTAATTGTTTGTGTGGTATCTAACAAACTAAAATAACATTAATGTTGTTTTGGTGGCAAACACTCTCAATCAAAACTATATCATCCGCTTATTGAAATCATTTTAATATTCTGTAATATTAAAAAAACATTGCATTTATCATACAACAGATTCTACTGCATAGACCAGCGCACTTTTCTACATTCAACTCAAAAGTTAATATAGGAATAATCAAGATTAAGGTGTGTGAATAGTTATTGACATTATAATAGTTTATGGCTATCGGTACCTATTTTACAGTAATGTATATGCATGTAAGATTATTAGGTGACAGTATGGCAATTCAAAACACACACAAACAGTCAAATCTACCGCATATTTTCCACATACAGGTGGAGCCACTAAAGGTGCAAAACATTGCAATGAAATAATGAGTGAGTCGACACACAGCATCTTTTGGTTATCTGTTTAAATACAAAGAACATGGGGGAAAAATCGTGTCCTGCTTTGTCTGTCTGTGTGTGCTCGCTGGTGGCGAGTTACAGTGTGAGTATTGGGCGGAGCAGAAACAGGAGTAATGGGCGGAAGGGAGAACAGCAACACAGGTAAAAGCAGCACACCTCTGATCTCCAATGGCACAGTACCACCTCCCTCTTGGGAAGACAGCACCACTCTCTAAAAAACAACCTCCATTAGACAAAAAACAAGCCAACTCCACCCATCAATTTATATCTCTTGATTGATGCAGAACCAAGAAGTCGATTTGACCTGCTGCTAGGTGGGCGTTTGGTTCCTAGCACTCACTGGCCCGAGCTGTGGACAGAAAGAAAGATGACTTAATATCTTGAATCATTAAAAGCCATTCATTACCAAGCCATGTGAGATAACACAGACATACGGCTCTCCGTTGGGCAGCCATAATGATCATGTCATCACAGGCAAAACAGTGACAGCCATGGCTATAGTTCTGGACTGGACAAGAGTTTTTTGAGAGATTAAGAGTTTTTTGATGATGAGCACAATTAATATTAGCAGCACAGATGCGCAGTGCAGTTCTGTTCAGCAGTGGGAAGGATGTGCCACACCCAGCCTACATCAGCTGGTGAGCTACAGGGGAGCAAGCGATGAGTGTGGGCAGATAGGCAGACAAGCTCCGCTCCGGCTCTGCCTAAACAAGTTTTTTAATGAATTGTAATATTTGTAGCTACTTTTTAAGTAAATACCCGCAGTCAACTTGTGCAATACATTAGGAGATAAAGCAGATTGCGTTCTTCATTTCACGTGTCATATTATTTTACATTATGAAGCCCTACCGTAGTTCACTAGAACAGATGAGCCAGTCACGTGTTTGTTTGTAAATAGCACAACAGGAGAAAGCGGGAGCAGGTGAGTCCAGCTGTTTATTTGGTTTAACTTGCTAGTAAGCTAAGTAACTGGCTGAATTAACAAGAAGACGGGGCATCATATAGTGGTGCTAGCTTTCTACTGTGTTTGAGAAGTCAAAGCGCTTTGGATGAGTTATCTATACAGCTGTTACTGCTATCTTGATTTCCTTGCATGTGTTCTCCTCTCTGTTCTCAGCAGCCTCAGTCTGCTCCTCTGCTCTTTTCTCTGAGCAGAGCAGGCAGACAGGCCGTGGCCCTAACGACTCCACACAGACACAGCGTGAACACATGCTGCTCTAGAGAAAGCGGCAAAACTGAATTAATTTGCACAATTTCTCTTGTTGACATTTGCTTGTAAATGTCCAAACTCACCAAAAAGGACATTCAGTAGCTACTACCTATATACTGTATGTATAACTTCATGAACTGGATTGCCTGTCTTTGCTTTTAGTTTATTTTTGCTTGCACTCATTAGCATATCATCTAGCATATCAGCCTCCATGGAAATAACTATTACTTGTGTATTTTTTGTTGTTGTTGCGTTTTAATGGCCCCTTGTTTACTAAGGATGGATTGACGATATGAAAATCTGGATAGCGCTCAACTCTACAGGCGATTCTCTTGCTTCCCGTAGCTAGCCAGTCACCACCACTTCTAGTTAGCTACCCTTTGCCTGGTAAGAAACACAAGCTGCTTTGCAAAATTAAAAACAATAGCAGCATTGAATTTAAGAGTAAAACAACAGTCTAGCTATGTTTTAATAGTAAAGCAACAGTCTAGCTATGTAATAATAGTAAAACAACAGTCTAGCTATGTTTTAATAGTAAAACAACAGTCTAGCTATGTTTTTCTCTCCCTTGAGTATAGAAAATTAGGCTGTCTTTGAATTTGTAGTCTCGCTCAGCCCTCCCACTTTCCCCACTTGTAAGGGGTGCATATCTGATGGCAGGGAAGTCAGACGCAGGAGAAAAGAACTTGATAATAGCCGGAGCAGATTAATAGTAAAACCAACGGCATAGGAAATTCAAAGTATGGGCACAATAACCCGACGCGCACCAGTCATACAAAATGTGCACAAGCACTTACAATAAACAATACCACACAAAGACATGGGGGAAACAAAGGGTTAAATACACAACACATAATGAGGGAAATGAGAACCAGGTGTGTGGGAAAACGAGACAAAACAAATGGAAAATGAAAAATGGATCGGCGATGGCTAGAAGACCGGCGACGTCGACGGCCGAACACCGCCCGAACAAGAAGAGGCATCGACTTTGGCAGAAGTCGTGACACCACTGCATTTCATAGACAGGTTCTGTAGCCAACGAAGCCAACTCTACCTTTTTTCCTCCGAGAAACGGCTTGATTCTAGCCCTTGTCGTTCAAAAGATATGACCCATAATCCCAGCGCTACGTTTTTTTCTTTCTGTCATGCATTGATGGGCAATCTGGGAAGCATTCAGCAGGATGCAACATTTTGGAATGTTCAGATAGAAATATGGTATGTAGAACAAACATGCCTCTGACATGTTGAATAAGGAATAATGTTGGCTCTATTCATGGAATTTCTATCTGCAACATTCGAGAACGTTTTGCCTACAGTATATGCAGACATTTGGTGACACAGAAAGACAGGTAAAGGAATAGAAAACAATTTATTGACTAAATTCCTCTTGCCACTACACTATATTTGACTGGGTAAATTCGTCTGATGAGTCTAAATATGAGATTTTTGATTCCAACCACGTGTCTTTGTGAGACGCTGAATAGGTTAACTGATTTCTAATCCTTTTTCTTGAAGAGGATATTTTGTAATGATCACTCAAACATACCAGTCAGTTATATAAGTTCATTATATTCCTAGCCAAGACTTATGCATCCAGATGGCTAGGAATCATCCAGTGTAAAGTGTGGGCCAATCAGAGAGGAGATTGAGAGGTCAGGGGAACCGACCTTGGTCGTTGAGTGGCTGGGCGGCGTTGCTTCCTGACCTCCTCCTGCAGAGAGAAAACCAGCGTGTCAACTCACACTACATTTCATTATACATTATGACACCTAGCTACATAACACACACACATACACCTACCTGAAACGTACAGTTTCACACAAAGAATGTGCCCTGATCTGGACTGAACTGAGCATGCACTGATATGATAGATAATTTACCTTTTGTCCTGGTTGAACTTGCATCTGCAGTGTCCGCCTGTTATAAGAAGAAGGGTCACAAGTTAATCTGTGTCCTATGTTAATGTGAGCATGTGTAAATACATGCTATGACTGTGTCATCATGTGTGAGTATGAGTATGTGTATGTGTTTATGTGATGGAGTCTTACTGAAGAGGATGGTGATGCCGATCAGACACAGAACTGCTGCCAGGATCAACCCCCCAACACGTAGCCTGTGATAATCTGAACAGAGAGAGAGAGAGAGCGACCCGGAGAGAGAGCAGGAGAGAGTGCAGGAGAGAGCGAGAGAGAGAGTGCAGGAGAGAGTGCAGGAGAGAGAGAGAGCAAGAGAGATAGAGTGCAGGAGAGAGTGCAGGAGAGAGAATAATGGGAGCGAGAGAGAGTGAGAGTGAAAAAGCATTAATCATACACAGTAAGCCAGGGATGTTGAGAGTTGTTGAGTGTTCTAAAAGATGTATCTCTCTGCTCACCAAAGGTAAATGGATCCTCCTCCTCCACTGTAGGGGCAAAAACATGACAAATGTCAGTTTATACAGCATCTAGACACCTTCAAAAATAATACAAAGAACTGGAATGCACCCAACCTCAAAATGGGCAAATAGCGAATGGCCTACTTTACTTGTGAATCAATGATTTATCTGGAGACCATATTAATGCATGTCAAAAGATTTAGAGTAATAAAACTATGGAACGCTATTATGATAAATAATTGTCAGTTACATACTTTCTTTCTGCTCCTCTGCGAACACAAGGGACGCAACTGCTAACAGAAGAGACACAATGGTAAGCACACAGCATAATGCATTGACAACATGGCATCCCAACAATGTCCCAAACAAGTCAGCTTTCCGTCCCTGTGACAAGTGCACTTGTAACTTTAGTGGTCTCTCAACGGCTTTCACCTTGAATAGCACTGGAGAAGGTCAATGAATCTATCCTTCCTCTATTTAGTTCTAGATTGGTATACTATTCATATCCATAACCATATGTATTTCATAACATTACATAAACATATTCTCTCTCTCACTCAAAACATACAATAGTATCTACTGTGCTGAATACTGAGCCAGAGTTGTGAGTGAAGACTGGGCAAAACAAGATGAACAGAGATGGTAGCTTTGGGGAAACCTAAGCAGGAAGTGGTATTAATAGCTATGTATGATTGGTCTTTAAGACCTGCCACTCACATGTCAATAAAATCAAAGCAGAGATATTTGCCATCTTCAAACTCTCTTTCACCTGGAGAAGACAGAACATAAATAATTGAGGGAAACAAAGTAATGGCATAATAATATGATCATATTATAATATTAGGCTGACTTTATATGATAAAGTAGCTGACCATTATGACTGCAGTGCACCCTAGCAAATTGGCACTCATCCTCCCTGCCCTTTTCACACCCACATAAGCAGCTCTGCTGCTCAAAATTAAGAAAATAAATGTACCCGCCTGATTGTCTGAACAAGGCTCCACTTGTTAGAATTAAATTACCCTGGTCCCACTACCTATTTGATTTGATTAGACCTTTTCAAACCCGGGAAGCTAATGGCAGCTCATACAGTGCCCAAAACTGGCTCACACCAGTTCCAATGTCAACAGAGACCTGACACAACATTTAGCTTTCCCCTGGAGTCCCATATTTGATTTTGATTTGTACAAAATGGCTTCTGAGCAGCGTAACCCATGTGATCTTGAATGTTGCCCAGAGTGCTTTGCTTCATCTCATGCCAAACCTTCAAACCTAATTATGTTTCAGCTATTCCTTGTTGAATATATATTTTGGGCTATAATGTCTTTATAATCATATAACTGTCAAATGACATAAAGGAGTAGAAAATCCACAAGGGAAAAAATGCTGGATCATTGAGCATGGCTCCAGCGCCAAAACATAAAGTAACTAGACCCCAGTGATTTTCCATCACACCATATGAATAAAAGACAAAGAGAGGAAATCACCTCACCCATCAGCAACCACACACTAACAATAACCCACCCTCAGGTTTCTAAAGTATCCATGAGAGAAAGAGAGACAATGGCAACCACATAACAAACATGCTGGGGCTTGAGCAGAGTTCCAGGGGGTTGGCCTTCTTTGATCATACTCTGCCTAACATGATGGTTCTGGAAGGGCTGGATACTGATTTGGACAGGAATGGAGTCTCGAGGAGATTTGGTAGCTAAATCCCTTATGTCACAACTCTCACGCTCCCCTTTTGTTTCTGCTCATGATAAGGCTACATTTATTTTCCGTCATGTGGTGTACGCCACCAGCCACATACTGGACAAGCACCAGATACAATCTTCAAGGATTCAGAATCCCATTATTCTTCTCAATATATCCTATCCAGGTTCCAGGGTTTAAGAGGGTACACTACGCTACTAGACCATGTGTGTTGTGGTTTTTCACTATGAGCTAAAAGGGGTTTAAGAGTGTAATAGGCCTACACTTTGCCATTGCATAGCGAGTAGTATATGTTACATTACGTGAGTACCATAAATTAGTATGTTTTTGGTCACTTGGTATTTTCCTGCCATGGTAGTATAATGAAAAAACTACAACTACTATTTTGTCATTGTAGTACCATGGTAAAGTTTTGTAAAGGCAGCTCCTATAACAACACTACAGCTCCTATAACAACACTACAGCTCCTATAACAACACTACAGCTTCTGTAACTACAGCTCCTATAACAACACTACAGCTCCTATAACAACACTACATATCCTATAACAACACTACAGCTTTTATAACAACACTACAGCTCCTATAACAACACTATATATCCTATAACAACACTACAGCTCCTATAACAACACTACAGCTCCTATAACAACACTACATATCCTATAACAACACTACAGCTTCCATAACAACACTACAGCTTCTGTAACTACAGCTCCTATAACAACACTACAGCTCCTATAACAACACTACATATCCTATAACAACACTACAGCTTTTATAACAACACTACAGCTCCTATAACAACACTATATATCCTATAACAACACTACAGCTCCTATAACAACACTACAGCTCCTATAACAACACTACATATCCTATAACAACACTACAGCTTCCATAACAACACTACAACTCCTGTAACAACATTACATATCCTATAACAACACTACAGCTTCTGTAACTACAGCTCCTATAACAACACTACAGCTCCTATAACAACACTACAACTCCTGTAACAACACTACATATCCTATAACAACACTACAGCTCCTATAACAACACTACAACTCCTATAACAACACTACAACTCCTGTAACAACACTACAGCTCCTATAACAACACTACAGCTCCTATAACAACACTACAACTCCTATAACAACACTACATATCCTATAACAACACTACAGCTCCTATAACAACACTACAGCTCCTATAACAACACTACAACTCCTATAACAACACTACAACTCCTGTAACAACACTACAGTTCCTATAACAACACTACAACTCCTGTAACAACACTACATATCCTATAACAACACTACAGCTCCTATAACAACACTACAGATCCTATAACAACACTACAGCTCCTATAACAACACTACAGCTCCTATAACAACACTACAACTCCTGTAACAACACTACAGATCCTATAACAACACTAGAGATCCTATAACAACACTACAGCTCCTATAACAACACTACAGCTCCTATAACAACACTACAACTCCCATAACAACACTAGAGATCCTATAACAACACTACAGCTCCTATAACAACACTACAACTCCTGTAACAACACTACAGCTCCTATAACAACACTAGAGATCCTATAACAACACTACAGCTCCCATAACAACACTAGAGATCCTATAACAACACTACAGCTCCTACAACAACACTACAGCTCCTTTAACAACACTACAGCTCCTACAACAACACTACAGTTCCTAAAACAACACTACAGCTCCTACAACAACACTACATATCCTATAACAACACTACAGCTCCTACAACAACACTACAGCTCCTATAACAACACTACAGCTCCTACAACAACACTACAGTTCCTAAAACAACACTACAGCTCCTACAACAACACTACATATCCTATAACAACACTACAGATCCTATAACAACACTACAGCTCCCATAACAACACTACAGCTCCTATAACAACACTAGAGATCCTATAACAACACTACAGCTCCTACAACAACACTACAGTTCCTAAAACAACACTACAGCTCCTACAACAACACTACAGCTCCCATAACAATACTACAGCTCATATAACAACACTACAGCTTTTACAATAACACACAGCTAAAACAGAGAGCCTCCCTCTATCTTATAGCAGTGTCATACTATTTGGCATTTGGCAGCAACCAGGGAAAAAAATCCCCCCCTGGTTTCTTTCCAAGCGCACCCTCCCTCTCCCCAGCAATGTTGGTGAGGGAGAGGGAATGCAAGAAGCGGGAAGCTCTCCAAAAATCGGTCGTGGATGGTTTACGATTCAATACAGGGAGAGAGAGAGGTAGACTCTCCCGGGGTTCTTTCTTTCCACGTTTTCAGACAGACGCCAACACCCTTTTTCACTGACGCTCAACAGGTTTGCTCAGCTTGAAAATAGGCTGAGTTTAAATTGAAGTTGCATGCGCTGGAGAGGAGGAGGATTTTATTATTTGTTTGTCATTGGTTGCTTTCAATGACCTGTTGTTGCCACTATGACCCAATCACCTCTCCATACTCATACAGGTTCACTCTTCGCTCCCCCATAGTGGTGCCTGGACTCCCCCATGGTGCCTGGACACAGGAATCTAGCGTGCAGCTAATTTAGGAACAAAACATACCACTGAGACTATACCTTTGAGGTATAATAGGAACGCAAACACACTGGGAAAACATTCTAATGTGGTAAGGGACTGTGATAGAGCACTACAGTATTGCATGTATGTATTCATATTACATCTGGAATAAATAACATCTGATATTTAACCTATTTATTTCATGCTGTCAGAATTGTTGATTAAAAATGTTATGGGTCCATTCTTCCATGCTGTCTCATAACCAAAACCGAACCAGACAGAAACGAGTACCAGACATTTCTGTGAACGTTTTAAGTTAGCTGGGTAAACTATAGTCGATATTTGCTCATACAGTGTTGTTTGTCTGTCAGTCAGCCATAGATGGCTATTGAAACCACTCCTTGTTGTTAGTGTTTGATGAAGAAGTAGCTGCAGGAGCAAAGCAGGGCAATGTGTTCCTCTGGCTGCTCAATGGAGGGGGGGATGTGGCATACTATAGCCATGACTCATCCCTCCTACCCACAGCCACAAGGTCAACAATAGCAGCAACAGCAGCTCCACTGTTTAAAGGTTAAAGAAGTCATGCGGCCTTCCCTTCAAGGGAAAGACCTTGGTGTTGCTTTGCTGTGCTTCTGAGGCAGTGAGGCCTTGAAATAAGCTTTTCATATATCTGAAGTAAAGAGTGATGGTGTTGCTATGGTGAATGTATGATGAACCCTAATTATCTGAAACTGAGTCAAATTAGCCTTAAACTGAGGAAAAATAGAACCATGGCTTACCTATCATCTCTTGTGATTTGTAATGTCTCACAGAATAAATAAGTGTCCCACTCTGTGATCACACTGAATCTCTCATTTTTAATGAGGCAGTCTCTCTGAGGTCCTCACTTTTGAACGTTGCTCATCCGTATTTGAGGTCTAGACAAACATTGTGTATGATTAGAGCCGGCAGTAGGCGACCCACTGAAGGCAGTAGAATACGTTTAGCTTTTGAGTGTGAGATAACATTTATATGTCAGTTTTAAGTCCGTCTGTCAGTATCAATCACCTTAGCAACAGCACTGTGCTGGAGTAACCACAGTGAATAAAGATCAGTCCAGGATAACAGCTCTATCAGGCTTCTTATCAGCTGGGCTGTTTGCACTGTACCAGAACCCCAGATCCCTGTTATCACAGATCCATAAGCATAGACTTGAAATAGAACAACAATTTCATAATAACATGTCTGTCTACTAATCAATCATTCATTCTATTTCAAAATGTCTATTAGCTTACCCATGTCACACTAGTGAGCAGAACATAACTGAGCCATGTCGTACTGTGTTGGCATGGTTACGCATCACCATAGTTGCAGGAGCCATGCTGAAAAGGACAATGTAAAAATAAAATATCCAAGCCAGCACGGTAGCCTACGGTTTGGGTTGGCACAATAGTGTGTGAAGGGTACCACCAAGCTGTTGAACAGAATTGGTCATTCAAATGTAATTCCCCACACACAGCGGCATGTACACTGATGCATTTTCCATTATAGAAGGACAGCACCACAACTAGCCTACCAGTCCCAAACGTATTATCTTGCGACATTAATTTTATCAAATACTGAATATTCTGATCCAGTAAAAAAAAATAGATTTGCTAATGGGAGAGGACATGTAACATTAGTATCGCATCATTAAGGCTGACCACCCCTCCACCCATCAAAGCACAGCTGGACCACAGCTGGATGATGAGCACCACAGACATTAAAATCTGGCTCTAGAAAAATGTATTGAATACAATAAAGGAAGGACCACGTGTTCCGTTGTTTTCCATGAGCGTTATGCCAGATAAAATACTGAATATCACGCGGATTTAATTGGGTCCTCCCTCTTTTAGAAGAGTGCCTGGACACCAGTGCTAAACGGAATAGAAAGGAGAAGAAAAGTTGCCGATGGTCAAAATGTTGCTTTAAGCCTATAGGTTATGGACTTTTTGTTTGGATATTACAAACAACATCCAGAACACTGTTGTAGAACAGCCCGAGTAAATAACTGAATTCATAAAAGCAGGTTAACAAATACATCTGCGTGACGCAGAAACACGATTTATAATACTTGCACATGGCTCTGGCTCATATGCGCTCGTTCTGTCTGTCTCGCATAGGCCTATACTGTAGGCTACAAACTGAAACTATATTACATGCAGGTTCGATCTTTGTTCTATAAACATAATTCATAGCCTAATAAAGATTGTACCCTTTAGAGTATTTTAGTTAGGCTAGTCAACTTTTTCCCAAATCTGAGCAACTCTTGCCAGGAAAGAAAAGGATATGCCTATAAAGGAATTACATATATGTTAAGGTCTTACTAGGGATAGGCTACTACTACTAGAACATGTAGAGTGATAAGTTTGTCTTGGTCAAAGATGCGCTAAGCAAACATTTTAGAAATTACTTAAAACAAGATTAGCCTATTGTTGTCTTGAAATGAATAGAATAAATAACGGTTAACATACTCATACTTTTGATGAAACTACAGCTAAGCATTCACTCGAACTCTAATTGTTAGAAAACTAAAACTTACCTCCGACACGCGTTAAACCCAAATGGAGATGTGTGTAGGGGGGGGAAAAACAGGAAATGTCGGGCATGGAGCGACACACAATAGACGAACGTACTCTTGAGTCAGACAGACGCCAACACCCTTTTTCACTGACGCTCAACAGGTTTGCTCAGCTTGAAAATAGGCTGAGTTTAAATTGAAGTTGCATGCGCTGGAGAGGAGGAGGATTTTATTATTTGTTTGTCATTGGTTGCTTTCAATGACCTGTTGTTGCTATAACAAATATAGCAACAACATGTAAAAACTGTGATATGGAAGGTACCAAATCGAACATTATCACATCAATATATTCAAAATAGTTGTGTACAGTACCTGTTTTGGTTACATATTCTATCTTGAGAGCATGCACAGTGCACATCTCTGAATACAAACAGTTGTGCATGTTGTTTACTTCTAACAATGGTATCCAATGGTATTTATTTGGCTTTTCATTAATAAGAATTTGCACAAACAATTGAAGGCTAATCGTTTTAGCTCAGCTATAGCTAAATGAAATGTATTTTAGTTGTTCGATCATACATCTCACTACCACCGTAAAACACCTGAGAATAAACTCATATATTTGAGCCAATAAAGAAACAAAACAGTAAATAGATGTATTGTGGTCCACCCACCCTCCATCCGCTCTCACATCCATTCAGGTGTCATTACATTGTCATGGCCAGAGTCCTGCCCCATTCCCACCCCCGAATCTTCATCATTAGAACAACAGCAACCAGTTAGTCAGATTCCATCCTTTAGAGATGCTTAGAGTTCACTTGTGTCATCTTCAGATTTTCTTTTGTTGTTGTAGGGAAAAAAATGGAGATTGAAACAAGATTTAAAAAATTTTTGCACACACAGTACAACAGTACAGTGTAACAATCATATGAAAGGACATTTCTTATACAGTATAAATTATGTGAAGCATTTATGTAGGCCAGGTAAAGGGTTTATAAAGACATGGATATAAAATAGGCTCTTACTTGTTCTTTCTAGTGCATTTGGGATCTGAAGAGAGAATAATGAGATGTTACTACAAACACTGACAAAGTCTGGGTCTATCCTCTTGAGTTACATTCATTATGTAAGAACGTATTAGTAATTGGGCTATGTGTACTTACTAAGTAGGACAAACAAGCCACCTGCTACAAGCAAGCCTGCAATGATCAGGCCTCCAATTCGTAGTCTCTCATAGTCTGGGAAATTCAACATTCAACAGCTAAGAATCACACAGGCGCAATGATTCATCCAATGTCAGAAGCATATTTCTGATGCGCTCATGTCATTTCATATCCAATAAGAATATGGTCACTTACATACCACTATGTTCATTTTGTTTGGTGGTGGGGATTTATCAGTTCCATTTGAATGAGTGTAGAGGAATGAGCTACTTACTGTAAACAAATGGATCTGCAGACGAGAGAGGGGGGAGGAGAGAAAGGGAGAACAGAAAATTAACCTCAAGCAAATTAAACACATGTTGCTCTGACTGGCTGCACAGTGTGTGATTCTGGTTTAAGTGACAGTGATCAAATCTGCTGACAATAGTTAGTTCTCATTCACAGTCACTGAAAACAAGAACCTCATGAAAAACAGATGAGTCTAACAAAGAGCAAGTTTTGACCAACTCGTCAGACAACTAGAGACAACACTAAAGCAGATGTGTCTTACTTGCTTCAGTTTCCTCAAAGAATGCACAGAGAACTAGGAGAGAAAAAGAAGAATCATTTTTAAAACATTTGTCATTTGGTGGATAGATCTATGTGTATATGTAGTTTTGATCATGTTAAGGGTCAAGGTCAACTGTCATTTCTTGGAAGGACACAAAAGGTCACAAAATGTCAAGTGCATTAAAACAATCCTGCAACATTCTTCTAAGACTAAGCATAACTTGTCTGTTGTATCACAGATTTGTAGTTCCCACTGTAGCTTTCCATACTAATGTCCATAAAATCTTTAATAAAAATATTATTTTATTTTGCAGAATTCATCTGTTGCATTACCCCATACATCTTTATCATGAAAATGTCTGATTTACCTGTCAGCAAAACCAGAACTGAGAATTGTCCCATCTTGCACACAACCTGACTGGGAGCAAAATGAGAAAAGGCATCTATTATAACTGAATAACATCTCACAAGTCTAGGTCCAAGAGGCTTCTAAACAGCTTCTACCCTCAAGCCATAAGACTCCTGAACATCTAATCAAATGGCTACCCAGATTATTTGCATTGCCCCCCCCCCCCCCCCCCCCCCCCGCCCCTATTTTACGCTGCTGCTACTCTGTTATTATCTATGCATAGTCACTTTAATAACTCTACCTAAATGTACATATTACCTCTATTACTTTGACTAACCGGTGACCCCGCACATTGACTCTGTACCAGTACACCCTGTATACATCCTCACTATTGTTATTTTACTGCTGCTCTTTAATTATTTGTTACTTTATTTGTAACTTTTTTTTAGGTATTTTTAAGCATTTCACTGTAAGGTCTACAGCTGCAGTATTCGACGGATGTGACAAATAAGATTTGATTTGATTTGACATACCAGTAACCATTGGGGTCATTCCTAGAATTTAACACCATCTTGAATTAACCCTTTTTATTCCTAGCTGAAGAGGGATAATACTGTATGATTATACTCGTATGATCAATAATTAACTAATGTAATTAAAACCATTGTGTCTATGTTGCCCTCCTGCACAGTCCCATCCTTGTTCCCAAACACAGTGAGCATAAAGGGGCAGAATGTCCTTGGGGTGTGAGACAGACACCGGGACGCAGCGGGAGGGCATTGTGGGTGTTTGGACAGAAAACAGCTGAGGGAGGAAATGTGGGGCGGACGCCACAGGCCTCAGGACACCCTTGGCTCGACCTTGGTCACTCACTGGGGTTTACACTGCAATGTTTTGGAAATATAGAAATACGACACCCATCTCCTTCATTCTGGTAAAAACTAGTTTGTTTTACAATGGACAATTCCACTATTTGAAGACCAGGTCAATGCTAGTAATCCAACTTTTCCTATCAGATTTTTTAGAATGAGTTTTCTAGTTTTCTAATGCCCTCATACACAGTAAGATGTGGTCGTAGATTACTCTACTTCTCAACTCCAACTGACAATGATGGTAACTAGTCCTACATCAAAATACTATTATGTTTATAGTTCACATCAGAGCATTCACTTAGAGCATTGACACACACGACACTGAAACATAACACATACATTTGAACTTATAGAGGGAAACAGAATATTTCCGATCGTATTGTACTATCATATTCCAATATGCCCAGAATGCCATTTTCCCTGTTGCAGACTAATAGTAGTGAAGGTCACCATGCTGATCAGCATGTCTTCACTCAAGGTCAAGGATACCTATACATATATTTACTACCTGACAACTGCCTTTCGTAGGGAACACACCAACCTAGCTCAACTTTCTGAGAATATTTAGACTTTACAAGGTGAATTTAGATTGACCGTCCAACTATATACAAAAATCACCATTACATCCATACAATCTTCAGAACCTAATGGTGCTATAGCAACACCTCACCCTATGGATGTGTAAGTGATCGTAACAACACAGATGGTTGTAAAACAGGGCCTGGGAAAGCCAGTGAATCCCCTTCTTACCTGAGAACGAGGTCTGTCTTGGCAAGGTGTCCGGGGATGTCTGCTGGGTAGCTCAGGTCGTCCTGCTGACTTTTCTCTTTCCTTTTACCTTGAGGAATAGCCCCTCCTTTTTGTTGTCACCTTAAACACACTATAGGACGATGGAGATCCCGTGTGCAGGACGTGTGCGGTGCATCCAGGTGCACTGTTGTGCCCCAAACACAGGCCTGTGCCCTTCTGTTCAGGGTTAAAAGGGACGAGGTACTGAGTTGCCATACCAAGACCTACTGAGCTCTCATACTGATCACTATTTCATTGAATCTCTTTCGGTGGATACGCTTTATGGTCAGTTATATTAGACTTTGTGCATGTCCTACTGATAAGCAGAATGAATGCTAGAGAAGCATACGGTTTGAGCTGGAGAGAAATGGATTTTGGGTCCGTCCTTAAAATATTTGAATGCCTTACAATAAATCTCCATGATTACGCCACAGTGAGATACATTAATCCAGGAAGTTTCCTTCCAGTCCAGTAACCATCCTGTCAGCCAAGAACCTTTCAATGTCATTCTGAGACATTCTAAGAGGACATTCTAAAAAGACAATCTAAAAGGACACAGAGAGACATTATGTACCGTCCCACATTTTAGCTTTGGCTGAAATAGGAGTGACAAAAATCTAAATATTCTCTTTGTCTCTTTGATAAACAGATGTTAAAAAAATGCTATATGGGTAATACAAAAGGCCAACACACAACACAGTATTAACAGGAGTAGCCATTGGCCAGAATGTATTGAATCAATACAATCTAATAGGTTCCCTCGAATAGAGATACACTACATGACCAAAGGTATGTGGACACCTGCTCATTGAACATCTCATTCCAAAATCATGGGTATTAACTTGGAGTTGGTCACCCCTTTGCTGTAGGCTCGTCACGATACCAACATTTTACAAACGATACGATACCAGGCCAAGTATCACAATGCCACTCGGGCTCCACAGAGGTCTAAGGCACTGCATCTCAGTGCTAGAGCCGTCAATAAAGACAACCTGGTTGGAATCCAGGCTGTATCACAACTGTCTGTGATTGGGAGTCCCATAGAGTGGCGCACAATCTTTTTATTTTATGTTATTTAACCTTTCTTTAACTAGGCAAGTCAGTTCAAAACAAATATAGGCCGGGTTTGGCTGGTGTAGGCCATCATTGTAAACAATAATTTATTCTGAACTGACTTGCCTAGTTAAATAAAGGTTACAAAAAAATATATATATAAAAATAAAACTGTGGAAAAAAATCTGTCGCCTAGCATCCTTTTTGCACTGTCCCCCGGACGCTTGTTCACGTTTTCTAAACGTTCTCCAAAAACCTGTCACTGAAATTCACACTTCTACTCAATACAAAACATTGAATTTAACTTCACACTTTTTAGTGTATAATAGAATACTGCATAGAATGGCTGATTTACTCATATTCACAAAGCCCAACCTGTGATTTGGCTGGAGGAATGGGAGGAAGGAATAAACATGCATAATGATCTGCATGTCAGAGTCAGTAAGGTGAAAACACTACATGAAACCTTTACTCTTCAGTTAATGGACACATACACTCTCCCTCCCTTCCTCACACACTCTGTCTCCCTCACTCTCATAAACACACACACCTACACATCACTCTCTCTCTCTCTCTCTCTCTCTCCCACAAACACACATACAGCGTAAAATTGATGAAATTGTTTTATTCCCTCATCAATCTACACACAATACCCCATAATGGCATAGAAAAAACAGGTATTTTTTTTGTGTGCAAATGTATTACAAACGAAAAACTGAAAAATAATATTTACATAAGTATTCAGACCCTTTACTCAGTACTTTGCTAAAGCACCTTAGGCAGTGATTACCTTCTCGAGTCTTCTTGGGTATGACACTACAAGCTTGGCACACCTGTATTTGGGGAGTTTGTCTCATTCTTCTCTGCAGATCCTCTCAAGCTCTGTCAGGTTGGATGGGGAGCGTCGCTGCACAGCTATTTTTAGGTCTCACCACAGATGTTCAATCAGGTTCAAGTCCGGGCTCTGGCTGGGCCACTCAAGGACATTCAGAGACTTGTCCCGAAGCCACTCCTGCGTTGTCTTCACTTTGTGCTTAGAGTAATTATCCTGTTGGAAGGTGAACCTTCGCCCCAGTCTGAGGAGCAGGTTTTCATCAAGGACCTCTCTGTACTTTGCTCCAGTCGTCTTTCCCTTGATCCTGACTCAATCCTGACTAGTCTCCCAGTCCCTGCCGCTGAAAAGCATCCCACAGCATGATGCTGCCACCACCATGCTTCACCGTAGGGATGGTATTGGCCGGGGGATGAGCGGTGCCTGGTTTCCTCCAGATGTGACGGTTGGCATTCAGGCCAAAGTGTTCAATCTTGGTTACATCGGACCAGACAATCTTGTTTCTCATGGTCTGAGAGTCCTTTAGGTGCCTTTTGGCAAACTCCAAGCAGGCTGTCATGTGTATTTTATTGAGGAGTGGCTTCTGTCTGGCCTCTCTACCATAAAGGCCTGATTGGTGGAGTGCTGCAGAGATGGTTATCCTTCTGGAACGTTCTCTCATCTCCACAGAGGAACTCTGGAGCTCTGTCAGAGTGACTATCGGGCTCTTGGTCACCTACCTTACCAAGGCCCCTCTTCCCCGATTGCTCAGTTTGGCTGGGCGGACAGCCAGAAGAAGAATCCTGGCGGTTCCAAACTTCTTCTATTTAAGAATGATGGGGGCCACTGTGTTCTTGGGGACCTTCAATGCTGCAGAAATGTTTTAGTATCCTTCCCCAAATCTGTGCCTCAACATAATCCTGTCTCGGAGCTCTATGGACAATTCCTTCCACCTAATAGCTTGTTTTTTGCCCTGACTGCACTGTCAACTGTGGGACCTGTATATAGACAGGTGCCTTTTCAAATCATGTCCAATCAATTGAATTTACCACAGGTGGAATCCAATCAAGTTGTAGAAACATCTCAAGGATAATCAACGGAAACAGGATGTACAGTATCTGAGCACAATTCCGAGTCTCATAGCAAAGGGTCTGAATACTTATGCAAATAAGGTATTTCTGTGTTTTATTTTGTATACATTTGTATTATGGGGTATTGTGTGTAGATGTATCAGGAAATTATTTTATTTAATCCATTTTAGAATAAGGCTGTAATGTAACAAAATGTGGCAAAAGTGAAGGAGTCTGAATACTTTCCGAATGCACTGTGGGCACACTGCTCTCAACTTTTAAAACATTAGGCACCAAACAGAATTTAAGGAGCACCAAAAAGAAATTGATTTGTATATAGTTTAGGCTTCCATTAGGCCTATACGAACCCTACCTTTTGAAGCACATCTCATGAGTAGCAGACCCTTTTCCTTTCTTCCTGTGCCAGTCAAATTTGCCTAAACCTACTGGCAAGTTAGCAGGTTGTTAGCTAGCTAGGTAACATGACTGAACAACGTCATTTGTTATCAAACTAATAATTAGCGACCCGGGATTAGTTTGTTAAATTATATTTAAAAAAGGCATCTTCTTTTAACAGTTTAGGCTAGAGACAAGCCGTTTTCTTTGCTGTAAAGCT
This sequence comes from Salvelinus alpinus, assembly GCF_045679555.1. Classification (NCBI taxonomy): domain Eukaryota; kingdom Metazoa; phylum Chordata; class Actinopteri; order Salmoniformes; family Salmonidae; genus Salvelinus; species Salvelinus alpinus. The sequence goes on along the minus strand of NC_092089.1, from coordinate 37,318,560 downwards.
GCAAACATGCCTGTCGCGTGCTCCATTTCCCCTCTCTGACACTCAGAGGCTGCATGACAGTGAACTTGCAAAGTCTACTCAGACTGGTCTGTGCCCTTGGTTATAACAGGCGATGAAATTGCACAATATATTAACATTGCTCGCTTTGTGCGCAGACCCAATGTAACACATCTAACAAGAGAACACTCACCAGAGTCTGGGTCTGCATTCCCGCTGATATGAAAGTGAAGTGGATATTATTGGACCTGAACATACAAGAGACTAGTGGCTGTTGCTTAAATTCAACTGAGTTTATAAACAAAACTGACTTCATAAACAATTCATAATAGGCGCCAGCAGGTTTTTTATATCGGTAGGTTTAAAAAGTCGGTAGTGTCACGTTCTGACCATAGTTCTTTTGTAGACGGGCGGCTCTGACTGAGGGGTAGCTCAGGACTGAGGGGTAGCTCAGGACTGAGAGGTAGCTCATGACTGAGGGATAGCTCAGGACTGAAGGGCAGCTCCGGACTGACGGGCGGCTCTGGCAGCTCCTGACTGGCGGGCGGCTCTGGCGGCTCCTGACTGGCGGGCGGCTCTGGCGGCTCCTGACTGGCGGGCGGCTCTGGCGGCTCCTGACTGACGGGCGGCTCAGACGGACAGATGCCCACCCAGACCCTCCCCTATAGGTTCAGTTTTGCGTCCGGAGTCCGCACCTTGGGGGGGGGGGGGGGTACTGTCACGTTCTGACCATAGTTCTTTTGTATTTTCTTTGTTTTAGTGTGGTCAGGGCGTGAGTCGGGTGGGTATTATCTATGTTTTCTGTTCCTATGTGGGGTTTCTCGTTTGGCCTGATATGGTTCTCAATCAGAGGCAGGTGTTAGTCATTGTCTCTGATTGGGAACCATATTTAGGTCGCCTGTGTTCTATTGTGTTTTGTGGGTGGTTGTCTTCAGTCTTTGTGTGTCTGCACCAGATAGAACTGTTTCGGTTTTCACATTTGTTGTTTTTGTATTTGTAGTGTTCAGTTTTGGATTTATTAAAATAAGATGAACACTAACCACGCTGCGCTTTGGTCCTCTCCTTCTTCCACCACAGACCACCGTTACAGGTAGTATCATATGAAACAGTACTACAGTATTCTAAAATGTTGGTATTATAAGTATCATAATATTACCGTGGTAGCAGTATACCTTGCAACACTTCTTTGCTGTTGTAACAGCCTCCACTCTTCTGGGAGGGCTTTCCACTAGATGTTGGAACATTGCTGTGGGGACTTGCTTCCATTCAGCCACAAGAGCATTAGTGAGGTCGAGCACTGATGTTGGGCGATTAGGCCTGGCTCGCAGTCGGCGTTCCAATTCATCCCAAAGGTGTTCAATGGGGTTGAGGTCAGGGCTCTGTGCAGACCAGTCAAGTTCTTCCACATCGATCTCAACAAACCATTTTTGTAAGGACCTCACTTTGTGCACAGGGGCATTGTCATGGTGAAACAGGAAAGGGCCTTCCTCAAACTGTTGCCACAAAGTTGGAAGCACAGAATCATCTAGAATGTCATTGTATGCTGTAGTGTTAAGATTTCCCTTCACTGGAACAAAGGGGCCTAGCCCGAACCATGAAAAACAGCCCCAGACCATTATTCCTCGTCCACCAAACTTTACAGTTGGCACTATGCATTGGGGCAGGTAGCGTTCTCCTGGCAGCTGCCAAGCCCAGATTCGTCCATCAGACTGCCAGATGGTGAAGCGTGATTATTCTCTCCCGAGAACGTGTTTACACTGCTCCAGAGTCCAATGGCGGCGAGCTTTACACCACTCCAACTAACGCTTGGCATTGCGCATGGTGATGTTATGCTTGTGTGCAGCTGCTCGGCCATGGAAACCCATTTCATGAAGCTCCCGTCGAACAGTTCGTGTGCTGACATTGCTTTGAGAGGCAGTTTAGAACTCGGTAATGAGTGTTGCAACCAAGGACAGCCGACTTTTACATGCTTCAGCACTTGGCGGTCCTGTTCTGTGAGCTTGTGTGACCTACCACTTCGAGGCTGAGCCGTTGTTTATCCTATACATTTCCACTTCGCAATAACAACACTTATAGTTTGGCCCGGGGCAGCTCTAGCAGGGCAGACATTTGACTAACTGACTTTTTGGAAAGGCGGCATCCTATGACGGTGCGATGCTAAAAGTCACTGAGCTCTTCAGTAAGACCATTCTACTGCCAATGTTTGTGTATGGAGATTTTATACACCTGTGGCTGAAATAGCCGAATCCACAAATTTGAAGAGGTGTCCATGTAATTTAGTATATATAGTGCTCCTTGTCCATATGGCTCTATTGTTATAAATAAATGACAACTGTATAGAAAATCACACACAGATCTATAAGTGGAGATAAAAAACTGTCCCTCCCAAGCCAGTTTTGGAGTAAAAAGGAAGCATGACAACCGTCAGATTGAGATCATGCTCACCTCACAGAGAGGGAGGTGCCTTAAATACAATATAATGCTTTGGAATATTTCACCTCTACTCCCAACTCACAGAGACAGCTATCATAGCTCAGAGATCAGACCTCACTACTGGTGATGTCAGTGGCACTCTGTCTCTCTGTCTGTCTATCTGTCTGTCTGCCTGTCAAAACAAATAAAATATAAATGTATTTGTCACATGCTTCGTAAACAACAGGTTTTGTCTTCCTGCCTGCCTGCCTCCCTGCCTGTGTGATCATGTGCTTCTCATTTGGAGTAGTGTGGAAAGTAAATGAAAACACAAAGCCTTGAAAAAGGCTAACACAGTAAACTGAACCACAGAGTCAAGAACCTAAGGCTCACACCTCTATGGTGGCTCCTCAGAGGGGACACATGACTGAACCTCTGCACATTATCGGCATGGTGACGTGCTGCTATCTGGGACTATTTATATCCCTGCGGCGTCTGCGGAGGAATACGTATCCAGTTCTTCACGAGTGATAATACAATAATGTGAGTGGCTATATCCTAGTTAGAGGGACCATCAGTGACATATGAAGACCTGACATGAGACTGAGGTGGTTACCACCATGAAGGACTGATAAAACTGTGAGATAAAGTCCATTCTGTGCTGTCCAAGTCTGTGTGTATTGGGTCCAACATATATGTGTTCCATTGTTGTACGTTCAAGCACAACAGCATTCCATGCAACCAGAATAGTTTTAAGACATTTATTACTGATGATAACACAACTTTTCCACAATGTTCAAAACTGACCATATAGTGCAAACTAATTGATTGGAAGACTGCATACCTGCATACCCAGTGATGTAAAATACTTTAAAGTACTACCTACATAGTTTTTTCTTTGGTATCTGTACTTTACTTTACTATTTATGTATATTTTTGACAATGTATACTTTTACTTCACTACATTCCTAAAGAAAATCATGTACTTTTTACTCCATACATTTTCCCCGACACTCAAAAGTACTCATTACATTTTGAATGCTTAGCAGTACAGGAAAATGGTCCAAGTCACGCACTTATCAAGAGAATGTTCCTGGTCATATGTACTGCCTCTGATCTGGCAGACTGACTAAACAAAAATGCTTTGCTATGTCTGAGTGTAAGAGGGTGCTCCTGGCTATCTGTAAAACAAATATATAATAAAAATATGAGTGCCGTCTGGTTTGCTTTATAAAAGGAATTTGAAATTATTTATACTTTTACTTTTGATACTTAAGTACATTTTAGAGATTATATTGACTTTTGATACTTAAGTATATTTAAAACCAAATACTTTTAGACTTTTACTCAAGTAGGATTTTACTGGGTGACTCACTTTTACTTGAGTCCTTTTATATTAAGGTATCTTTACTTTTACTCAAGTATGACAATTGGGTACCTTACACATACCTCAGCTACATAGTCTACAGAACCAGTGACCACAGTGAAAGGGTTTTGTCGTAGGCTCACACAAGAGACAGTCAGGGTGGGCTATCCAAAGGGTAAAGCTGACACACAGGTACAACACAAACATAAGACATTCCCTCCACAAAAACCCTGCTCTCTTCTTTGCACAACAACAACTCTTTAAACTCTTTAAAACAACTCTTTAAAATAGTATTGAGACAGGGACACATTTGTTGTTGTTTTGGATCTGTACTCCAGCACTTTGGATTAGAAATTATATCATGACTGTGAGGTTGAAGTGCAGAGTGTCATATTTAATTTGACGATATTCTTATCCATATCGGGTGAACCATTTAGAAATTACAGCACTTTTTGTACATAGTTCCCCCATTTTAAGGCACCAAAAGTATTAGCACAAATTTACTTGTGTGTGTATTAAAGTAGTAAAAAGTTAAGTATTTGGTCACATATTCATAGCACGCAATGACCACGTTAAGCTTGTGACTCTACAAATGTGTTGAATGCATTTGCTGTTTGTTTTGGTTGTGTTTCAGATTATTTTGTGCCCAATACATAGGAATGGTAAATAATGGATTGTGTCTGTAACTTGTGTGTCTGTAACTTTCTCATTCATCATTATTCACGATTTATTCAGGATTATCCGTAATCATGGTAGCATCCACATTAATGCAGAAATGTTTAGAAACATATTTTATTCTTATTTTACAATTAAAGTGACTCCAAAATGACACCATACATTATTTACCATTCATTTATATTGGGCACAACATAATCTGAAACACAACCAAAACAAACAAATGCATTCAACAAATGTGTAGAGTCACAAGCTTGATGTAGTCATTGCTTGCGATGAATATGGGACCAAATACTTAACTTTCTACTACTTTAATACACATATAAGTGCATTTGTCCAAATGGGGGGCCTATATACAAAAAGTGCTGTCATTTCTAAACGGTTCACCATATAGGGATGAAAATAACCTCAAATTAAAGCTGTCAGTCAGCACTTTAACATCATAGTCATTGAATCATTTCAAATCCAAAGTGCTGGAGTACAGAGCCAAAACAACAAAAAGTTTCACTGCCCCAATACATTTGGAACACACTGTATTAATATAATATGAATGCATCATCACTGACACAACTCCGGTGCATAGCTTAGACTTAAACAAAAGTGTGGTATGTAAGCATGCCTGTATGCACTGACACAAGCACGCTCGTGCTGGAACACTCAAAACGTACACTACTCTTACTTGTTAGAAGGCATATTTGTCACTAAACAAACCATCTAAGGGTCTTTGAGCATTTGACCATACCCTCTGACAAGCCACTCTGAAGATGGGGAGCATGCATAAAAAATATAAATACATCTCAAAGAATGTATGTAATTCTCAACAAATTAGCATATTGTGGGATTTGAAGTGATGTGAGTTGTGTCCGTGTCAGAGTCATACCAGAGCATAGCAGGCCAGCTGAGTCAACATCGCATCACCTCTACTGATCCTCCACTGGAACACTTTAGACAGCTACTCAGACGTCCTGCTCTCTATTGTTTATGCAGTGAAAACAGGTGTTAGCTGGCTGCCAGCATAACTGTAAAACAATTAATGGAGCTATAAAACGCAGTATAAAAAAGGAACATAAACTTCAGTATTCCGGAGTAGAGGAAAAGTCAGAGACGCACAATTATAGTACATGATCAAATGCTTTAGTAGTATCCCAGCATCATTGAACTTCAGTTTCTGTACTGTCATGGCTGCTCTCTGTTGGACAAATAGTAGAACTGCGACTGAACAAACCAAGGCAAAAAAATCTAAAAGCTTATGGGAGAGAATATGATATATGGGACTTTGGTAAGAAGTTTTCAAAATGCAACATTTAATTTAACTTCCTATGTTTAGCTACATTTAATAAGATAAAAAACACAGGAAACTGATGCCAGTATCAGATACTGCATACTGCTAGATAAGCAAATAATAGAACAGTAAAACAAAATAGAAATTACAATCAAAATTCTGCATATGCAAAACACCCCCACAAAGTGCCACCTTTAAGAAGTTGAATAAGTAAATCCAACAGTTTTGAAAGGTGTGTGTTTAATCCTTTGTCACCATTGTGGTGACGTCATCCTCACAATCTTTTCCCCCTGTTGACACAAACACAGAAATGAGAAGAGAACCATATGAACGTCGCGGGGCATCATTCTCTGGTCCATCCTCTGTTAGGGCTGAAGGAGAGAGGTACTTACTGAAACAGAGCTGGAACCTCTCAGATCTCCTGAGCACAGTGTACGACAGACCAAAGACGATGAGGATACCAAAGAAACCACCAATGACACAGCCAATGAGGATGGCAAAGTAACTGCCGTCCTCTGAAAATGTATCCAAAGAGGACAGACAGACAAACAGGATAGAGAGACAGACAGGATAGACAGGAAAGACAGACAGACAGACAAAGAGATTAGGGTTAGCTAATGATGACAACGTCAAATACCATATGCTCAGGGAAGGTATATTAGAGAGATGTATTTACCGTACACCCAGAGGTATCCATCCACGAGTGGTCGTCCTGAGCTCTCACATACCACACGTGTGTTGTTGTCAGAGCGGGACGTCCCGCTGATGAGCCATATTGCAAAGAGCTCTTTACCTGTGTTATCACAGTACCCTTTTATTGACTGAGAGAGAGAGAGAGAGAGAGAGAGAGAGAGAGAGAGAGAGAGAGAGAGAGAGAGAGAGAGAGAGAGAGAGAGAGAGAGAGAGAGAGAGAGAGAGAGAGAGAGAGAGAGAGAGAGAGAGAGAGAGAGAGAGAGAGAGAGAGAGAGAGAGAGAGAGAGAGAGAGAGAGAGAGAGAGAGAGAGAGAGAGAGAGATTATATCTAATCTCGTCTGGTGATGCATAAAGACTCCAATTAGCAAGAGCTAAAGAGGCAATGAAAGTAATTGTTCTGCACTCCAACAGGCCTGCTGAATTGAGCTTCTGTATGGATTTCTCAGTGAATTCAGCTGTACCAATGGTCATGCTAATTAGGTCACCTGCGTCATCCAGGCCTGTACAGAGCAAATACCTGTAGCCTGGATGGTTGGTATAATATAAGCTAAGGCTGTGCCACTCACCTGGGCAGCCAGATACTCCGTGTGGTCTCCCGGGCAGATGAGGGTTATGTTTCTATGGCTACCAAAGAGAGTGAAGTTGAGTTGTCTAGGAGGAGGGGACACACCACACTGGAAGGCAGCAGGCTTGCCAACAGCCACTGATACGTTTTTGGGGAGCGTAGTGTAGTTGTTCTGGGCTGGAGGATGGATGATGAGGGGGTATTAGGAAGAGATGGGTACAGTGAATGAGAGAAATGGGAGGGGAGAACGGGTAGCAAGGAGAGAAATGCAACATAATCAGTCATAGCTTGTGACACAGCCTAATCCTCATTTGCCTAGGAGGCAAAGTGCACTAGTTCTCATGGAAAGGGTTGTTTGACTGTTTGACTATTCCAATGTGAATTGGTCTGAGATTGTATTTTCCTGATTTAAGGGACATCAGTGAAACCAAGGCACCACTGCAAATATTGCTCTCTGTCTACATTCTAGGTCTGGATGGCTGCTCTTGAGCCCAACCGATCTTGGCTAAAATAAACACAATATGGTAGCTTTACAGTAGCTACCTTTACATGTATGATTGACAAGACAGAACCAACGGTCAACCAAGTCAGTCCTACCTGAGCATTGAAGATGAAGCAGAGCCAACAGGAACACAGACAGACCAAGCCCTGGTCCCGTCATCCCACATACAGACATTATTCTTCTCTTCATCAACAAAATAACTTTCTACCAACCCCTCCAAGACATCCGCTTCAGTGGACATTCATGTCCTGAGACTCTAGCTGCTGCCAATGATTCCAGCCTGAAAACGCAGACAAGGGGGAGGACAGACAACTCTCCTTGAGCTATGACCTAAACAAATGAACAAACAACTTTATCTATGGTGAAAAACAAATGAAGGAACTCCCTGGACTGATTTGCAAGAAAGATTCCAGGGAATGAAAATAAAGAGAACAGGTTGAGCAGGGCTGGGCCGCATTTAGCATAGAAAGCGATGAGGTTCTTTCCTTTCCTTTCTCTCTCTCTCTCTTTCTCTCTTTCATTTCTTCTCAGAGCACACCTATGATTTGAGTAAAGACATTTCACTTCCAAAGCAGACACCCAATATTGTCCTCTTTTTTTCCAAGGGAAAAAGAGACTGTGTCTCACTATACCACACACTATAAAGTTCACATTCAAGTAATGCTAAAGCCTTTAGGTTGAAAAGCTGTTATGTACTTTAGGTACCCTTTAGGTTTACTATCAACAGATGTATTTGCATGGCCAGTGGACATAAGTCTATAGCACATTTGGGTCTGGGAAAATACACAGGCTAATGGGGTTGCCTGGCAGGGGTCATGCAGGGCAGCCATGCAGAGTTATCCAATGATTTAATGATTACGTTAGATCACATTGACTGTAGAACTGATCATATAGTGAGCCGTTTATAGTATCACCTTCCAGATGTCTGAGTAGTTCAGTTCCTGTAAACCAGGAATGTTTAGATTCCATAAAACCAGTTCCACAACTGTGTCCAGATACAAAGTGCTATGTGTTGCGGAAATGACAGGCTTTTTACTGTGGCTTTACCCGCAAAATATAATACTGGTACAGATGTAGGATCTTAATTTGATCACCCTGTTGAAGGAAAAGTACAACTTTAAAAAGGCTTCTGGAGTTTGTAATTTTCCACTTTGAAATTTCAGACTTGATTTTCCCTTACAGAAAATGTATCTACTACTACAAAAATATCCATTAATTATAATCCACATAATAATTCACATTTCTTGTTGCTTCAGGATTATTTTCCTTCTGTAGCAAACTGGCTCAAATTAAGATCATACATCTGTAGATGACATTTGACATACATCATCCAGTTTGTTAAATTAAATCTTTATTTCAATACAATATTCAATAGAACAATTTACATTTACAGAAGGAACAGAGTTTAAATCAGTAACAATAACATTCTTACTAAGAATTTCATAATTTCTTCACAGAAAATATATATACATTCACATCTGTTGAAGTCATCTGCATAGAGACTAGACTTCAAACAATATAAAATGAGGAAATGAAAGCATAAAGACCGTCAAATATGCTTGATAAACTACATCACAATAAACTACAGCAAATTGAGTCATGATGATCAACAGACAATACAGAGTTTTTCTCGTGTTGCTGTGTAGCTAATTCTCTACCAATAAGGTAGTTGTGGTTCTCAGCAGGTAACTGACAACACACAACTGAGTATGATCTCTGTAGTGTAGTGCATCATCTTGTGATGAATATGTAATATGACTTGGTGTTGTTAACCGTAATTCCTTAGTAACTTGTGAAGCTGAAATGGCTAATAAAAACTTCATTCTGGTTGTTATTGCACATTTGAGATTGAAATCCATGGATCACTTTCAAATAAACATCCATTTTCAAAAAAATCTGTTACTAATATTTACAATAAAGCCAAACAAATACAACATTGATTTAACTATGCATATCTCATACGTTCTACAGCTCAATTTCTAATCTACACAGGCTATAGAAATATCGTTTACATTTCACCTGTTTACTTGTCCCTAAATTCATGTCCCCACCAAAAACAAAACTAAGAAACATCATGTATCATTATAGAAGGTAACAGTCTGAACTGCAATCTGTGATACAAACAAAGGATAGAGAGACAATTCAAGAGCTGAATATCTGACACTAATGTTTTTATTTGTTGCAAACGTTTTAGGTCTTAGGGAATTTCAGCTACATGTTGTCTATGTTAAAATCTCTTCAGTAACTTTGGCATTATTTGTTCAAGGGAATAATATAAAGGAGAAACTTCATGGCAAAACCATCCAGAATGTTTTTTAACATCTGTTTGAGCAATACATTTTGATACACAGGCTTGTTGTGTGTCATAAGTTGGTTGCACCTGAAAAGAGTCAAACTCTAAGGAAACCCTGAATACAAAAATGAACCCTTTAATGACATACAAATAATCCCCATACGACAGTACAATCTGCACATTGGCTGGCAGAGTGGTGATTTTCTATGACTTTGTCATGCATGTCCCATAAGTATTTTCATTTGACACTTTCTCATTTCACAAGACCATACACCTATTGATTATTATTTGGTCAAGCTACCACTTCAAAGGGTTTCCTCAGGTAATCTAGCTGGATTTACCTCTACATCCGATTTTTGCACAAGGTTCCCCTAATAGGATGGGGGTTTTGAACAGGTGAAGTGCAGTAAGTCTGAAGGGATAATATTTTGGTCATTTCTGATCCCTTAAAAGTATGGTCAGTGCTCCCATGTACGCGCCATTTTGTGCACTCCTGGTGAATTGTGATACGTCTGTGAAGATAAGACAGGAAAAGAAGATTATACTTCCACCTGTGTGCATCAGTGTACATGTGTGTGTGTGCATGCGTACATGTGTGTGTGTCTGTGTACTGTACTCACCCTCATGGCTGAGGAGATCCAGGGTAGGAAGCGGGACACTCTGGTGTAGACGCCAGGCTTCTTGGCCATGGCACAGCCTGTTCCCCAGCTCACCACCCCCAGCAGGCGGTAGCGGCTGGCCTTGGACAGGGAGTCCTCAGCCACAAACGGGCCCCCGCTGTCTCCCTGAAATAAAAAAGTCAACCACTCACATACAGTACATTATAAAATCAGTATCACTTGGGTGAATGGATTATATAAATATGAACAATTTCTCATGTAAAAGCTAGAATCTGGATAGAGAGCAACGGTACAGCCTTGCTCATATCCGGCACATTCAGATGTCAATAGATGACGTCAATAATTAACATGTTTGTAAGTGGAAGACAGAATATGGATGGAAGGTGACATTTTTTGATCAAGTTTATTAATTGACTGTCAGGGCAGGGAAATTAGATGTCACTATAGCTGGTTACCTGACAGGCATCGGTACCACCCTTCTCAAAGCCAGCACAGAACATGCTGGTGGTGATCTGGTTGTCATAGTAATCAGGGGCGTTACAGACAGCGTCGTTGATGATCGGCACGTTAGCCTCCTGAAGAACGTCAGCAAGAGTACCTAAGAGAGAAAGAGAGTGAGAGATATAGAGAGAGAACGAGAGAGAGGGGTAGAAAGAGAGAGAAAGCGAGAGAGAGAGAGAGAGAGAGAGAGAGAAAGCGAGAGAGAGAGCGAAAGCGAGAGAGAGAGAGCGAGAGAGAGAGAGAGAGAGCGAGAGCGAGAGAGAGAGAGAGAGAGAGAGAACGAGAGAATGAGAGAGAGGGATAGAAAGAGAGAGAAAGCGAGAGAGAGAGAGAAAGAGAAAGAGAAAGCGAGAGATAGAGATAGAGAGAGAGAGAGAAAGCGAGAGAGAGAGAGAGAGAGAGAGAGAGAGAGAGAGAGAGAGAGAGAGAGAGAGAAGAGAGAGAGAGAGAGAGAGAGAGAGAGAGAGAGAGAGAGAGAGAGAGAGAGAGAGAGAGAGAGAGAGAGAGAGAGAGAGAGAGAGAGAGAGAGAGAGAGAGAGAGAGAGAGAGAGAGAGAGAGAGAGAGAGAGAGAGAGAGAGAGAGAGAGAGAAGCTATTAATCCCTCTACTCACATCCCTGGTCAATAGTGCTTGGCACATCTGCACACTATGACACTGTCCCTGTTTACATACTCAAAGGTCATACAGAGAGAGAGAGGAGGGAGAGGAAGAAAGAAATAGGGAGAGGCTGTCTTGTCCAATGATAACAGTGATACACCTACTCTGTCTCTCCATGGTTCCAGATAATGGTTTAAACCCAGCTCCCACAGTATCTGTCTCTGGGACCAGATTATGTTTAAACCCAACTCCTACAGTATCTGTCTCTGGGAACAGATTATGTTTTAAACCCAGCTCCTACAGTATCTGTCTCTGGGACCAGATTATGTTTTAAGGCCAGCTCCCACAGTATCTGTCTCTGGGACCAGATTACGTTTTAAACCTAGCTCCCACAGTATCTGTCTATGAGACCAGATGATGTTTAAAGGTCAGCTCCTACAGTATCGGTCTCTGGGACCAGATTATGTTTTAAACCCAACTCCTACAGTATCTGTCTATGGGACCAGATTATGTTTTAAACCCAACTCCTACAGTATCTGTCTATGGGAACAGATTATGTTTTAAACCCAGCTCCTACAGTATCTGTCTCTGGGACCAGATGATGTTTTAAGGCCAGCTCCTACAGTAACTGTCTCTGAGACCAGATTATGTTTAAAACCCAGCTCTTACAGTATTAGTCTCGGGGACCAGATTATGTTTTAAACCCAGCTCCTACAGTATTAGTCTCGGGGACCAGATTATGTTTTAAATCCAGCTCCTACAGTATCTGCTTCTGAGACCAGATTATGTTTTAAACCCAGCTCCTACAGTATTAGTCTCGGGGGCCAGATTACGTTTTAAATCCAGCTCCTACAGTATTAGTCTCGGGGACCAGATTATGTTTTAACGCTAGCTCCTACAGTATTAGTCTCTGGGACCAGATTATGATTTAAACCCAGCTCCTACAGTATCTGTCTCTAGGACCAGATTATGATTTAAACCCAGCTCCTAAAGTATTAGTCTCGGGGACCAGATTATGTTTTAAATCCAGCTCCTACAGTATCTGTCTATGGGACCAGATTATGTTATAAACTCAATTCCTACAGTATCTGTCTCTGGGACCAGATTATGTTTTAAGGCCAGCTCCTACCGTGTCTGTCTCTGGGACCAGATTACGTTTTAAACCCAGCTCCTACAGTATCTGTCTATGAGACCAGATGATGTTTTAAGGTCAGCTCCTACAGTATCGGTCTCTGGGACCAGATTATGTTTTAAACCCAACTCCTACAGTATCTGTCTATGGGACCAGATTATGTTTTAAACCCAACTCCTACAGTATCTGTCTATGGCAGGGGTGTCAAACTCAAATACCCAGTGGGCCAAAATGTAAAACCTGAACAAAGTCGCGGGCCAACATTGAACAAATTAACCTTTTAATATGGACCCAAACAAGTTTTGCTTTAACATTGAATATGGAACAAGCATCGCTTATTACCATACAATATATAATTTAATAGTGGAGACATGCAAAATCGAATTTCAAATGAAAAAACACATCAATGGCATTCATTTATTAAATAAATAAAATGTAAATAAAAATCGTATGCCTCTTTTCTATTTGCAGCCTTCTGATTTAAATACCAAAATAAACTTTTTCCACTGGCTAATAATTTTACAAATAAAATGATAATAAATCAATCAACCATTCAAGCCCATGCCTTGTAGCAAGAAAAAGTGCACAAAGAAAACGTTAATTATTGCACACTGATCTAATCTGATGTGCCCAAGCCAGCACTTTGTGATGTGGCTTTTTTGAACATATTCTGTTGTGAAACCAAACTTATTTTCATCTCCTCTACTTTCTGGCTCCTTTGAGTCATGTCCAGGTCCTTGTATTTGTCAATGGTGTTTCGTTTCATAGTGTCGTCTAATGTTGTACTCCTTACTTACAGCCACGTTGACTCCACAAACAAGACAAACAGGTTTGTCTTTTACATATGTAAACAGATATTCTGCCTCCCACTTGTTCAGAAAGCTCCTGTTTTCTGCCTTTCTTTTCGCCATTTTTGGGAAGGGATAGCGCGCTGACAGTTGTAGCGTCTATGTTGCTATGACTACTGTCACAGAGGAGAGGGCGTTTCTGGGTCCTGTCCTGATTGGCGCGCGAAAACAACAGCAGAGCATTATGGGATTCGTAGTATTAGCGGTGAATGCGCTGTATAATACCGGCGGGCCAGCTCTAGTAGTAATTTGGTATTGTCTCGCGGGCCAAATATAATTACCCCGCGGGCCAAATTTGGCCCGCGGGCCAGAGTTTGACACCCATGGTCTATGGGAACAGATTATGTTTTAAACCCAGCTCCTACAGTATCTGTCTCTGGGACCAGATTATGTTTTAAACCCAGATCCTACAGTATTAGTCTCGGGGACCAGATTATGTTTTAAACCCAGCTCCTACAGTATTAGTCTCGGGGACCAGATTATGTTTTAAATCCAGCTCCTACAGTATCTGCCTCTGAGACCAGATTATGTTTTAAACCCAGCTCCTACAGTATTAGTCTCGGGGGCCAGATTATGTTTTAAATCCAGCTCCTACACTATTAGTCTCGGGGACCAGATTATGTTTTAACGCCAGCTCCTACAGTATTAGTCTCTGGGACCAGATTATGATATAAACCCAGCTCCTACAGTATCTGTCTCTGGGACCAGATTATGATTTAAACCCAGCTCCTAAAGTATTAGTCTCGGGGACCAGATTATGTTTTAAATTCAGCTCCTACAGTATCTGTCTATGGGACCAGATTATGTTTTAAACCCAACTCCTACAGTATCTGGCTCTGGGACCAGATGTAAGTTTAAGGATGTAGAAGCCTACACAGTCACTCACCATAGTAACCTACATTTCCCCAGCCTGTCACTGTCCCCATCTGGCCGTCAATCAGGCGCTGGCCATAGTGGGGTAAGCACACCGGCTGAATGTAGTCTGCAGAAAACAGAAGGTTTATATATATATTTTTTTCACCTTTATTTAACCAGGTAGGCTAGTTGAAAACAAGTTGTCATTTACAACTGCGACCTGGCCAAGATAAAGCAAAGCAGTGCAGCACAAACAACAACACATGGAATAAACAAACATACGGTCAATTGGTAATAAATAGCCATAGTGGCGAAATAATTACAATATAGCAATTAAACACTCAAATCAAATCAAAGTTTATTTGTCACGTGCGCGGAATACAACAGGTGTAGACCTTACAGTGAAATGCTTACTTACAGGCTCTAACCAATAGTGCAAAAAGGTGTTAGGTGAACAATAGGCAAGTAAAGAAATAAAACAACAGTAAAAAGACAGGCTATATACAGTAGCGAGGCTATAAAAGTAGCGAGGCTACATACAGACACCGGTTAGTCAGGCTGATTGAGGCAGTATGTACATGTAGATATGGATAAAGTGACTATGCATATATGATGAACAGAGAGCAGCAGTAGCGTAAAAGAGGGGTTGGCGGGACACAATGCAGATAGCCCGGTTAGCCAATAGGCGGGAGCACTGGTTGGTCGGCCCAATTGAGGTAGTATGTACATTAATGTATAGTTAAAGTGACTATGCATATATGATAAACAGAGAGTAGCAGCAGCGTAAAAAGAGGGTTTGGGGGGGTTGGGGGGGCACACAATGCAAATAGTCCGGGTAGCCATTTGGTTACCTGTTCAGGAGTCTTATTGCTTGGGTGTAAAAACTGTTTTGTCCTAGACTTGGCACTCCGGTACCGCTTGCTATGCGGTAGTAGAGAGAACAGTCTATGACTGGGGTGGCTGGGGTCTTTGACAATTTTTAGGGCCTTCCTCTGACACCGCCTGGTGTAGAGGTCCTGGATGGCAGGCAGCTTAGCCCCAGTGATGTACTGGGCCGTACGCACTACCCACTGTAGTGCCTTGCGGTCAGAGGCCGAGCAATTGCCGTACCAGGCAGTGATGCAACCAGTCAGGATGCTCTCGATGTTGCAGCTGTAAAACCTTTTGAAGATCTTAGGACCCATGCCAAATCTTTTTAGTTTCCTGAGGGGGAATAGGCTTTGTCGTGCCCTCTTCACGACTGTCTTGGTGTGTTTCTACCATTCTAGTTTGTTGTTGATGTGGACACCGAGGAACTTGAAGCTCTTAACCTGCTCCATTACAGCCCCGTCGATGAGAATGGGGGCGTGCTCGGTCCTCCTTTTCCTGTAGTCCACAACCATCTCCTTAGTCTTGGTTGTTGAGGGATAGGTTGTTATTCTGGCACCACACGGCCAGGTCTCTGAACTCCTCCCTATAGGCTGTCTTGTCGTTGTCTGTGATCAGCTGATGCTCTCATGCATGCCTCAGTGTTGCTTGCCTCGAAGCGAGCACAGAAGTGATTTAGCTCGTCTGGTAGGCTCGTGTCACTGGGCAGCTTGCAGCTGTGCTTCCCTTTGTAGTATGTAATAGTTTGCAAGCCCTGCCACATAAGACGAGCGTCGGAGCCGGTGTAGTATGATTCAATCTTAGCCCTCTATTGATGCTTTGCCTGTTTGATGGTTCGTCGCAGGGCATAACAGGATTTCTTGTAAGCTTCCGGGTTAGAGTCCCGTACCTTGAAAGCGGCAGCTCTACCCTTTAGCTCAGTGCGAATGTTGCCTGTAATCCATGTCTTTTGGTTGGGGTATGTACGTACAGTCACTTTGGAGATGGCATCCTCGATGCACTTATTGATAAAGCCAGTGACTGATGTGGTGTACTCCTCAATGCCATCGGAAGAATCTCGGAACATGTTCCAGTCTGTGATAGCAAAACAGTCCTGTAGGTTAGCATCTGCTTCATCTGACCACTTTTTTATAGACCGAGTCATTGGTGCTTCCTGCTTTAATTTTTGCTTGTAAGCAGGAATCAGGAGGATAGAGGTGTGGTCGGATTTACCAAATGGAGGGCGAGGGAGAGCTTTGTATGCGTCTCTCTGTGTGGAGTACAGGTGATCTAGAATTGTTTTCCCTCTGGTTGCATATTTAACATGTTGATAGAAATATGGTGGAACTGATTTAAGTTTCCCTGCATTAAAGTGTCCGGCCACTAGGAGCGCCGCCTCTGGGTGAGTTGTTTCCTGTTTGCTTATTTGCTTATACAGCTGACTGAGCGCGATCTTAGTGCCAGCATCTGTCTGTGGTGGTAAATAAACAGCCACGAAAAGTATAGCTGAGAACTCTCTAGGCAAGTAGTGTGGCCTGCAATTTTTCACAATATACTCTACTTCAGGCGAGCAAAATCTAGAGACTTCCTTAGATTTCGTGCACCAGCTGTTGTTAACAAATATGCACAGACCGCCCCCCCCCCCCCCCCCCCCTCCCCGTCTACCGGAGTGTGCTGTTCTATCTTGCCGGTGCAGCGTATATCCCGCTAGCTGAATATCCATGTCGTCATTCAGCCACGATTCCATGAAACATAGGATATTACAGTTTTTGATGTCCCGTTGGTAGGATATTCGTGATCGTACCTCATCTAATTTATTGTCCAATGATTGCATTTTGGCGAGTAGTATTGACGGTAATGGCAGCTTTCCCACTCGCCTTCTCTGGGTCCTCACGAGGCATCCGGCTCTTTGTCCTCTGCACTTGCATCGCTT
The DNA here is from genome assembly GCF_045679555.1 of Salvelinus alpinus. Taxonomy (NCBI): domain Eukaryota; kingdom Metazoa; phylum Chordata; class Actinopteri; order Salmoniformes; family Salmonidae; genus Salvelinus; species Salvelinus alpinus. The sequence goes on along the minus strand of NC_092089.1, from coordinate 37,301,443 downwards.
CCTCTTCCAAATAACGGGAATGTCGGCCCTGTCGGGTGTTTGGAGAATGTCCTGTGCGTCCTGCTTGTTGTAGAAAAAAATATTTGTCTAATCCGAGGTGAGTGATCGCTGTCCTGATATCCAGAAGCTCTTTTTTTGCCGTAAGATACGGTTGCAGAAACTTTATGTACAAAATAAGTTACAAATAACGCAAACCCCCCCCCCCCCCACATAATAGCACAATTGGTTTGGCACCCGTAAAACTGCTGACATTTTATATACACTGGAGTGATAGATGTGCAGAAGATGAGTGTACAAGTAGAGATACTGGTGTCCAAAGGAGCAAAAATAAATAAAATAGATAACAGTATGGGGATGAGGTAGTTGGATGGGCTAATTACAGATGGGCTATGTACAGGTGCAGTGATCTATGAGCTGCTCTGACAGCTGGTGTTTAAAGCTAGTGAGGGAGATAGGAGTCTCCAGCTTCAGTGATTTTTGCAGTTCGTTCCAGTCATTGGCAGCAGAGAACTGGAAGGAAAGGCGGCCAAAGAGGAATTGGCTTTGGGGTGACCAGTGAAATCTTCCTGCTGGAGCGCGTGCTACGGGTGGGTGCTGCTATGGTGACCAGTGAGCTGAGATAAGCCAGGGCTTTACCGAGCAAAGGCTTATAAGCCAGTGGGTTTGGCGACGAATATGAAGCGAGGGCCAGCCAACGAGAGCATACAGGTCGCAATGATGGGTAGTATATGGGGCTTTGGTAACGAAACGGATGGCACTGTGATAGACTGCATCCAATTAGCTGAGTAAAGTGTTGGAGGCTATTTTGTAAATGACATAACCGAAGTCAAGGATCGGTAGGATAGTCAGTTTTACGAGGGTATGTTTGGCAGCATGAGTGAAGGATGCTTTGTTGCGAATTAGGAAGCTGATTCTAGATTTAATTCGGATTTGAGATGCTTAATGTGAGTCTGGAAGGAGAGTTTACAGTCTAACCAGACACTTAGGTATTTGTAGTTGTCCACATATTCTAAGTCAGAACCGTCCAGAGTAGTGATGCTGGGCAGGCGGGCAGGTGTGGGCAGCGATCGGTTGAAGAGCATGCATGTAGTTTTACTTGCATTTAAGAGCAGTTGGAGGCCACGGAAAGAGAGTTGTATGGCATTGAAGCTCGTCTGGAGGGTTGTTAACACAGTGTCCAAAGAAGGGCCAAAAATATACAGAATGGTGTCGTCTGCGTAGAGGTGGATCAGAGACTCACCAGCAGCAAGAACGACATCATTGATGTATACAGAGAAAAGAGTCGGCCCGAGGATTGAACCCTGTGGCACCCCCATAGAGACTGCCAGAGGTCCGGACAACAGGCTCTCCGATTTGACACACTGAACTCCGTCTGAGAAGTAGTTGGTGAACCAGGCGAGGCAGTCATTTGAGAAACCAAGGCTGTTGAGTCTGCCGATAATAATGTGGTGATTGACAGAGTCGAAAGCATTGGCCAGGTCGATGAATACATCTGCACAGTATTGTCTCTTATCAATGGCGGTTATGATAAGGTGAAGAGGAGGGAGAGAGAGATGAGATTGAATTGTACTTAAATGTATACTTGCACAAAAATGTTGATAGTTTACTTGCTGGCTTGTGTGTTGTATTCACTGTGGACAATGTTCATCTTGTCGGCTGATGCTGCATGTTCTCAATTTCCCCACCAGTGAGTTATTATATCATGAGAATAGCTGCACATCTGAGTCCAACCACTAGATGTCAGACAAGGCCCAATACATGTGTCCTTGATAAACAACAGGAAGTTCACTGCATAACAACTACATCCTAGATCAGTTTCCCAAAATCGGGGATGCACGTTTTGTTTAATGCCGTAGCACTACACAGCTGATTCAAATAATCAACTAATCATCAAGCTTTCATAATTTGAATCAGCTGTATAGTGTTAAGACAAAAGCCAAAACGTGCACCCCTTGGGGTCCCGAGGATCAAGTTTGGGAAACGCTGTCCTAGAGACTTTTCTCTCTCACATTATAACAATGTAATGTTTTTCTATGTACGTCCAGCGATTCCAGGAAAAATTACAGTAAAACAGAGGGTAAACTATTCTGTCCGGTTCTGATATCATTGTCTTTTGTCCAGGCGACAGCAGGCAGGCAGTAAAGAGGGCCTTTGTTTGGTAGTCTGACTGGAAACCTGAACACTGAGGAAGGGAATTACCATAGTGACTCGTCCCTCATCTCTATCTCGCTTTATCACTTCTCTCTACTCCCCTTCTCTCTCTCTCTCACTCGCTCTTTCTCTCCCTCCCACAATGTGGCTTCGTCTGATGTGCCTTGAAAAAGAACAACAAATCATCACAGTATAATAAGAATATAACAATATGGGCCCGGATGTGTTTACCTGTGAAGTGCAAAGGCTGGGCCAGAGCCAGGACAGCGATGTCTCTGCTGTTGTCGTCTATGTTGGGGTCTACGAAGGGCAGGTAGCTGCTGTGGTACACCACAGTCTTTACCTCAAGAACTCTAACATTCTTATGGGTGAGCTTGTTGTAGATGGAGCCCAGTAACACCCTCCATCGAGACACCTGACGGTTCCTCCTGAGAGAGGACAAACAGAATCCATGAGAAGTGTGTGTAAGCGAGAGAGAGAGAGAGAGAGAGAGAGAGAGAGAGAGAGAGAGAGAGAGAGAGAGAGAGAGATGGAGAGAAAGATTCAGGACTTACTCTGGGAAGCAGTGGGCTGCGCTGACGATCCAGCGGTCTGAGATGATGGAGCCTCCACACTGGTGCACCCCGTCATACTGCAGACTGACCTGCCACGGCCAGCTACCCTGCCTAGCATCTACACCACCCACTATACGGTCCTCTGTCAGACTACGCCTGCCACAGTCTAGACAGACAGAAAGAGAGGGGAGGGAGGGATAGGGAGGAGAAAGAGATATGGATGGGGAGGGAGAAGGAGGAGACAGAGAGAGATAGGGAGGGAGGAGTAAAGAGAGAGGTAAGAGAGAAAGAGGTACAGGAGGAGAGAAAGAGAGATAGGGAGGAGTAAAGCGAGAGGTAAGAGAGAGAGAGGTACAGGAGGAGAGAAAGAGAGATAGGGAGGAGTAAAGAGAGAGGTAAGAGAGAGAGAGGTACAGGAGGAGAGAAAGAGAGATAGGGAGGAGTAAAGAGAGAGGTAAGAGAGAGAGAGGTACAGGAGGAGAGGAAGAGAGATAGGGAGGAGTAAAGAGAGAGGTAAGAGAGAGAGAGGTACAGGAGGAGAAAGAGAGATAGGGAGGAGTAAAGCGAGAGGTAAGAGAGGGAGAGGTACAGGAGGAGAAAGAGAGATAGGGAGGAGTAAAGCGAGAGGTAAGAGAGGGAGAGGTACAGGAGGAGAAAGAGAGATAGGGAGGAGTAAAGCGAGAGGTAAGAGAGGGAGAGGTACAGGAGGAGAAAGAGAGATAGGGAGGAGTAAAGAGAGAGGCAACGGGGGATGCAGGAGAGAGAGAGTTAAGCCATCCTGTACAACTCTCAGGTTGTTTTTCATCACTTTGTGTAAAAAGTTTATCACGGTGTCAGTACCAAACCAAAGCTCTCAGCAGAACTTACCTTGACAAAGCAGATTTAGGACCTGGCCAGTTTCACAGTCACTGAAAAACAAAACAACAACAGTCAGACACAGCAGCCTGGAACACAACATTCCTGCTCTTCTCTACTTTTCAGCCGGCTGCTGCTTTAATAAACACATCCTTCATCTATGAGATATAAGAGTGTTATAAGAATGTCTTACCAGGGATATAGAGACTCTTTGATCTTCTTGCCATAGGTCAGCTCCTTCTCTTTGACACAGAAAAACTCCTCACGGTCGTTACTGCCTTCAGGGATACTGGACACGGAGTAATTCACCATGCTGGAGGAGATATAAGGCATGCATCTCTTTATTACAGAGACTTCTATCACTGACAGATCAGTTGAAAGATCCCTGGCCTAAACCACATGAAGTTGTATAACTTTTTGGGCGACCCGACCAAATTCACATAGCAATGTGAGGTAAAGATCTCTCATTGAAAGGAAGTCTGAGAAGCGGTAGATCCATTCTATATGCACTATTTTTATGCTTCATGTCCTTAAGTTTAGTTTTCGCCTCTTTTTATTTTCAGCTTTGTACACCAGCTGAAAATACAATCTTTTTTGTTTTTGAAAATATATTTCACAGCTGTTAGATTCTCTAAATTATACATTGCTTGCTTTGTGGCCATAAACTGAAATTAGGCAAACCATTAGAATTTTAGCAACCAGGCAAGGGTGGAGCAATTTCTGTGCAGCCTTCTTGCATGGCATAGGGGTATCAGCCCCCCGCACCTCTCTGATTCAGAGGGGTTGGGTTAAATGCGGAAGACACATTTCAGTTGAATGCATTCAGTTGTACAACTGACTAGGTATCCCCCTTTCCCTTTCCTTTTATGATGCTGTAGATAGTGACTCCCACTTTTGGATTTAATCTAAAGCCTTTCATATCACAATCCATCAATCTCCTCACCTGACAAAGCCCATTTCCTCACAGCTGATGTTGGCCAGGAGCTGGTTGGCCTCTGAGGAACAGAGGTGTCTCCACCGTCGCTCGGCCGAGTCAAACACCCGGAGACGTTGGTCCGAGCTTGGATTGGAGTTCACCTGGACTGGGTTGGAGCAATGAAATACTGGATCAAACAAACCATTCTATCGATTCAGATACGATATGAGGTTGGCTTTGGTGGAGTGGTTTCCCTCTCACTTACCATCATATAATCCTGTGTCTTCTTCTCTGATACAAAACGTTACTAGGATTTGAAAAACAAACAAACAAACAAACAAAAGTCAACAACATGTAATATAAAACTGTAAAGTGCATACACACTGTTGATGAAACAGCAAACCTCACAGAGCCTGCAAACAAATCCACTGACTGCAATCAAACAATGTTGGTAATATCTGTACCAAAGATGGGAGGATGAATTAAGATAGTTCACTCAGGCCGTTTACCATTGAAAAAATTGGTCAGTTCCTGTCTACTTAAGGGGGTGGCTCTCCCATAGACACCAATGTGATAGAAACTGGTTCTGGTGTACTTAGTTAATTGACTTCCATTCAAACAGAAAAAAATGAGGGAGTGGGATGTCTCGCTTCCTCTTTTGGCTCTGTCTGTACGATGAAAAAACAAAAACTACATTGCCCACAAAGCACTGCTCATTGCCAAAAGGTACACATCACTACTATGTGAGAGCAGATGCAGAGGTCTCTCACCTACAGCCCAGACAGTAGCTCCAATCCCCCCCAGTAGCACCACGATCAGACACATGCCCGCCACGCGACATGGGGTCAGGAAGGTCACCCCCGCGCCTCCTGTAAAAGACAATACACACAACAAAAACATACCATTACGTTCAACGTCACACTGAAGGTAGTCTGGCCCAGGAGTGTGAAGTTGAACAGCAAGGCACTGGAATGACAAACCACCCTTGCTGTCTCTGCTTTGCGGGCTCCCCTCTCTTCACTGGGATTCTCTACCTCTGACTCTATTAAGGTGGCTGAGTCATTGGCTTGCACGCGCTCTCCCATTCCGTCCCTAGGAGGGGTGCATCACGTTGTGCCAGGCTTTTTTCGGGGGTCTATCTGTCCTATCTGGTGTAATTCTCCTGTCTTATCTAGTGTCCTGTGTGATCTTAAACAACTTCTTGTCAATAGGGGGGCGCTGTTTTCACTTTGGAAAAAATTGTTCCCAAATGAAACGGCCTCGTACTCTTTTCTAGATCATACAATATGCATATTATTATTACTATTGGATAGAAAACACTCAGACGTTTCTAAAACTGTTTGAATTATGTCTGTGAGTAAAAACAGAACTCATTTTGCAGCAAACTTCCATGCAGGAAGTGAAAAATCTGAAAACGAGGCTCTGTTTCAGGGCCTGCCTATTCAATTGCCTTATATTTATCGATATGCATGCACTTCATACGCCTTCCACTAGATGTCAACAGGCAGTGGAAGGTGGAATGGGGTGTCTAGCTCGATCTGAGGTCAAACAAGAGCTTTTGGAGTGGCAGGTCAGGAATTTCCTTTGTCTACCAAGGCGCGCGAAGTACCTCGATATTGTCTTCTGATAAGCGTTCGGTTTACACGGCGAAAATCTCCGGCTCTGATTTTATTTGATACATGTGATAATAACATCGTAAAGTAGGTTTTTTCAACCGAGTTTTATCAGTTTATTCAACGTTTATTGGGACTTTTGGAGTTTTCCGTTCTTAGCTTCGAGAGAAGATGGGAGCGTTATCAACCTTTGCTAGCATTGTGGCGCGAATTCGACAGAAGAAAAGGACATTGTAAAACCAAACAACGATTTATTCTGGACCAAGGACTCCTTGTACAACATTCTGATGGAAGCTCAGCAAAAGTAAGAACAATTTATGATGTTATTTCGTATTTCTGTGGAAAATGTTGATTCCTATTCTTCGCCATTTTGGCGAGCGCTGTCTCGCAATAACGCAAGCTGTATGTTTTGGTAAAGTTATTTTTAAAAATCTAACACGGCGGTTGCATTAAGAACCAGTGTATCTTTCATTTGCTGTACAACATGTATTTTTTAGTAAAGTTTATGATGAGTTCTTTGGTCAGATTAGGTGAGTGTCCAAAATAGCTCCGGACATTCTGGGGAAATGTTGCTACATATTCACAATGTATAGCCACGGTTTGCAGCTCTAAATATGCACATTTTCGAACAAAACATAAGTGTATTGTATAACCTGATGTTATAAGACTGTCATCTGATGAAGTTGTTCAAGGTTAGTGATTCATTTTATATCTTTTGCTGGTTTTTGCGAAAGCTATCTTTGCGGTGAATAAATGCGTTTGTGTGTTTGGCTATTGTAGTAAGCTAATATAATTCTATATTGTCTTTTCGCTGTAAAACACTTAAAAAATCGTAAATATTGGCTGGATTCACAAGCTGTTTATCTTTCATTTGCTGTACACCATGTATTTTTCATAAATGTTTTATGATGAGTATTTTAGTATTTCACGTTGCTCTCTGTAATTATTCTGGCTGCTTTGGGGATATTTTTGATGGTAGCTGCAATGTAAAACTATGATTTATACCTCAAATATGCACATTTTCGAACAAAACATAAATTTATTGTATAACATGTTATAAGACTGTCATCTGATGAAGTTGTTTCTTGGTTAGTGACTAATTCTATCTCTATTTTGTCGGTTTTGTGAAAGCTACCTATGCGGTAGAAACATGGTGAAAATATGCGGTTGTGTGTTTGGCTATTGTGGTTAGCTAATAGAAATACATATTGTGTTTTCGCTGTAAAACATTTTAAAAATCGGAAATGATGGCTGGATTCACAAGCTGTTTATCTTTCATTTGCTGTATTGGACTTGTGATTTCATGAAAATTATATTATATGATATCCCTGTCCCGTTAGGCTAGGCTATGCTAGTCAGCTTTTTTGATGAGGAGGATCCCGGATCCGGGAGAGAGAAGTGGTAGAGGTTTTAAGTACGCTTCTTCTAATTCTTCAATCTCTCTCTCTACCCATCCAGAGGACCTGAGCCCCATGCCTCAGGACTACCGGGCCTGATGACTCCTGGCTTTCCTCGTCCCCAGTCCACCTGGTTGTGCTACTGATCCAGTTTCTGCTGTTCTGCCTGCGGTTATAGAACCCTGATCTGTTCACTGGTCGTGCTAACTTGTCCCAGACCTGCTGTTTCGACCCTCGCTCTCCCTCTCTCTCTCTCCCCTTCTTGCTCTCTCTCTCTCTCTCTCTCTACCACACCTGCTGTCTCGACAATGCTCGGCTATGAAAAGACAACTGACCATGCTGGTCATCTATGAACGTTTAAACATCTTGAAGAACGATCTGGCCTTAATGGCCATGTACTCTTATAATCTCCACCAGGCACAGCGAGAAGAGGACAGGCCACCCCTCACAGCCTAGTTCCTTTCTAGGTTTCTTACTAGGTTCCTGCCTTTCTAGGGAGTTTTTCCTAGCCACCACGCTTTTACATCTATTACATCTGCATTGCTTGCTCTCTGGGGTTTTAGGCTGGGTTTCTGTATAAGCAATTTGTGACTGCTGATGTAAAAAGGGCTTTATAAATAAATGTGATTGATTGATTGACATTTACTCCTGATGTGCTGACCTGTTGCAGCCTCTAAAACCACTGTGATTATTATTTGACCCTGCTGGTCATCTATGAACATTTGAACATCTTGAAGAAGTGAAAGTGTTTTAATCAGATAGGTAAAAAGGAAGAGAGAGTGTCATAATAACACACTGGCAAATTGGCACATTGCAAAAGTACAAATGAATAGGATCAATAGTCCAAAGTCTGCTCCATTTCCATAGAGCTAAAACAAACTGCAAGCTTGATTTCAGTGCCATCTCAAGCCCCAACAAATTGTCACTGTGTCCCTAGCTAGAACACAAGGTTGGGCAGAATGAGAGGTCATTTCATTACATTAAATTGCTGATGATGATGAAAGGTCCATGAACTGACCAGTCACTAACTGTTAAAGTTTGGTTTAACCAAAACAAAGCCACACTTGATTATTCAAGCACTGTTTACAACTTAAGTCACACGTGTGAGACACACATATGCGCCGCACACACACACACAAACACACACTTGTTATACTATCCTTGTGAGTACTTCTGGTCCCCACAAGGATAGCAAAACCAAACCAAACACACACACACACACACACACACACACACACACACACACACACACACACACACACACACACACACACACACACACACACACACACACACACACACACACACACACACACGCATATATCTGCTTTGTTTGCAGACAGGTATCTGAGGCGCAGAGAGTGGAGTTCTGGAGTGATCATTAACCTTGCAGGCTGGCCAGCCAGCTTCAGCCTGTGTGGAGACATGCCACACACCAGACCAAACCAGCAGAGCAGACCAGCAGAGACACTGACTGACAGCAAGGCATGATAAGCTCCTGACTGAGTGCAAACAAACACACTGTCTGCGTGTGGATCCAACTCAGGCCTAACACAGGTCTATAAGAATGCTCTGTAGGTAATACACAGGTCTATAAGTCTGTTATTACTGTGTAGGTATTCACAAGTCTTTATGTATGCTATAGGGCCAAGACATTTTACTGATCTGGTCATGTGGCCCTAGCTATGTGGGCAATACACCAGTCTGACGGACGCTTAGGAACAATCTCCTAATCGCCTATTGGGCATCAATACATGACCGATAGTGAGGACATCATTCAACCATTCGACACCAACAACACAAACAGTTGCACCATATTTCACATTTTAGTCATTTAGCAGACACTCTTATCCTGAGCGACTTACAGGAGCAATTAGGGTTAAATGCCTTGCTCAAAGGCACAGACAGATGTTTTACTTAGTCGGCTCGGGGATTCGAACTAGCAACCTTTTAGTTACCAACGCTCTTAACAGCTAGGTTACCTGCCACCCACTACCTGGATCACCCTAGCTGCCTGTACAAGTAGAGTCTGCCAGATGAGCATGTCTCTTATCAACAACATAACACTGTTTCCCATTGTGCCTTATGCAGGGAAACGAGCATCAACCTGATACTCTGCCAATTAAAAGAGAGGAAAATCAACATCGCACACAAAGGAGGGAGACTGGAATTCAGTGAGAAAACACTGGGGGTCCTGTAAGGCCATGGGGTCGCCGTCTGTACTCACTACCACAGGATATGGGCACAGTTTACAGGCAGCTGATGGCTCTTCCTTAAGTGATGGGGAAATCCTCCACTTTTTTCTCCCTTACTCACCACTTTCAATCAGTGTGGACCATGCATCAACAATAAGATACATGGGTTTCTACTGAGAGGGCATTAAAAGAATAACATCAAGTACTGTTGCTCTTTAACACGGTGAAAATTAAGATGTACAAATGTATTTGAAGGCTTTTGTATACTGCACGGTTTTTAAAACACACAGTTGACCTGCATAACATACAGTGAAGCTCTGTTAGTGTGATGACTGTACATTATATAATAAAATGGACTATTTTCAAACAATAACAGATGTTTTGGTGCAGTCACCTATGGCAACCCCAGAGAACCCTTACTCAGCACATGTTATAGGCTGCTGATTCAAGGGCTTTTCCAGATATCAGTCTGGAGCCATGATACACTGGCTCGTGGGTGTGCTTGTTTTTGTTCCAACCCAGCACTAACACGCATGAAGACCATGATTAGTTGATTGTTTGAAACAGGTACGGTCTAGAGAGCAGAACCCTTCATACCCAGTCGCATTGCAGAACCCTGCACTACAGATTTAAATTAGAACATTCCTTCTCTGTACAAAAGCGATTCTCAACCTAGTTGACTTTCAGGAGACATTCTACTTCGAACAAAAATGTTCTGCAACCACAAAACCCATCCCTAACCCATCCACCTATATCCTATGAGGCCGTATCAGTAGATTAATGTGTTAGTGTTCCTGCCCAGGACTCTCTGTAATGACAGGGGTGAGGAAGGAACCACAGATCCTATTGACATAACCAGATCTTGTCTGGTTAGGGCTGACTTTATCTCAGGCCAGTCTCCCTTCCAGTATTCCAGCTGCTGGTTCCAAGAAAGCCCCACATTTCCTAAACCCACTCCAGTGGATCCTGGAGTCACAGGCCTGGAGCTGGAGAACAAGCCCTGCTATTGTTTTAGCCTCTACCTGAGTACATCCGGTGTGTGAGAAATACACATCTCCTTTGCTTCAATAAGGTGAAAGGCCGAGTTACCTTGTGTCTCTCTCAGGAAGATTGTATTCTGCCTCATTTCACAATAGAAAGATCATTTCATAAAGATACATCTGTTTCAGAACTGTGACTAAAATGTCTCACACAACAATCAATGAGTCATGGAATGTCACAAATTAGCAGTTTCAGCAACTAAACCACAGATAGAGACCACAGTGTTGTACACCTCAGCCCACACCTCAACCCAGACCAAAACGAAACCAGACAACACAACAATCACCAGTCATGCTGTAACTGTTTCAGCTACACTGTACAGGATCAACTCAGAAGGAGACTGAGATGTTGTTCATTGGATGGTGACTCGGGTTTGACAATGGCTTTACATTGAAACATAGATTCTGTCAGAGTCCTGGTGAGCATCTCTCTACAAGACTCACGGAAGTGTCCATGCTTGAGAACTTAGGAGCATTTTTAATTCTCCAAATTAAAAGCCACACAATAAATGATGCTATGTCTGGTAAAAAGCAAACAGTATAATTGTGGTCTAAAAAATATGTGAAACTCAAGATTACTGTACCCTTGTTATTACCACCGTTTTGATTATTTGTCAGTACATACAGGTATAGCTTTCGAAATACTGAGTAAAGCTCATGATTAGGATCACCTACTACTAGTGATAATTAGATAACAAAGAAATACTGATATGAGCAGTCAAAAAACATTTCACAAGGATGATGAGGTTCCAAGCCAGGTACACTTGGCCCTTTATCTTATCTGTCATTCCATAAACATAATCACACAAGACATTACAGTGTCATAAAGATAGAAAGAGAGTAGCCAAGATGGCGTAGCAGTCAGACGTCTTTGTCCTGTCGTGTCCCTTGTATATATCTTTTTACATCTTTTTCTTCACATATCTTTTAAAATATTTTCATTAACCTCAACTTCTGAAAACTCTCCTGCAACCCGCCTCACCCAATGTGGCGTGGTCCTGCTTTTTTCTAAAGTATTTCTATTTACTTCGGATCTGGAATCCCTCAACTGAAGCTAGCTAACTACCTACCAGCTATCAGTCAGCAAACCATTACTAGCGGTCATCAGGTAACCTTTAGCTCGGAAAGCTCTCGCCAGTTCGAACAACGTGACTCAAACCAGACCATAACGGACCTATTTCTCTCCATATCCCCAGATTCCTACTGCAAACTCTGAACATTTTCATCTGGATCTTCGCAACTTGCTAACCGCAATCCCGGGTGACCACTCCTGGCTAGCGTTTCCATCCCGGAGCAAGCAGCAATTAGCCTGAACCTAGCCCGGCCAGGGCTCCTGTGCTACCACCGAAGCCCACTCCTGGGCTACAATATCCGGACACCTTCTACTGCCGGTACGGGGCACGGAACCCCGCCGATCCTCTACGACTGGAATACCGACATAATCTGCCTGACGATTCCAACAGGCCCCTCAGGCGCGACGCACGCTGAAGGCCCATTCTGCTAACATGCTAGGCCTGCTAGCTACCTAGAGATACTTGGAACCCTACTAATTCCACGACTGGTCTATCGAGGTCACCGCACGAAGAGGCAAAAACAGACTTACCCCCATCTGCTAACTGCTAGCTTGCGTGCCCCAGTCTGCTAGCTGCTAACGTTAGCTTGCCTGCCCCGGTCTGCTAACTGCTAGCCCCTGCTAACTGCTTGCTTGTTTAGCCCCGGCCTACTAACTGTTAGCTTGTTAGCATCGGCCTGCTAACTGTCTGAATCGCCGTGTCCCCAGTCAGCCCAACCACTCACTGGACCCATATGTTCACTTGGCTACGCATGCCTCTCTCTAATATCAATATGCCTCGTCCATTACTGTCCTGGTTAGTGATTACTGTCTTATTTCACTGTAGAGCCTCTAGCCCTGCTCAATATGCCTTAACCAACCATGTTGTTCCACCTCCTACATATGCGATGACATCACCTGGTTTAAACATCTCTAGAGACTATATCTCTCTCATCATTACTCAATGCCTAGGTTTACCTCCAATGTACTCACATCCTACCTTAGCTTTGTCTGTACACTATGCCTTGAATCTATGCTATCGTGCCCAGAAACCTGCTCCTTTTACTCTCTGTTCCGAATGTGCTAGACGACCAGTTCGTATAGCATTTAGCCGTACCCTACTTCTCCTCTGTTCCTCTGGTGATGTAGAGGTTAATCCAGGTCCTGCAGTGCCTAGCTCCACTCCCACTTCCCAGTTGCTCTCATTTGTTGACTTGGTTTCATGCATGTTAACATAGAAGCTTACTCCCTAAGTTTGTTTTACTCACTGCTTTAGCACACTCTGCCAACCCGGATGTCTTAGCCATGTCTGAATCCTGGCTTAGGAAAACCACCAAAAACCCTGAAATCTCCATCGCTAACTATAACATTTTCCGCCAAGGTAGAACTGCCAAAGGGGGCGGTGTTGCAATCTACTGCAAAGATAGCCTGCAGAGTTCTGTATTACTATCCAAGTCTGTACCCAAACAATTCAAGCTTCTACTTCAAAAAATTCACCTTTCCAGAAACAAGTCTCTCACTGTTGCCGCTTGCTATAAACCTCCCTCTGCCCCCAGCTGTGCCCTCAATACCATATGTGAATTGATTGCCCCCCATCTATCTTCTGAGCTCGTGGTACTAGGTGACCTAAACTGGAACATGCTTAACACCCCGGCCATCCTACAATCTAAGCTTGATGCCCTCAATCTCACACAAATTATCAATGAACCTACCAGGTACAACTCCAAATCCGTAAACACGGGCACCCTCATAGATGTCATCCTAATTAACTCGCCCTCCAAATACACTTCTGCTGTTTACAATCAAGATCTCAGCAATCACTGCCTCATTGCCTGCATCCGTGATGGGTCTGCGACCAAACGACCACCCCTCATCACTGTCAAACGCTCCCTAAAACACTTCTGCGAGCAGGCCTTTCTAATCGACCTGGCCGGGGTATCCTGGAATGACATTGACCTCATCCCGTCAGTAGATGATGCCTGGCTATTCATTAAAAGTGCCTTCCTCACCATCTTAAATAAGCATGCCCCATTCCAAAAATTTTGAACTAGGAATAGATATAGTCCTTGGTTCACTCCAGACCTGTCTACCCTTGACCAGCACAAAAACATCCTGTGGCGTTCTGCATTAGCATCGAATAGCCCCCGTGATATGCAACTTTTCAGGGATGTTAGGAACAAATATACACAGGCAGTTAGGAAAGCTAAGGCTAGCTTTTTCAAACAGAAATTTGCATCCTGTTGTATTAACTCAAAAAAGTTCTGGGACACTGTAATGTCCATGGAGAATAAGAGCACCTCCTCCCAGCTGCCCACTGCTCTGAGGCTAGGAAACACTGTCACCACCGATAAATCCACTGTAATTGAGAATTTCAATAAGCATTTCTCTACGGCTGGCCATGCTTTCCACCTGGCTACCCCTACCCCGGTCAACTAACCGGCACCCTCCACAGCAACCCGCCAAAGCAACCCGCCAAAGCCCCCACCATTTCTCCTTCACCCAAATCCAGATCTGAAAGAGCTGCAAAATCTGGACCCCTACAAATCAGCCGGGCTAGTCAATCTGGAACCTCTCTTTCTAAAATGATCTGCCGAAATTGTTGCAACCCCTATTACTAGCCTGTTCAACCTCTCTTTCGTATCGTCTGAGATTCCCAAAGATTGGAAAGCTGCCGCGGTCATCCCACTCTTCAAAAGGGGTGACACTCTAGACCCAAACTGCTACAGACCTATATCTATCCTACCCTGTCTTTCTAAGGTCTTCAAAAGCCAAGTTAACAAACAGATTACCGACCATTTAGAATCCCACCGTAACTTCTCCGCTATGCAATCTGGTTTCAGAGCTGGTCATGGGTGCACCTCAGCCACGCTCAAGGTCCTAAACGACATCATAACCGCCATTGATAAGAGACATTACTGTGCAGCCGTATTCATCGACCTGGCCAAGGCTTTCGACTCAGTCAATCACCACATTCTTATTGGCAGACTTGACAGCCTTGGTTTCTCAAATGATTGCCTCGCCTGGTTCACCAACTACTTCTCTGATAGAGTTCAGTGTGTCAAATCGGAGGGCCTGTTGTCCGGACCTCTGGCAGTCACTATGGGGGTGCCACAGGGTTCAATCCTTGGGCCGACTCTCTTCTCTGTATACATCAATGATGTTGCTCTTGCTGCTGGTGATTCTCTGATACACCTCTACGCAGATGACACCATTCTGTATACTTCTGGCCCCTCTTGGACACTGTGTTAACTAACCTCCAGACGAGCTTCAATGCCATACAACTCTCCTTCCGTGGCCTCCAACTGCTTTTAAACGCAAGTAAAACTAAATGCATGCTATTCAACCGATCACTGCCCGCACCTGCTTGCCCGTCCAGCATCACTACTCTGGACGGCTCTGACTTAGAATACGTGGACAACTACAAATACCTAGGTGTCTGGTTAGATTGTAAACTCTCCTTCCAAACTCACATTAAGCATCTCCAATGCAAAATTAAATCTAGAATCGGCTTCCTATATCGCAACAAAGCATCCTTCACTCATGCTGCCAAACATACCCTTGTAAAACTAACCATCCTACCGCTATAAAATAGCCTCCAACCCTCTACTCAACAAACTGGATGCAGTCTATCACAGTGCCATCCGTTTTGTCACCAAAGCCCCATACACTACCCACCATTGTGAACTGTATGCTCTCGTTGGCTGGCCCTCGCTTCATACTCGTCGCCAAACCCACTGGCTACAGGTTATCTACAAGTCTCTGCTAGGTAAAGCTCCGCCTTATCTCAGCTCACTGGTCACCATAGCAGCACCCACTCGTAGCACGCGCTCCAGCAGGTATATCTCACTGGTCACCCCCAAAGCCAATTCCTCCTTTGGTCGTCTTTCCTTCCAGTTCTCTGCTTCCAATGACAGGAACGAACTGCAAAAATCTCTGAAGCTGGAGACTCATATCTCCCTCACTAGCTTTAAGCACCAGCTGTCAGAGCAGCTCACAGATCACTGCACCTGTACATAGCCCATCTGTAATTAGCCCATCCAACTACCTCATCCCCATACTGTTATCTATTTTATTTATTTTTGCTCCTTTACACCCCAGTATCTCTACTTGTACACTCATCTTCTGCACATCTACCATTCCAGTGTTTAATTGCTATATTGTAATTACTTTGCCACCATGTCCTATTTATTGCCTTAACTCCCTTATCTTACCTCATTTGCACTCACTGTATATAGACTTTTTGTTTTCTTTGTTCTACTGTATTATTGACTGGATGTTTTGTTTATTCCATGTGTAACTCTGTGTTGTTCTATGTGTCGAATTGCTTTGCTTTATCTTGGCCAGGTCGCAGTTGCAAATGAGAACTTGTTCTCAACTAGCCTACCTGGTTAAATAAAGGTTAAATAAATAAATAAATAAAAATAAGGTGTATGGTCTGCTACTTCAACTGAAGAGACAGTTGAGAAGTGAATGCAAGAACCCAATGGATTTAGTAAACATTGTTAAATGAGTGATAATGGTGAAGGATAATGTTCTCCGTTCAGAAAGAACTCTAGACGCCCCAATTAGATAGTAAAAGAGGTTCCTTGTGTTATAGATAACAATATATTTGAAGTCGGAAGTTTACATACACCTTAGCTAAATACATTTAAACTCAGTTTTTCACAATTCCTGACATTTAATCCTAGTAAAAATTCCCCGTCTTAGGTCAGTTAGGATGAAGAATGTGAAATGTCAGAATAATAGTGGAGAGAATGATTTGTTTCAGCTTTTATTTCTTTCATCACATTCCCAGTGGGTCAGAAATTTACATACACTCAATTAGTATTTGGTAGCATTGCCTTTAAATTGTATATCTTGGGTCAAACGATTTGGGTAGCCTTCCACAAGCTTCCCACAATAAGTTGGGTGAATTTCGGCCCATTCCTCCTGAGTCAGGTTTGTAGGCCTCCTTGGTCGCACATGCTTTTTCAGTTCTGCCCACACATTTTCTATAGGATTGAGGTCAGGGCTTTGTGATGGCCACTCCAATACCTTGACTTTGTTGTCCTTAAGCTTTGGAAGTATGCTTGTGGTCATTGTCCCTTTGGAAGACCCATTTGCGACCAAGCTTTAGCTTCCTGACTGATGACTTGAGATGTTGCTTCAATATATCCACATAATTTTCCTGCCTCATGATGCCATCTATTTTGTGAAGTGCACCAGTCCCTCCTGCAGCAAAGCACCACCACAACATGATGCTGCCACCCCTGTGCTTCACGGTTGGGATGGTATTCTTCGGCTTGCAAGCCTCCCCCTTTTTCCTCCAAACACAACAATGGTCATTATGGCCAAAAAGTTATATTTTAGTTTTTTATGGCGGTTTTTGAGCAGTGGCTTCTTCCTTGCTGAGCGGCCTTTCAGGTTATGTCGATATAGGACTCGTTTTACTGTGGATATAGATATTTTTGTACCCGTTTCCTCCAGCATCTTCACAAGGTCCTTTGCTGTTCTTCTGGGATTAATTTGCACTTTTCGCACCAAAGTACGTTCATCTCTAGGAGACAGAACGTGTCTCCTTCCTGAGCGGTATGACGGCTGTGTTACGTCTCTCGTCGGAAGGCATGGACCAAAACGTAGCGTTGTAAGTGTTCATGATTCTTTATTACTCAAAAACACTCAAACAAAATAACAAAGTGAAAAAACGGAACAGTTCTGTCAGGTGCAGACACTAAACAGAAAATAACTACCCACAAACACAGGTGGGAAAAAAGGCTGCCTAATTATGATTCCCAATCAGAGACAACAATAGACAGCTGCCTCTGATTGGGAACCACACTCGGCCAAAAACAAAGAAATAGACCACATAGAATGCCCACCCTAATCACACCCTGGCCTAACCAAAATAGAGAAAAAAAACTCTCTATGGCCAGGGCGTGACAGGCTGCGTGGTCTCATGGTGTTTATACTTGCACACTATTGTTTGTACAGATGAACGTGGTACCTTCAAGCGTTTGGAAATTGCTCCCAAGGATGAACCAGACTTGTGGAGGTCTATATTTTTTTTGCCGAGGTCTTGGCTGTTTTCTTTTGATTTTCCCATGATGTCAAGCAAAGAGGCACTGAGTTTAAAGGTAGGCCTTGAGGTACATCCACAGGTACACCTCCAATTGACTCAAATGATGTAAATTAGCCAATCAGAAGCTTCTAAAGCCATGACATAATTTTCTGGAATTTTCCAAGCTGTTTAAAGGCACAGTCAATTTAGTGTATGTAAACTTCTGACCCACTGGAATTGTGATACAATGAATTATAAGTGAAATAATCTGTCTGTAAATAATTGTTGGAAAAATGACTTGTGTCATGAACAAAGTAGATGAACTAACCGACTTGCCAAAACTATAGTTTGTTAACAAGAAATGTGTGGCATGGTTGAAAAACTATTTTTAATGACTCCAACCTAAGTGTATGTAAACTTCCGACTTCAACTGTAAATACTCAAAACAATTCTAAACAGAATCAAAGACGCATGGATAAAGTATCACTGAACTCTTAGAAAAATGGGTTCCTAAAGGGTTCTTTGGCTGTCCCCATACGATAACCCTTTTAATGTAGGTTCCAGGTAGAACCCTTTTTGGTTCCAGGTAGAACACTTTTGGGTTCCATGTAGAATCCTCTGGGCACATAGAACCCATAGGGTTCTACCTGGAACAAAAAAGTGTTCTTCAAAGGGTTTTCCTATGGGGACAGCACCTTTTTTTCTAAGAGTGTGTGTACTTTAATAAAACCAAAATTCTTTACAAGATCTTCGTCAAAAACAGACTGTACAAAGAAAAAACATTTTTTTTAAAAGGTTCCTAATCTCGATCACAAACTCGACACCACAAAAGGTAGCTTACCCCATCAAACATCAAGCAGTGGCCAGTTCTATTAATCTTTAACACTGAGTTCTTCTGATGTCAAATATAGAGGGAAAAATGTGGCAAGCACAATGTCTGGATGTGTGTGGACAACTCACCGTTCTTTTTCTCAGTCATTTCTTCTCGCTCAAAAGTAGAAAATGAAAAGAGTTAGCTGAAGTTCAGGGTGGCCCTGCTTCACAGCTCCTGTGATGGTCAACTTGCCACCCAGTCTTATTCCCAGCCTGTATAAATAGATAGCACAGAACATAAACGTTAATACACTTTTTGGCTGGAGAGAGGTGGGTTAAACAAGTTAAATAAACCAAAGGGCAAAGTGAGTTGTTTTTAGCAGATTTGACTAATAGACTAGGCTGAAGGGGAATTGTTATTTTTCTATGGAATAAATGTGTAATAAACATGTCTCTACTGATGAGTGGTAGCTATATTGTAATTTACCACAGATTTAGGATATGCTGTTTCTCCCCAGTATGCATACTAGCTAGCTACCAATAGGCCTACCATCCAGCATAGAATGATTAGGCCTACATACCTTTTATATCGAGAAACTCATAACAATCACCCTTAGACGTGAACACTGGACAGAATGTAACTGTTACTTTTCCATAGCTATGTTCATGATCAAAAACAACTCGATGCTTTAAAATTACAGAGTAGTAGGTTACTCAAAATCCACACCATTCTCAGAGCACTCACCTCTCTTTTGCAACAGGTGTATGATTGCTTGTCAAGTCAAGCGTAAAAAAAATGAAGTTACAATCTCGGCGATTACTCTCGAGGCTCGCTGTTCCCTCCGGGGTAGCAGTACGAATAGGCTGTAAACTCCACCATGGATATTCCCAATTCTTCGACAAGTGGTTGTATGGCTACGAAGAGTACGAAAAGAAAACGTTCCCCACTTTCTCCCCTTCTGCGAAAGAAAACAGTTTTCCGTTCAAAACTGAAAATAAAATACAATTTCCTATAGATAAAACGTGTAGCTACCAAAGTATTTACACAGTTGTTTTTTCTGTAAAAACAAGACTGCTCAGCAGTTCAACTTGTTCAACTCCCGGTTCTGCGCTCATAGCCTTTTAGAAACGGTCAAGGTAGTGCACAGGTGACGTCATGAGATATCAGACAAATGGCACCTGCAGAGCAGAGCACAGGCTTAAAGCCCTTTTGTTTTTAAAGACCATGGTTAATCAAGTGTAACTGTTAACAACCCCTTCAACTGATTTACCGTTTCCTAGTTCTACATTTATGTGTTAAGTTCAGGTAATGTTCCAGGTGCAATAGACCAAAGTGCATTGAAGTTGAGGCATGAGTAGGCCAGTCCTAGGCTTAAACCATGCCACAGGAGCTTAACGGACCTTGCAACATTATTAATGGATCGTGCAACATTATTGTCTAAACAATAAGGTGCAAACAGGGGGTTGGGATAAGATTGGAACTAGACAGGTCTGTAGGCAGAACGGTCAGAGGTAAAGGCATAAATCTGCATATAATGGATGCTCATTGTAAACAAGGTCTCAATAGACAGAACCAAAAACAGGCTCTGGCTTGTTTAGGGACAGTGACATAATAAGCCAGCAACAGTGCCTTGGCTTTTTGTTGCAGGCTTATAATGCCAATGCTTTTCTATACATCTATTTTTGTTTCTCAATATACTTGACCAGTTCCTAGTTAGGAAAAAGAGAAGTGAGTGACAGACGGAAAGACAGACACTGTCGAGGTCTTCGCTGCTAATGTAAAGAAGGACAGTGAGTAATAGAGTGGGGGAGCGTCAGAGATGGCTTTGGGCATCTTCCAGACTGGCTGGAGGAGGCTGCTCTCACTTATCCTGCAAGGTAAGACTGACATCATATTCATCATTATCATACGGAACACACTTTTAGTATGGTATGTGAATAGACATACAAAGTATTGTATTGTAAATCATATTCATTAATTCCTTGTATCCCAGGCTGCTGTGTGGGTGTCCTCTGTAGTGACTGGGCTGTGTGTGTTCCCTCCGCTCTACTGTATGCCGTGGCCGTCTCGTCTGTGGTTCTTCTCTGCTCCTACGGCTACCCTCAACCCTACAGGGTGCTGTCTGAGATGTGGTGCCGGGACCAGAGCCGCTGCATCACCCCCAGGTATGTGTACCATAGCCAGGGCATCTTCCCTGAGCCAGCCTCCCAGGGCAGAGTGGAGTACCTGGGGAAGGAAGGAACCAGAAACTGACTGCTCCCTGAGGATCTCTGATCTGAGGAGGTCTGATAGCGGGACATACGTCTTCTATTTTATCACCAACCACCCAGTGGAGAAGCCTCCTGGACAGCCTGGAGTAACCCTGCTAGTGGCAGGTAAGACCACAGTGCTTATTATATGTTATATTATATTATATACTTATATTATAAGTATACTTATATTATAAGTATTTTGTGTAAATATGCCTTGTGGTCAATGATTATATGTCGATAGCAACTGACCAGTGGCGAGTTAATAAAGCCGCATTGAGTTAATAAAGCCTCATACAAACATGGTCTCTTTTTGGCTTTCTTGAGTAAGGCAGCTCCAAAATGCAGGTGTTTTTCGGCCTAGCTCTGTGCTTTCTGTGGTGGTGGGACAGGCAGCAGAAAATACAGAGCATAGGGGTTGGTAATGTTCTCTAGTTGGGCAGTGAATGGCTCAGTGTTCTGTCACTCATGGGGACACTATGTCACCACAAAATCTACAGGGGAGAGCTCGAAAATTCATGCTCCTTGGGTGCTGCCATAGATTTACATTAGAAGTGCCCATCCAAGAAGGCTCAAGGTCATTGTGCAGGGTGCCGTCTTTCAGATGGGATGTTAAACGGGTGTCCTGACTCTGTGGTCACTAAAGATCCCATGGCACTTATTGTAAGAGTAGTGGTGTTAACCCCTGTGTCCTGGCTAAATTCCCAAGCTGTCCCTCATACCATCACGGTCATCTAATCATCTCCAGCTTACAATTGGCTCATTCATCCCCCTCCTCTCCCCTGTAACTATTCCCCAGGTCGTTGCTGTAAATGAGAATGTGTTCTCAGTCAACTTACCTGGTAAAATAACAGTAAAATTCAATAAAAAAAAAACATTGGCCACAGATAAAATGACTTTAAATCACGTACTATCAACCGTAGCTTTGATTGGACTGATCATGTCAACATTATACTTTCAAAATCTTAGCGAGCAAGCTAGATAAGCAGTCATCATCATCACTCAAGTCAACAATCTACTGGCAAATCCTTTTCAATCCTTTTCAATCCTTGTCATATGAAGATAAATTATAGATAAAACGTATCAGTGCTCATTGACCAATTCAACAATGAGTGGTTTGGAAGGAATCAGTGGCTAACTGCAAGCATTGCAAAGCAATCATTAGTCTGCTATTCAATGAAGTGGCTGTGTGGTCCCAAGTCTAAGATTAAGGCTCTCTTTTCCTAGTTTAAAATAATAACTTTCAACATTGGCCATGCTGTCAATGAAGCATGATTTTTTTGCCGCGCTCAAAACAACTGTTAACTCGGAACTGCAAAATCTGACTTTAGTGAGTTCAAGACAACTCGGAACTCAGGGGGAAACGAGCTACGACTGGGAAAATACGTTTTGAACTTTCATCCAACTCGGAATTGTAAATCCGGAACTCAGGCCTCTTTTTAGAGCTACGACCTGAAGATCACTGACATCATCATGATTCAACTTTTTTGTTGTTGTTAAGTTCCCAGTTGGAAGTTTTGGTATTTTATTAGGATCTCCATTAGCTGTTGCAAAAGCAGCTGCTACTCTTCCTGGGTTCCACAAAAAAACTGAAACATGACATAATACATTAACATGATTAGACAAGAACAGCTCAAGGACAGAACTACATACACAGTTGTCTTGAAAGCACCATAAATCCAGAGAATGTCAGACTTTGATGACAAAGTTTGGTGACAAAATTTGCCCACGAAGGACCGCCGTGCCATGTTCCTGTTCAAGTGAGCACTGCACAACAAGGTAAGTCCAAAAATGTATTGTATGCTGCTGCATAAATTATGTAATATGCCAGGGAGATATGTATACTGCCAATGTTCTGAATTCTGTCGCTGTACATTTAAAAAGTGCTGAACAAATAGTTATATTGACTACGTCTGTCCTAGCTCGCTCATTAACAGTTGATGTTGAGATGTGTCTGTTACTTCACCTCCGTGAAGCATTCATTTGGACTGCAATTTCTGAGGCTGGTAACTCTAATTAACTTGTCCTCTGCAGAAGAGGTAACTCTGGGTCGTCCTTCCCTGTGGCGGTCCTCATGAGAGCCAGCTAGCGCTTGATGGTTTTTGCGACTGCACTTGAAGAAACTTTCAAAGTTCATTAAATGTTCCACATTGACTGACCTTCATGTCTTAAAGTAATGATGGACTGTCGTTTCTCTTTGCTTATTTCAGCTGTTCTTGCCATAATATGGACTTGGTCTTTTACCAAATAGGGCTATCTTCTGTATCACCCCTACCTTGTCACAACACAACTGATTGGCTCAAACGCATTAAGAAGGAAATAAATTCCCCAAATTAACTTTTAACAATGCACACCTGTTAATTGAAATGCATTCCAGGTGACTACCTCGATGAAGCTGGTTGAGAAAATGCCAAGAGTGTGCAAAGCTGTCATCAAGGCTGGCTACTTTGAAGAATCTCAAATATAAAATATATGTTTATGTTTAACATGATTCCATATGTGTTATTTCATAGTTTTGATGTTTTCACTATTATTCTATAATGTAGAAAATAGTAAACATAAAGAAAAACCCTTGAATGAATAGGTGTGTCCAAACTTTTGACTGGTACTGTACATTTAGTGTGTAACTATTTGACCTATGAGAATAGGAGAGCTGTTGAAGTTGTGGTCAGCTTCCAGCTTATCTTCACAGAGATCAAGTCTGACCACAAGCCTCAGAGGTTCCAATGAAATGAATGTCATCATAATTTCTGAGTCACTCTGATAGGAGCCATTGCTTCCTCATTTCAGTATTATCACATGATTCAGAGAGACTCTCATAGTGTTCTTACACTTCCTCAGAAAGTTTGTCAATGTTTTAATATTTACTAATTTTCTCATTAACTTACTGAAAGACTCTCTGAGTAATAGTGACAGTGATATTGCTATCTGTATGTACAGTACCAGCTGTTGACAACAACATTGAGAGCTCTCTTGTAACTAAGAAGTTATTGTACATTTACATTTACATTTAAGTCATTGTACTTTAAATCCTGATGGTATGGTGGCATGTCCTACGACCACAATGACTGTATGCAAAAATTGCGGAATGTAGCAGGAAGTCACATGGTCTTGACTGTCAGTATGGAATCGTCCTTTGGGTGACCACCCACCACCTCTGATTCACATTGTTAGGTTCTTATTTTTCAGAGTAAATAACCCACGGACACTAGAGAAGCTTTAACCAAGTTGAATTCTTCCCAAAGGTTCTGTACAGCTGTAATCAGCCAACCCAACATTTGTCCCATACAGATATTTATATCCCACTTAAGACACTTCTCCTTCTCTCCATTCCTTACATTTTATGTCTCTATAGGAAGCTAATAAAGAGGGTAACAGGACCCCAAACATTTATTACTCTCTTAACACTTCATCGGGATAGGGGGCAGTGTTTCCACTTTGAACAAATTGCGTGCCCAAACGAAATTTCCTCCCACTCTGTCCCAGAAGGTAATACATGCATATTATTATTACTATTGTATGGAAAACACTCTGAAGTTTCTAAAACTGTTTGAATTATTTCTGTAAGTATAACAGAACTCATTTGGCAGGCAAAAACCTGAGAAGAGGTCAAAACAGGAAATGAGAACTCGATTTTCAAAACAGTGTCAAATGGTACCCCTTGTAGATATGGCTGAATAAACACTGCCTAGGGCTTCCACTAGATGTCACCGTCTTTAGATTTTAGTCTTATTATTCTACTATAAAGGAGGGGATCATAGGAGCTGTTTTAGTGAGTGGTCGTCAGAAATTTCAGTCTGGATTTGCGCGCGAGGGAGAGAGAGAGCTCTCGTTCCAATGCTCTTTCTTCAGACAATGAAATTCTCCGGTTGGATCCTTATTGATGATTAATTAACAAAGGGCTTTCCAAGAGTCCATTCTGTAGAGTGGAGAAAAAAGGGAGAAAGGTATTTATGGGGGGTCATAAACCTCACCCAACAGGGCAACGTCATGACAGTGTAGACATTCTATCTGTCAAGTTTACATCCATATGTTGTATAAAATATATGATTAAGAATGATAGTATTTTTGTTAAGATATGAATGTCACGCCCTGAGTGAGGTCAGCGATTGTGCCATCAGAGTGCATAAAAAGCCTTGGTAACGAAACCTTCCTTCATACCAGAAGACATGAGACAGTGGTCCACATATTGCAATGGTTGGAAACCCTCAACACTAGATGAGAAGATAACCTCAGCCACCAGATCAAAACATTGCCGGGTTACTACTGGCGTGTAAAGTGGTCGGGAGCTGAACACCGAATAATTCCTTTAGACCAGAAAATGTGTAGATGTGGCTACATGGCTGAAATGGTTAGAGCTTTAAATCTCCACACGAGGTGGAGAAGATAAAGACTAGACCTTAACATTGCCAGTCTGCTGCTGGGCATGTAAAAGTGGTCCTAGAACTTTGACTAAAGACACAAGGTGGGAAGGAGAAAATCCCATCTCAGACAATCACCAAGTATCTGTTATATTGGAACACAAGACCAAGACAATTAAGGAGAAGGCCATTGTGACCTCTGGTGGACAATCAGGGCCTTACACGGAAGCAGGACACTACAACTTCCCCATTGAAGGATTTATTGGTTTCAACAGAGACGACGAACAAAGCCATCTACGTGCAAATACATTCATGATCTCTTACCCGAATGGGTGATGGTTCTTGTGCAGAGTAAATTATTACTTTGAGGGTAGTTTCCAAATTATTCAACGATAAGTTTGGCTCGCTTTTTCTCTTCCTCTCCCTATCTACCCCTCCCTCTTGTGGTAACCAATCAATCATGCTGTTGTTAGTCCGCTAGGGACTTTTTCTCATGTGTTAAGTGTTTATGTTATTCTGTGTTATTTAGTGAACTAGTAAATAAATATTTAAACACATTTTGTGTAGTGCTGAGTTATAAGTAAAGCTGGGGGTTCTTACGGATCCAAGGAGTATGCGATGTTCAGAATGAGACTGATATGAGGTATTGATTAAGTGACTGTTATTGATATATAACTTATATCTTTTAGAGTTTACAACAGGATATGGTAAACAACTTATTAAACAACTTATTCCGTGGTGCCCCAAATTCATAATGAGTTAACAACAAGCTAAGCTGTGTTTTGGTATATTTCACTTGTGATTGCATGATTATAAATATTTTAGTAATATTTGGCGCCCTGCAATTCAGCGGTTGTTTAGGAAAATGATCCCGCTAAAGAGATCCGTAGCGCAGAGAGGTTAATGTGATGACTATTATTTATAGAATCAACCTTGCTATCTTTAATTGTTACCCGATTAAATTAATAATGTAACAGTTAAAACTTGTTTGGGCTGCAATCCCGACACAGGTACACTTATGACAACATCCAGCTCAAGTGCAGGGCGCGAAATTCAAAATCTAGTTTGTTAAAATATTTAACTTTCACACATTAACAAGTCCAATACAGCATATGAAAGGTAGACATCTTGTGAATCAAGCCAACATGTCCGATTTTTAAAATGTTTTACAGGGAAGACAAAATATGTAAATCTATTAGCTAACCACGTCAGCAAAAGAGAGCACTTTTCTAACTCCATCAGTTTTTTACTCCGTCACTAGCTATCACTAATTCGACCAAATAAAGATATATATAGCCACTAACCAAGAAACAACTTCATAAGATGACAGTCTGATAACATATTTATTGTATAGCATATGTTTTTTTTGAAAAATGTGCATATTTATGGTATAAATCATAAATTACATTTCAGCTACAATCAGAAATTGCACCGAAAGCAGCCATAACATTTACAGACACCAACGTCAAATAACTAATTACTCATCATAAAACATATCTGAGAAATACATACTGTGCAGCAATTGAAAGACAGGATTCTTGTGATTCCAGACAATATTTCCGATTTATTAAATGTTTTACAGCGAAAACAAAATGTAGCGCTATGTTAGCATAGCCACAATAGCCAGACACACTTGGGCGCCCGCGACCAGTTGACATGCACGACAGATATATGAAATAACATTATAAATTGGGTCTTACTTTGGCTGATCTTTCATCAGAATGTTGATCAGGGTGTCCTTTGTCCAGATGAGTCGTTGTTTGGAGTCAGGATGGCAACTTTCCCTTCTCACTTAGCATTGGCACTGGTCGACTGGCACGGATTTGTCCAACGTAAAAAAGGTCAGAGAACGGAACACGGCAAAACTCCCGAAAAAAATTCAAATAATCTGATTAAACTATATTGAAAAAACATACATTACGATGATATGGTCTCATTTATCAAATAAAAACCCAGCCGGAGATTGTTCCCGTCCAAAACAGCAGCAAAACAGAACGCAATATCACTCCCAAGTCGCGCGCTTCAGACTTCCGGAAGTGGTCGGTCACGTCAAAGAAATAGCTCTTATTCAACCTCTGAACAAGATGATCACTAAATTTCTTCTCTCATACCCTCTTGACACCCAGAGCAAGGCGTATGGAGTGTACGTAGGGTCTTACGTATAATGACCATGTATAGGCATAACGTTGAAGCGAGCATAGATTTCTGACATTCTACTTCTTGGTCAGGGAAAGTGCTGCCAAATGACTTCTGTACCACTCAGAGAAAAAATTAGAACGGTTTTAGAAACTAGAGATTGTTTTCTATCCAATATTAATATTAATATGCATATTGTAAGAGCAAAAATTGATTAAGAGGCCGTTTGAAAATTGGCACATATTTTCCAGTTTTTCCAATACGCCCCCTGCAGCCATAACAGGTTAACCTTTACAGCCCCGGCGTTCCGCTAGCGGAACTCCTCCCACATTACACTGAAAAGGCAGAGCGCGAAATTCAAAAAATATTTTTTAGAAATATTTAACTTTCACACATTAACAAGTCCAATACAGCTAATGAAAGATACACATCTTGTGAATCCAGCCAACATGTCCGATTTTTTAAATGTTTTACAGGGAAAACACCACGTATATTTATGTTAGCTCACCTCCAAATAGAAAAAAGCACAGACATTTTTCACAGCACAGGTAGCATGCACAAAACCAACCAAACTAACCTAGAACCAACCAAACTAACCAAGAAACAACTTCATCAGATGACAGTCTTATAACATGTTATTCAATAAATCTATGTTTTGTTCGAAAAATGTGCATATTTGAGGTATAAATCAGTTTTACATTTCAGCTACCATCACAGCTACCGTCAAAAATAGCACTGAAGCAGCCAGAGTAATTATAGAGACCAACGTGAATTACCTAAATACTCATCATAAAACTTTTCTGAAAAATCGATGGTGTACAGCAAATTAAAGAGAAACATCTTGTGAATCCAGCCAATATTTCCGATTTTTTTAAGTGTTTTACAGCGAAAACACAATATAGCATTATATTAGCTTACTACAATAGCCTACCACACTACCGCATTCATTCATCAAGGCACGTTAGCGATAGCAATAGGCACGTTAGCGTTAGCGAATAAACCAGCAAAAGATATTACATTTCACTAACCTTCATAAACCTTCCTCAGATGACAGTCCTATAACATCAGGTTATACATACATTTATGTTTTGTTCGAAAATGTGCATATTTAGACCTGAAATCCGTGGTTATACAATGTGCTAACGTAGCATATTTTTCCCAGAATGTGCGGATATTTCTATTAGACTCTCACCTATTCTGACCAAATAGCTATTCATAAACATTACAAAAAAATACATGTTGTATAGGAAACGATAGATCCATTAGTTCTTAATGCAATCGCAGTGTTAGAATTCTAAAAATATCTTCATTACGACATAAGACTTAGTTATGGTAAGGGAATAACCAAAACCTGAGCGCAAAGCTACTAGTACACAGTTCGACAGATATATGAAATAGCATCACAAAATGGTTCCTACTTTTGCTGATCTTCCATCAGAATGTAGTACAAGGGGTCCTTTGTCCAGAACCGTCTTTGTTTGGATTCAGAACGTCGTTTTTCCCTCTTGAATTAGCAAGCACACTGGCCAAGTGGTGCTAAGCTCTACTTCGTGAACAAACGCAAACAACGCAACACGCCTAACGTCCCGAATAAATTTCAATATTCTAATAAAACTATATTGAAAAAACATACTTTACGATGATATTGTGACATGTATCAAATAAAATCAAAGCCGGAGATAGTAACGACAGCTTTCCAGTTGGCAATAACAGGTCCCTCCACGCGCCTTGCAGAAAACAGAAAATGGCGTACACGTCGTTCCAAGAGGGTTTATTCCACCTCAGACCGAGATAATCAACTAATTTCTTCTCTCACTTCCTCTTGACATCTAGGGGAAGGTGTATGACGTGCACGTGTAGTCATACGTATCATGCCCATTTATAGGCAGGCCCTTGAACACAGCATCGATTTCAGACTTCCCACTTCCTGGTCAGAAAGTGTGCTGCCAAATGAGTTGTGTTTTACCCACAGACAAAATTCGAACGGTTTTAGAAACTAGAGAGTGTTTTCTATCCAATAGTAATAATAATATGCATATTGTACGAGCAAGAATTGAGTACAAGGCCGTTTAAATTGGGTACGATTTTCCCCCAAAGTGAAAACAGCGCCCTCTGGTCCTCTTAAAGTGTCTGTTGTTACGTTAAGAATATGATGTCAGATCAGTTGGTGTCTGGGACAATATATCTGATGATAGGACGACATAAATTGTATCTTGGAAAGTCTACACATTCTAGTTATCAGATTCACATGGAGTTGTTGTGCAATTTAAATGTTTAAATATGAAGCTATTTGTGAAAAGATTAAATGTAATTTTAGCCTCCTAAAAAAGAGAATTGTTTCATAGTAAAACGTAGGCCCAATCAGTGGCCACACCCAAGTGAACAGACATTGGTTGAGACCTATGAAACACGCCCTTCTCTCCCACCGTACAAAAGCCCGTTGAAGGAAGTCAACCTCAGTTCCATGTCGTGAGGACTGATGTCCGTACATTTAAAAGGGCTAATTTCAACTACAACCTAACGAAATAAACATTTAGTTCCAGAAAGGTTAGGACTGCTGTCCTAACGTTTATAAAGACAAATTTCAATGTGGAGGTGACGATGGAATGGTAAATTTAGACTAAACCAGCCAGAATACAGCACGAGCTGATTATGGTAACTTGGTATGGACTTTGAACTATTATTCACTAAAGAAGAAGCATGCATCCTAGAAGTTGAGTTATCAGCTGCAGCTGTAACCGTACGTGGCCCAGGAAAGGACAGACAATCTCCTAAGAACGACAGGGTACTTTAACATATCCGCTCTACAATACTACGACCAGAAAGATTCTTCAAAGGACAATGGCGATCTCTGCTGGGCAAACCGGTCTTCCATCTTCGACCCGCAGCTCAGCTCAGTGTAAATATATATCTTGCATTTTCCTTTTCCAAATGGGAGGTTATTAGAATGCATAAGATTCTTATTTACGGTAGCATAGCTTCTCAAGGTCCGATAGAGACCCAATCCCTTTGTCCCTCAATCTTCCCGCTCTTTCATTTAAACCCAACCCCCTTCTTTTGTGTAACCAGCCGTCATATCGGGTTAGTCCACTTGGGCTTTTCATGACATGATTAGTAATCGATGTATGATCTATCCTGTGTATATATATGTAATTCTGTGTGATTATTTAGGTATTTAGTAAATAAATAATTAAGCCAATTTGTGTATTGCTGATTGAACTTATTAGCTAGGGCTCGTGCAAATAACCAAGTACTTACGACAATGAGAATGAGACCGATCGAGGTGACGACTAATAATTGACTGCTATTGATATAAAAGATCTTCAGATCTTTAAGAGAGTGGATTCGGGAGATAACTGCTCTATATAAATGAATGCTTCCATGGTGCCCCAGGTTATTAATGGTTTAATTGTGGCATGGTTTAATTCGTTCACGTAATCGATTAAATGTTAGGCCATCGATTTGATATAATAGCATTTCATATAATTTAATCATAGTCAGAGACACGACAATACTTCCAAGTTACAGTATTTTCTTTATACCATTCTTAATGACATCACAAAGTAATAAACAATGTGACATGATTATTCTTTAGACCCACACTGACCATTCTTAACATTCCTATCGTAGAAATATTGTTCCAATATTGGACGTTATAGTTTTGGCGGCAAAAGTTTTCTGTAGACAAAGGGACATTCCTTTACCTGTACTGAAGAGCAAGAGGGAGATTCCCCTCCTGCCTAATTTCTGATGGAGTGTTAAGGTGTCAAAACAAACAAAAGCAGATATCAACTTTTGAATATTTCTCCTTACTTTAGATGCACCAAGGAACACCTTGGTGTCAGTAAGTCCCTCTGGTCCAGTGGTAGAGGGAAGCTCTGTGACCCTGACCTGCAGCAGTCATGCCAACCCAGCAGTGGAGAACTACAACTGGTTTAAGAAGGATGGAACAGACACCTCACAGACAGGTTCAGGAGAGGTGTTGAGATTGACCTCTCTAACCTCCTCTGACAGTGGACAGTACTTCTGTGAGGCCAGGAACAGAGAAGGGGCTCACAAGTCTACTGTGGTGTCTCTGACCATACAGAGTGCCAATCATGGTGAGTGTAGAGGGAAATGTCCTGTTCTCCTGAATCATTATGTTCTAAATGGGAATTCCCTTTGCTTGAATGTATTTTTTTATGTACTGTGTCTTTTTCAGGTACAAATACTGTCCAAATGCTAGTTTACATCAGTTCCGCGGCCACAGGTTTCATGGTGATCATACTTTTTGTGTCCCTATGGATGTGGTAAGTCTAGAAACATCATAATGCAGAGTATGATGGCCTTGTGGTACCTATGTGTGCCTCTAAAGAAGTTTGTTTTCCTTGAGAGGAAAAGCCCGTTCAAATTATGTCAAAAGACTGCTGTGGACAAAGAGGTGAGTGGAACACGGCATGTCAGCGCAATAGTGTTATGTGAAGGTTTGAACGCAGTAAGTATTCATGGGTTTTGAACAACATTAAAGCACAAGCTTCCATTCTTCCCCAGTAACAAGATATTTTGTTTAACTTCTTGAGAATACAGGGGGTGCTATTTTCCCATTAGCATAATTTGCTCTACAGATTAAACTGCCTCTTATTCAATTATTGCTCTTACTATATGCATATAAATAATACCATTGGAAAGAAATGGGGGTGCTACCGGATCAGGGTTGGTGACTCGTGAGAAGTTAACCAATAGATGAAGGATGTCAATATATCACAAATTTTGTATTGTTTTTGACTGATTCCATCTTTCAGGACGATCAAAACTCAGTCTTATCCAGAAGAAGGACCAGTAATGACCCAGCCACACAGGAAACTAGAACGGAGGAACAGGAAAATGCCCTCTATGCCAGCGTTCAACTGCCTCCCTCTCACACCCACCACCAAGACAGTTCTCTGTACTCTGTGGTCGAGCCACCAGCTCTGCAGAACCCTTCTGACCCTCATTACGCTACCTTTGACTTCCAGCAGTTCCAAAGCTCCATCGACGGGGCCCAACTCTCCAGACCCCATGGTGGGGATGATGTTGTATACTCCACAGTGAAAGCCATAAAGGCCAATGTGACAGACAACCTCCAGTACGCCAGCATCCCGTTCCCCCTCCCCAGTCCTACTGCCAGGTAAGAGTGCACTCACTATCAGTTCAGTCCTTTTCCATATAACCTATTTCTGGAAGTCTGTTTATTTGAAATGTTTGAATATACTCATACAAAAACTCCATTTGCTTTTTGCAGGCTGGAAGAAAGTTTAGAGGTGGACCATTCTGTTATCTACTCCACTGTTGCCAAACCTGAAGCCTGAACATATCCTTTCATAATGTTGAATAAACTAAGCTGCTGTCACGTTCTGACCTTTATTTTCCTTTGTTTTGTCTTTAATTAGTATGGTCAGGGCGTGAGTTGGGGTCGGCAGTCTATGTTATGTGTTTCTATGTTTAGGTTTGTCAATTGGCCTGATATGGTTCTCAATCAGAGACAGGTGTTTTGCATTGTCTCTGATTAGGAACCATATTTAGGATGCCTGTTTTCACTGTTGGTTTGTGGGTGTTTGTTTCCTGTGTCTGTGTTTATGCCACATGGGACTGTTTCGGTTAGGTTACTTTGATATTTTGTATTTTTTGTCGTGTTCAGTGGATTATATTAAAACATGGATACTTACCACTCTGCGTCTTGGTCCGATCCCTGCTACACCTCTTCAGACGAAGAGGAGGAAATCAGCCGTTACAGCAAAATCTATCCAATAGTAATAATAATATGCATATTGTACGAGCAAGAATTGAGTATGAGGCAGTTTAATTTGGAGACGATATTTTCCAAAGTGGAAACAGCACCCCCTAGATTGAGAAAAGGTTAATCCACCTATCGTGTCAGATTTTGAAAATATGCTTTACAGCGAAAGCAATCCAAGCTTTTGTGAGTGTATCAATCAATGCTAGAACAGCTAGCCCCAAATTAGCATGGTCACGAAAGTCAGAAAAGCAATAAAATTAATCGCTTACCTTTGATAATCTTCGGATGTTTGCACTCACGAGACTTCCAGTTACACAATAAATGTTATTTTTGTTCGATAAATATTACTTTTATAACAAAACAACGCCATTTGGATTGCGCGTTATGTTCAGAAAACCACAGCCTCGTTCCGTTCGACAAAAATTCCAAAAAGTATCCGTAATGTTCGTAGAAAGATGTTAAATGTTTTTTTATAATCAATCCTCAGGTTGTTTTTAACATACATAATCTATAATATTTCAACCGGACCGTAACCTATTCAATAAAAGAGAGAAAGAAAATGGAGAGCTACCCCTCTCGCGTGCAGGAACTAATCAAAGGACACCTGACTAGTTTAGAAAAATCTCGCTCATTTTTCAAAATAAAAGCCTGAAACTATGTCTAAAGCCTGGTCCCAGCCTGAGGAAGCCATTGGAAAAGGAATCTGGTTGATACCCCTTTAAATGGAAGAAAGACGGGCAATGAAACACATATAAAAAAAAAAAAATCACTTCCGGGTTAGATTTCCTCAGGTTTTGTTATACTCACAGACAATATTGCGACAGTTTTGGAAATTTTGGAGTGTTTTCTATCCTAATCTGTAAATTATATGCATATTCTACGATCTGGACCTGAGAAATAGTCTGTTTACCTTGGGAACGTTATTTTAAAAAATAAATAAAAATCTGACCCCTAGCGTCAAGAAGTTAACCCATCATTTTATACAGTTCGTTAAAAAGGGGTGTTTCTGTCAGGCTGACACGCTCTCTGACCTTACTCAAGGGGGCGGATAACTTAAGGATCCGACCCTATTTTAATTTTGTTTGCCTAAAATGACATACGCAAATCTAACTGCCTGTAGCTCAGGCCCTGAAGCTAGGATATGCATATTCTTGGTATCATATGAAATGAAACACTTTGAAGTCTGTTGAAATGTGAAAGGAATGTAGGAGAATATAACACATAATAGATCTAGTAAAAGATAATACAAAGAAAAACCCAACCGTAATTTTTTTGTACCATCATCTTTGAAATGCAAGAGAAAGGCCATAATGTATTATTCCGGCCCAGGTGCAATTTAAATTTTGAACACTAGATGGCAGCAGTGTATGTGCAAAGTTTTAGACTGATCCAATGAACTATTGCATTTCTGTTCAAAATGTTGTATCAAGACTGTCCAAATGTTAATAACTTTTCATGTTCAAAACTCTCCTCAAACAATAGTATGGTATTCTTTCACTGTAATAGCTACTGGAAATGGGACAGTGCAGTTAGATTAACAATAATTTAATCTTTCTGCCAATATCAGATATGTCTATGTCCTTGGACATTTTCTTGTTACTTGCAACCTCATGCTAATCGCATTAGCCTATGTTAGCTGAACCATCCTGTGGACGGGACACCAATCCCGAAGAAGTTTTTAATTTAAATGCATTCCAGGTGATTACCTCATGAAGCTGGTTGAGAGAATGCCAAGAGTGTGCAAAGCTGTCAAGGCAAAGGGTGGCTATTTGAAGAATCTCAAATATAAAATGTATTTTGATATGTTTAACAATTTTTTGGTTACTATATGATTCCATACGTGTTATTTCATAGTGTAGATGTCTTCACTATTATTTTACAATGTAGAAATAGTAAAAATAAAGAAAAACCCTTGAATGAGGTGTTCTAAAACTTTTGACCGGTAGTGTATTAATTTAATCGGGTAACAATTAAACAGTTAGTTGATTAGATAAATAACAGTCTTCAGATTAATGAAAGTCAAGTCACGACACTCATACCACACATTATGTTGCTTGTATATTTCACAAAACTACAACAATGAACATTCATCCATATTAGTGGTTCCAGTAAATAAAGTGGGTCAGAATATTTTCATTGGTGTTCTCAAAACAGTTTTGAATTAAGTTGGTAGCCTATAGTTCACTGTTATTTCCTCTCACCATACCCTGCCCATCAAGAACATCCTCTAAAGCTGCTTAACTTCCCCTAAAAGTTACCACAATCTAAACACACAGCAAGGCTCAGCAAATAGAGACGGCAGTTTATCATGCCAAATTTAAATTTCTTATTAAACACATTCACATTCAGACCAAACTGACAAAGGCTGTTATTTAAGCAAGAACAGTATTTCCTCAGCATCCTTCTTTCATAAATCCCTCCTATTATTTTTACACAGTAATGCAATGAGGTACAGTGGGGCAAAAAAGTATTTAGTCAGCCACCAATTGTGCAAGTTCTCCCACTTAAAAAGATGAGAGAGGCCTGTAATTTTCATCATAGGTACACTTCAACTATGACAGACAAAATGAGAGAAAAAAATCCAGAAAATCACATTGTAGGATTTTTTAATGAATTTATTTGCAAATTATGGTGGAAAATAAGTATTTGGTCAATAACAAAAGTTTATCTCAATACTTTGTTATATACCCTTTGTTGGCAATGACAGAGGTCAAACGTTTTCTGTAAGTCTTCACAAGGTTTTCACACACTGTTGCTGGTATTTTGGCCCATTCCTCCATGCAGATCTCCTCTAGAGCAGTGATGTTTTGGGGCTGTTGCTGGGAAACACGGACTTTCAACTCCCTCCAAAGATTTTCTATGGGGTTGAGATCTGGAGACTGGCTAGGCCACTCCAGGACCTTGAAATGCTTCTTACGAAGCCACTCCTTCGTTGCCCGGGCGGTGTGTTTGGGATCATTGTCATGCTGAAAGACACCAGCCACGTTTCTTCTTCAATGCCCTTGCTGATGGAAGGAGGTTTTCACTCAAAATCTCACGATACATGGCCCCATTCATTCTTTCCTTTACACGGATCAGTCGTCCTGGTCCCTTTGCAGAAAAACAGCCCCAAAGCATGATGTTTCCACCCCCATGCTTCACAGTAGGTATGGTGTTCTTTGGATGCAACTCAGCATTCTTTGTCCTCCAAACACGACGAGTTGAGTTTTTACCAAAAAGTTATATTTTGGTTTCATCTTCCATATGACATTCTCCCAATCTTCTTCTGGATCATCCAAATGCTCTCTAGCAAACTTCAGACGGGCCTGGACATGTACTGGCTTAAGCAGGGGGACACGTCTGGCACTGCAGGATTTGAGTCCCTGGCGGCGTAGTGTGTTACTGATGGTAGGCTTTGTTACTTTGGTCCCAGCTCTCTGCAGGTCATTCACTAGGTCCCCCCGTGTGGTTCTGGGATTTTTGCTCACCGTTCTTGTGATCATTTTGACCCCACGGGGCGAGATCTTGCGTGGAGCCCCAGATCGAGAGAGATTATCAGTGGTCTTGTATGTCTTCCATTTCCTAATAATTGCTCCCACAGTTGATTTCTTCAAACCAAGCTGCTTACCTATTGCAGATTCAGTCTTCCCAGCCTGGTGCAGGTCTAGATACCAAATTGTAAGATGTAAGATACCAAATTAAAGCTACACTCGTTGTGAATCTACACATGACGTTACACTGTTTCCAGGTGGCCTCACTTCTTCATTGCACAAAGGAATAAACTCAACCTATTTCCAAAGAGTGGTGACATCCAGTGGAAGCGGTAGGAACTGAAAACAGGGTGATTAGAAATCCAGTATTCCAATGAAATCTCATTGAACAGACAGTGACTTAACCCTTTCACACGTACCATCACACGGGTGTGATCGTTCTACAGTGGTCCCTGAAGCGTACGATCACACCCGTGTGATTAGAACACTCATTTAGAACGCTCGTTTAGAGCGGCCAGTTTCGAATGATGCAACAATCAGCATTTGAGCTGGCCACACTTTTTTCAGAAACTATTTACACAAACACAGTCCTTACAAAGTTATGTCCAGAATGTGAGCAGTTTATTTTGGGATGCAATGTTCAGATATTCACAGAAGTATATATAGCATAACACAATCATCTGAACCGGAAAAATGTAGGCTACATTTGTCCAAGCGCTAACTGAGGAAAGATTGACCCAACACAAGCAGTAATATTTTCTAACTCTCGGCTGACATAAACTACAATATGAATTAGCTAATAGCAATTATTATGTATAATTAATCACATCACGGGTGAGCTCACCATTGATCGAAATAATTAGGTAAAACACTTTTGAAATCGAAAGTAATCCGACGATTAGTTTCAGCGCGCAGCCATGCATTTGTTCCTCACAGAAACCGAAGATAATAAGAGAAGACAAGATGAGTTTGGTCTGTTTATAGTATGCATGTTGAAGGGGTGTGTCAATCACTGTCGTTCACATCCCACCCTTCATTTCCGGAAGTCCTCAAAAAATGAGTGAACTCTTACTCACCTCATTTTGTTATAACATCTTTGGTCAAACAGACGATTACGTGAAACCCAGAATGCATTGTATGTCAACAAACATGGCTACACAGCTGGAATTAGCTTAGCTCATCATAATCAGTACAACCTTCTAAAAAGTATTTTACACACATATGTGCCCATTACAATCTGTGCAAGAATCGGAATGCATGATTTGTCACATAGAATTGAAAACATGTGAATAAAGCTGTAAATACACAAATAATTGCCACACAAAACATTTTCTGATAGTGATTTATTGAGACAAGTGGTGCGTGCCGGCAGTCAACCACGTACCCTCTCACTCTAAACCATTCAGTGTTGTTGTTTATGTATGTAGATAGTGAGCTAAGCTGTAGCATTAGCAATAACTTTCAAAAGGAGACAACTCACAAATGTGGAAATTCTGGAGATTTTGAGTCTGAAAGTCAGGAATCAGATTCTGACAGTGAGGAGCTGCCCCCCAACCTTGTAGCCATTGAGAACCCTGAATCTGAGGACCCCTTGTCCACTGACAAAGTCCCAGTTCCATTAGAAGATGCTGGTGGTGATGGTGGCAGACTGACAGTGGATGAAGTACAGGAGTTCTGTGGTAGCTGGAAGGCTGCCAGCCATTTCACCCCTCCTGGCCCTGCTGATTGTGTTGATGAGTCCCAGTCTGGAGTGTAACGCCCCTTGCCATTTCCATCTGAGGCAGAGTGCTTCAAGTTGTTTCTGACAGAGGAGCTGGTGGGAGACATAGTAGAGACCAATCGCTATGCCTTGGAGCTACAGGATAAGAGAGAGCCAGTGTAACGGATGTGAAATGGCTAGCTAGTTAGCGGGTACGCGCTAATAGCGTTTCAATCAGTTACGTCACTTGCTCTGAAACCTTGAAGTAGTGGTTCCCCTTGCTCAGCAAGGGCCGCGGCTTTTGTGGAGCGATGGGTAACGATGCTTCGTGGGTGACTGTTGTTGATGTGTGCAGAGGGTCCCTGGTTCGCGCCCGGGTATGGGCGAGGGGACGGACGTAAAGTTATACTGTTACACCAGGAGTGGGGGGACAACCACAATTAGTGAAATGTATACATTCCTGGTGACAGTAAAGAAGAACTCCCTAAGATAATACTGGAGCAGAGATCCTATGTTTGCAACTCCCTTCTTTGCCACCCTCTTTTCCCAAGACTGCTTTCTAGTTCTGCATTTCATCAACGCTACTGCCATCCTAAATGACCCGTTATACAAAACAAGAGATGTCAACAGCTGGCAGTAAAGTGCCATGACAAACGAGACGTCCATGTCCTCTCCACTGTCCATACAGCAACCATGTCGGCCACAGGGAAGGTGAACCACCTGACGGGAGAGAGAAACAAACCAGACAGAGAAACATCAAACCAGACTGCGTGCTTGACTATTACCTCAAAATGGGGGCAGTGGATAAGGCCGACATGATAAACAGCTTTGTGGAATGAACTCAGAAAACGACCAAGTGGTATAAGATATTTTTCCAGGGTAGCGTCAAAATACAACATGCCAATACTTCTGACGCATTTAGCATTGTTTTACAGAGCTAATAAAATAATGTAACTAGCTACATAAGCACGATTGAATATAACACCATAAAAGGTGAGTAACATGAGTAACGTTACCTAGCGTGTCCGCGGTTATAAGGAATATACACAAATATATTATGCTCCATACACACAGTGAGCTACAGTAGAAACGGTATAACACGACACAGAAACTATTATAACGTAATTAGGCACTTACTTTGATAGAAACGCAGTCTGGATTTGAAGATGGGTGTCTGTAGTGACGCCTCTAGCACTGAGACGCTGTGCCACTTGGGAGTCAAAAGGCCAGGGTAGCTTCAACATACAACACATGCTAATACATCCGTGACGCAATTAGCATTGTTTTCCAGAGCTAATAAGACTGTAGCTAGATACCTAAGCATTGAGTATAACACCATACATGTTATGAAATGAGTAACGTTACATCGCGTGTCCGCGGTTATAAGGAATATACACAAAAACATGATGCTACAGTAGAAACGACATAACACGACATGCAGAAACTATTATAACGTAATAAGGCACTTTGATAGAAACGCACTCATTTCCAAAGTTATTATTGGTAACGAAAACAACTTTGATTGCGATGCAGGCGACAGGTGGAAAATATGAACACGTGTATGCAGGACGGCAGATGAGTAAATGTCTGCAGACTTGAACTGCACAAACAATTGAGAAGTGTTTGGGGAATTTTGTCCGGGTCAGAAATGTCAAAAACATTAATTGGTCCGCAAAAGTAAAAATGACTACTTTTATGTGAATGAATGAGGCGGAACACACCTCATTTCAAACTGTTATTATAAAATAAAAAACTGTTTAGAAAATAATTTAAAATTGACAAATAAAACAGGCGGCGTGCTTTGGTTTGAGGGCAGCGCAGATTAAATGTACTGTTACATAACAATCACATTCTGGAATTGGAGAGAACGTTCTAACATCACGTGCATAAAACAACTCACGCTGGGGCGACTGTTAGAGATATTTGGAACTCACGCATGAAAGGGTTAAAAAAAATACAAAAATAAATGGTTAGTTCTCGGGGTTTTGCCTGCTACATAAGTTCTGTTATACTTACAGACATGATTCAAACAGTTTTAGAAACTTTAGAGTGTTTTCTATCCAAATCTACTAATACTATGCATATCTTATATTCTGGGGATGAGTAGAAGGAAGTTGAAATTGGGCACGCTATTTATCCAATAGTGAATTTGCTGCCCCCTATCCTAGAGAAGTTAATGAAAGTTTGATTTTTATAGTAATTTATTTGAATTTGGCACTTGCATTTTCTCTGGCTTTTGGCCAAGTGAGACAGTAACGTCCCGCCTAAACTCCGATTTTTGGATATAAATATGAACTTTACCGAACAAAACATACATGTATTGTGTAACATGAAGTCCTATGAGTGTCATCTGATGAAGATCATCAAAGATTAGTGATTAATTTTATCTCTATTTCTGCTTTTTGGTACTCCTCTCTTTGGCTGGAAAATGGCTGTGTTTTTCTGTGGCTATGTACTGACCTAACATAATCGTTTGGTGTGCTTTCGACGTAAATCCTTTTTGAAATCAGACATGTTGGCCGGATTCACAACAAGTGTAGCTTTAATTTGGTGTCTTTCATGTGTGATTTCATGAAAGTTTGATTTTTATAGTAATATATTTTAATTTGGCGCTCTGCATTTTTACTGGCTTTTGGCCAAGTGGGACGTTAGTGTCCCACATATCCCAGAGAAGATAAAAGTGCCCCTTGTAAGAATTTACACAACAATTTGGCATCAACAAACAGCATGATTGATTCTGCCTGCGGAGCTTTCCAGTGGGGGTCTGCAAGGAAAACCGGTGCATTTTATGAAGCGTGAGGGAAATTCTCGTCTGACCAAAAGAGGACGAGGCCCTGCCCAGACCAGACCCTTACTGTGAGCTGCCCAGGAGGAGACACATCATCTGCGAACAATTGAGGGACGGCAACTGATTTCAGTAAGTCAATTTAAATGAATTTGTAATTTTTTAAAATATAAATTATAAAACCAATAAAAATAAACATAAAGACGTAGAAGGAGAGTACCACTAGCCTAGAAAATAACACTAGGCATTTTTGAATACTGGGTGTTATACATGTATGGGAAGCGGCAAGACCATAGAGCCTACATAGACCATAGCATTTATGACTATATAAACTATTGATACTATGGATACTGAGGGACTGCAGATGCTGAGGGACTATAGATGCTGTAGGGACCATAGATGCTATAACTATAGAGACAATGGATGCTCAGGGACTACAGATACTCAAGGACCATGGATACTGTAAAGATCAGAGGAACCGATGAAGATACATATGAAGTGGAAAAAGGCTAGAGCTAGACTTAGAGAGAAGACTAGAGTGAGGGCAAGTAAAGGTACCATGCCCCGCTGACAGTTGTCTGTAGGCATTTATAAGAGAAATGTCTACGTGGTCTGCAGCCACTGGTAGAGAATAGAATAAGGTGCTCTCTGTGCTATTTTATATGTATAGTGAAGATACATATGGTGCATAGGAGGTAACGACAGAGAATTGTTGAAGATGCACATGCGGTAATAAGGGAGATTACAGAGTGTGTTTGGGAATAGTACTAAGTGAATATGGATGTGAAAGTTGTATATGGCTGTGTGAGTGTGGAAAGGTGTACAAAGTGAATGAAAGCTGTCAAGGGACTAACTCCAGTGTGAAAGAGGATTGCTGAGTGCGTGAAAGAATGGATACCCCAACCAGTTCTGTGTGAGCTGAATTTTTAGATCTATAATATTATCTAGGGGTTCTGTCCACCACTGCCCATCGATTTACAGGTAGTGAGCACTGACAGGAGAAGCCATTGAAAGATATGTGTACCTCTCGGGCTGCTGCGCTGTGATTGTTGCTGCGGTGTGGAAGTGAAAACCTAAAGATTTATAACGTTATAAATGGATTCTGTATGGAGATATGATAAGTACTATTTATGAATATGCTATTAAATAGAACACCTGTGAAAATTTAAACCCCTGTATGAATAGAACACTGGTGTAGAGGAGGAATTTGTGATGAAGCACAAATGCATAATGGCCTACTAGATATAAAGTAACATAACATTTGTGTAATGGGTTATTATGATGATCTGATGAAGTAAGAATAGAAAAATAGTAATAATATACAACCTGCACACCCACATGTAGACATACGTAAGTGGAGTAAAAATAATTATGTTCAGAATGGTCCCTTTATGGATCATTTGATAAAGATGAGGTTAAAGCATTGTACGGGACTTGATTTACCACTAACCAATAAAACTATACATGCTTATGAGATTTCCTCCAACCTGGAAATACATTTTGAAATAATTCTATACCCTGTTAAATAGAAGCAATGATTTTCTGTATTCACCTACCCAACCGTTTAAAGTGTTAGGTAGAGACTTATCACAAACAGAGCATGACATCTACTGGGGACTGAGACGGTGCCAACCCAGTTAATTAGGGATAGCCCTCCCCATTTTCTCAATTTCTGCCTGAAGACATACCCTAATCTAACTGCTTGTAGCTCAGGCCTAGAAGGAAGGATATGCATATGCTTGGTATCATTTGAAAGGAAACACTCTGAAGTTTGTGTAAATGTGAATTGAATGTAGGAGAATATAACACAATAGATCTGGTAAAAGAAAATACAAGGAAATCAACAGACGTTTTTTGTTCTTTTACTGTTGTTGCATCTTTAAAATCAACAGAAAGGCCAAACATTCAGTTATGATACTGGGGATCATTTCAAATCAGAACATAAGTAGGCAACAGTATTTGACCAAAGTTTCAGATAGATACCTTCAGGAATGAGTGAGGTACATGCCATTGAGCATGAAGTCACCCAGGTGTCCCTCACAAGTTTCCCAAATGTACCCAAGTGGCCGAATTGGTACATTGATACAAATAACTATATACAAAATACAAAACAATTATTCTAACATACCCCAAAACATATATATTTGGAAAATTCAATAAAAGAAAATAATGAATATTTCAACAACAAAAAAAATAACAAGGGTAACTATTTACACTTCAATGTTCAATCATGTGAAGACTCTCAATCCTCTACACAATGTTGCGCTCCTGATGCCATAGCCCATAGCAGTCTCTCTCTGGTGTGAAACAGAGGGTCACAGAACAGGTGATGCAGGTGACAGGGGACTTCTTATGGCACAGGGCACAACGAAGCCGCCCTACTGAGCCCTTTTTTCCCTGAGGCACATTCCTGCCTGCAATGAATTTCAGCATGTGCGTACCACTGGTTGGAGCAGAAGGGACAGAGGTAGAGGGGACAGAAAGTGCTACAGTGTTCTTGCTGTAGTTAGCAAGCTCCTGGATGAGCATCTCCCTGAAGGCTAGCTGTGAGATGGGGGGCTGTCCACAGTTCTTGGCCATTTCCTTCTGGAGGATGAAGGAATTCACCACAGCAATGTCAATAAAATGATAAAACAAAGTCTTGTACCATTTCATGGTCTTGTGAAGAACATTATAGTAGCCTATCAGCGCATCCGATAGGTCTACACCTCCCATGCTCTTGTTGTAATCCTTCACAGCAGCTGGAATGGGGACATTTTTGGTGGTCCAAGCGCCTGTAGGACCTTTCAAACGTCGAACAACGTGATCCCCACCGAAGGACTTGTGAATAGTGGAGCACATGACTACCTCTCTGGTGTCCATCCACTTCACAAAGAGCAGGCCATCTTCACGGATCCATCTCATGGTACCCCGCTCAGCCCGCTTAGGCATGTCGTTCACCCTGGTTTTTGGAAAGCCCACTCTGTTGGTCCAAATGGTGCCACAGGCCCACATCTCCAGCTTCCTCAGGTCTGTGAACAGGGTAGGGCTTGTGTAGAAGTTGTCTACAAATAGTTTGTAGCCCTTCCCTAGCAGCTGGAAATCTAATAACTGCACCGCTCGCATAACTGTTCTTCCCCTCATAGACAAAAAAATTGCACAGTTTGTAACCCCATTTTGTCGGTTTGTTACGCATGTACTGTTTTAGGCCAATTCTGGCCTTTGAGGCTACCAT
The DNA here is from genome assembly GCF_045679555.1 of Salvelinus alpinus. NCBI lineage: Eukaryota > Metazoa > Chordata > Actinopteri > Salmoniformes > Salmonidae > Salvelinus > Salvelinus alpinus. The sequence continues at coordinate 37,257,151 of NC_092089.1, read as the reverse complement.
TCTCTCATCTATCGAAAGGTTCTGGGCGGGCTGAAAATAAGTCTTGCATGCCTCAATGATATCGTGGTAGAGAGGTTTAATCTTGCAGAGCTTATCAAACCCTGCCGTGCCTCGTTTCGTCTCGTTGTCCTTATCAACTTCTGGGTCACTGATGTGAAGCGCCCGTGAAATTGTCAGAAACCTTTTGCAAGACATGACCGTTGAGCGGAAAGGCAGTTGATAGAGGGGTGCAGTTTTCCAGTAGTCTTTCAGGGTTTTCAACTCCACCAGCCCCATGTAGATGACCATAGAAAGGTAGCAAAACAGATCTGACATGGAAATGGCCTTCCATGTCTCTGTCTTGCCTTCCTGCTTCTTAGCGCCGTACTTATTCGCGTTCATCACCAGGGTATCAACAACTGCCGAGGTGAAAAACAACTGGAAAAGTTGCATGGGGCTGTACTTGGAAGTTAGGTCCAATTGAGGGCCTACTGGGCGTTTTGGTCGGAAAACTGGAGGTGGTGGGGCCACATCCTCCTCCAGAACAGAGTGCCAACGGTCCTCCTCCGCTCTGGCAGGTTCCACGCTGGACGCTCTGGACGGTTCCACGCTGCCCTTCCTCCGCTTCTTTGCCGCCGGCTTACCACCCCTTGATGGCCGGGCGGGGGTAGGTGTGGTGCCGGAAACAGCAGGGGTCCAGCTGGATGGACCAGCTTCAGTGGGGGATTTGCACCTTGGCTCCCAATCAGAATCGCTGGGACTGTGAAATAAAGACACAGACACACAGACACAGATTATATATAAAGTAAGTGACTATGGTGAGGTGTTGTATTTTATATCTAAAATGGAATGGACATGTAAACAATTAGGTAATAATTATACAGACACACAGACACAGATTATATATATACAGTAAGTGACTATGGTGAGGTGTTTTATTTTATATCTAAAATGGAATGGACATGTGTCACGTTCTGACCCTAGTTATTGTGTTAATTGTTTGTTTTAGTGGGTCAGGACGTGAGTTGGGTGGGCATTCTATGTTTTGTGTCTGGTTTGTCTATTTCTGTGTTTGACCTGATATGGTTCTCAATCAGAGGCAGCTGTCAATCGTTGTCCCTGATTGAGAACCATATTAAGGTAACCTGTTTGGTGTTGGGTTTTTGTGGGTGATTGTATTTCGTGTCAGTGTTCGTGCCACACGGGACTGTTTTCGGTTTGGTCACGTTTGTTGTTTTTGTATCTTGAAGTGTTCAGTTTACTTTCATTAAATAATGAACACTTTCCACTCTGCGTCTTGGTCTGTACAATTAGGTAATAATTATACAGACACACAGACACAGACATACACCCACAATGTAGAGCAATATGTACTTTCTACATTTCAATATACTTATGTGTACTTTATATTTCATGTCCTAGTCATATTTTTATATAAGGCAAATAAAATACAAATATCTCAAACAACTCAAATGAATAATATTTGATATTTTCAATGGCGAATAGCTGTGTGTACGCATGAGTTTCCAACAAAAGCTATTCTTCCCGGGTCGAACCATTACATGTTCCCATTTACCTCAGTTCATTGGCTATCTACCCAGCTAGATTTCAAGAAGATCAGTGGTCATTGGTCCGAAATACAGTCAATCAACGAAGAACAGGTCATGTCATTGGTGCGTAATGAGGTTGTTGTTTGGTGTGTTCAAATCAGTTCCTTTCGGTCAATATGTCCTGGGAAATGAACCATGAAGTTTGGTTGTTTTACTAACAAACAGAGGATTGCAATGAAACCGAACATGACTGGATAAACATCCGTTTAGAGTGAGTAATTACATTGAATGTTACGTCCAAAGTTGAAGGACGCTGAATTTTCCACACAAGCCGTTTACAAAATGTTTCGTGTTAGGCTATAAAAATGGATTATATCGAACAAAACGCCACTTCATTGTTTCGTCGTGACCTTTAGGATTGCCAAAATAAGAAAATTTCCTAAGGTAATTGATGAATTTTATTGCAATTTCTGACTTTCGTGACTAATCTACTTTGCTGTAACTGTACCTAATGTGTTGTTTACTGATCGATAATCGCTTTTGCAGTGAAGCTTTTCGAAATCGGACATGGTGGCTAGATTAACAAGAGGTATAGCTTTGATTTGGTGTATAACACTTCTGATTTAATTGAAGTTAAATATTTATAATAATGTCATTTCGCCAATTTTTGTGAAACGTTCCGCTAGCGGAACCCCAGTCCTAGACAGGTTAATGTATATTGATCCCTCCAAAGCTTTACATATGAATCTTAAAATAATAGTAATTTAATAAATATTGAAGCAGAAAGTGAATATCCAACGGAGATTGATAATACGAATATAGAGTAACTTTTTGAAGGTATACTAAAATGAAAACAATGCCTTCCAATATGGAAAAAGTTGTTTTGTTTTGTTTTAAACCTTGCAATAGGGAGAAAAGCAGAATGTTGTTTGAGAGTGATCCATTTGTATAAGTAGTAGATTGAGGTCTTCCTATTGGGGAGATAGGAGTCCTAGTTGAAGGAAACAGATTGAGACTAGTGAAAGTAACAAAGTAAGAAAGTGAATGGTAATTGGCTTTCAGATGGCATCCAATAATGCAGTATTTTAGTAATTTGAAGGAGTAAAACAGAGGGATTGAGCATTGGGACTGATATTAAATCAGAGGCTGCTCACTCTTCAAGGCCTGGTCCACTGCTCTCATGTTTAAGTCATCTGTTGTTTGGGTTAGAGATAACCTTCCTGTGAAACATTAGATAGCCGCAAGTACACACAGAACTCAAACAGGCTGTGAGAAACACAGTGGGGAAATTTGGGACAGTTTGTACAGAATTGTATGTCAATGCAACAGGTCAAAAAGATTAAGATTACTAGAGAATTGTGTACTTTAGAAGGTGCCTGATTCAGCTTTACGGGACACCGTATCATCTGATGTGTCTGAAGTATAAATGTGTCTGAAGTATAATTCTGTATACACATGGGTTTATTGAGACTTCCTGCCCAAGGTGCAGTGAACTCTGGGTGGCAAGGCCCAACCTTTTGGGCCAGTAACCAAGGCCAATTAAGCAAGGCCTGGCCATTATGTTTGTGTTTACCCTACGAGTTTTGGTACGCACACGCCAGCACCCACACACAACCCACCTATTAATGAATATTTGTTAGTGGGTAATACTCTGTTTGATTTAGAAGTGTGGGGTCTTTTAATTTGGTTTTAGTGGGTTCCTCACGAGTTAGAAAGGATGCTGTACAAAAATGAACGTTTCTATTGTCAGAGTTTTGATTGCACACATGTAAATTCTCTTGATTAGAAGAAATGTACTGAAAAACCCAATATAAACCTGATACACAAAATGTTTGAAATATCTTTAAATAATGTCTGAGGTACAGGAAAACAAACACTCACTTAATAGGGCTGACTGACCTCTGACATCAGTTCTGACTTCCTGGTGAGGCATGGTCACTCTCACTAGAAAGACAGCAGACATAGTTTTTTTTAATGGGCTATGTAAAAACAAATAATTAAGAAGAAGTTTATAATTTATCAATAGTCCTATGTGTGATTCGGACCACAAGAAGGACAGAGAGAGCTGTCTCTAGTCTATTTAACCATTACCTTATGGGATATAATTATTTCCTTATGGAATTATCAAGAGATATTTCAATTTGTAATTCTAATTTGTTTATTTTAAATTTAACAGGCATTGTTGTTGTTTTTTTTGGATGCATGAATCACGATGTGAGTCTTGTGTCCAAAGGGGGAATTACCAGTCACTTTGGTAAATATGCAAATAGATTTTCTTCACATGCCTGCCTGTAAAAGGAAAAAAAAGTTGTTGGTAATGGATGACATTTACTCCAAATAAATTGAAGTTTTTCCATCTCGAGTGATAAACTCAGAAAACAAAGAAACGTCCCTTTTTCAGGACCCTGTCTTTCAAAGATAATTCGTAAAAATCTAAATAATAACATAACTAATAACACAGATCTTCATTGTAAAGGGTTTAAACACTGTTTCCCATGCTTGTTCAATGAACCATAAACAATTAATGGACATGCACCTGTGGAACGGTCATTAAGGCACTAACAGCTTACAGACGGTAGGCAATTAAGGTCACAGTCATGAAAACTTAGGACACTAAAGAGGCCTTTCTACTGACTCTGAAAAACACCAAAAGAAAGGTTCCCAGGGTCCCTGCTCGTCTACGTGAACGTGCCTTAGGCATGCTGCAAGGAGGCATGAGGATTGCAGATATGGAATTGATTAAGAAATGTAATTTAATTAATTAGATTAATATTATGGTGTTTCTATTCCAAGAAAAATGAAACCCTCATGGTTTCCGTTAGGAAAATATGGCGCTGTACAACGTGACCGGTCAGTAGTAGGCTACAGTACAAAGAGCATAACATTTCTACACCCTAATTATAGTCTAACCAATACCCAAACGGAGATTCAGTGAAATAAAAATCTCATTGATTTATCAAGACCAGTCCCCATGCTTGTCTCAGAGCAGCGCGAAACAGTATTGAAATAGTTGACCACATGCAGGTAGGCTATTGCTTCTAACTTCAATATGCTTTAAATGCCACAATGTCACAAATAACTGAACACACACAATTCTTAACTCTAATGCTTTAACATTTAATAATTTCTGCCCTCCGAATTCATATTCATTATGTAAATAGGCCCATGTGCACCTTGATATTGGGTGTGTGCCATGCGGCCGTGCCATGTGGCCGTGCCTAACGGCGAAAGGGGTGTGCCATGTGGCCGTGCATAATGGGGAAAGGGGGGATGGAGCATGTCGGGCGCAGCCCAGGCGACATGGAGATCCGGGGATCCGAGCTCGAGCGAGAGCCGAAGCCACCCTCCAGACCCTCCCGGCCCAGAACCCCGCACCATGGGAAGGGAGAAGCGGAGGGCGTGGGCCCCCTACCTCACCCAGTCCTCAGAGAGGCATAGATACTCCCGCCATGTGTTTCGATATTTTGTCTCTCACACACTTGCTGTCTTGACCTCTGAATGCTTGGTTACGAAAAGCCAACTGAAATGTACAACTACACTCTAAAAAGAAAAGGTTCCTGGAGTATCCTTTAGAGGTTCTTCAAATTGAAACTCTGGGGGAACCTCTATAAGTTCTACGTGGAACCATTGAAAAAGGTTATTCGAAGCGCCCCTTATAATGGTTCCTCGAAGAACCTTTTGGGATTCATTTTTTAAACTCCCTGTCCACCCTCCCTCCATTATAAAAAAAACATTTCAATAATAATAATAACAATATAGACAATATTGATTTAAATAATTGATTTATTTAATGGCACCACAAATGTGAATTAATATTTACAAAACACATCACAAAATTGCAACAAAAATTTTATTTTTATTTTTATTTAACAAGGCAAGTCAGTTAAGAACAAAGTCTTATTTACAATGACGCCCTACCCCGGCAAAACCCAGATGACTCTGGGCCAATTGTGCGCCGCCCTATGGGACTCCAAATCACTGCCGGATGTGATACAGCCTGGATTCGAACCAGGGACTGTAGTGATGCCTCTTGCATTGAAATGCAGTGCCTTAGACCGCTCCAACACACAATAGGACCAATATATATATATATATTATATATATATATATATATATATATTATATATATATATATATAATTGTATTTCTTCACCACACTGTCTGTTTGGGTGGAACATTTCAGATTGTCAGTGATGTGTATGCCGAGGAACTTGAAGCTTTCCACCTTCTCCACTGCACTTTTTTTTGTATTGTTTGTCGGTTTGGCAATGCCACTGTCAGCCAGAGAAATATGCTGAGAAGGATTATTACCACAGCAAGCAAGGTACTTGGAGTCAAACAGACAGGCCTGGATGAGATCTTTAAGGTCAGGGCCCTCCGTAAGGCTCACAAAATCATTTTAGACCCAAGCCACCCCCTGTACCTGGACTTTGAACTACTCCCCTCTGGGCGCAGGTATAGGGCACCCCTCAGCAGGAAAAACAGAACGAGACAATCATTTGTGCCAGGTATGATATCCCTCCTAAATAACTTGGGCGAATGTTCCCATCGACTCCGTAAGGCCAGCAGGCTAGTCTTTTCTTTTTTTAAAATGTTTTATTTCTTATTTATTGGTACGTAACTGTTATGAAAGTTGTATTGTCAATTTTGTTTTGTATTTAAACGCCACTTTAAATGTGTACTTTAAATGTGTACATGACACTGCAACAAAATTTCCCCATGGGGACAATAAAGTCAGTAAGTAAGTAAGCATTCCCGTCAATGTGGATAGGGGAGTGCTCCCTTTGCTGTTTCCTGAAGTCCACGATCAGCTCCTTCGTTTTGTTGATATTGAGGGAGAGGTTATTTTCCTAGCACCACTCCGCCAGGGCCCTCACCTCCTACTTCTAGGCTGTCTCGTCATTGTTGGTAATCAGGCCTACTACTGTTGTGTCATCTGCAAACTTTATTTTTGAGTTGGAGGTGAACAGGGAGTACAGGAGGGGGCTGAGCACGCACCCTTGTGGGGCCCCTGTGTTGAGGATCAGCGAAGTGGATGTTTTGTTTCCTACCTTCCCCACCTGGAGGCGGCCCGTCAGGAAGTCCAGGACCCAGCTACACAGGGCGGGGCTCAGACCCAGGGTCCCGAGCTTAATGATGAGCTTGAAGGGTACAATTGTGTTGAAGGCTGAGCTCTAGTCAAAGAACAGCATTCTGACGTACATTTACATTTAAGTCATTTAGCAGACGCTCTTATCCAGAGCGACTTACAAATTGGTGCATTCACCTTATGATATCCAGTGGAACAACCACTTTACAATAGTGCATCTAACTCTTTTAAGGGGGGGGGGGGGGGTTAGAAGGATTACTTTATCCTATCCTAGGTATTCCTTAAAGAGGTGGGGTTTCAGGTGTCTCCGGAAGGTGGTGATTGACTCCGCTGACCTGGTGTCGTGAGGGAGTTTGTTCCACCATTGGGGTGCCAGAGCAGCGAACAGTTTTGACTGGGCTGAGCGGGAACTGTACTTCCTCAGAGGTAGGGAGGCGAGCAGGCCAGAGGTGGATGAACGCAGTGCCCTTGTTTGGGTGTAGGGCCTGATCAGAGCCTGAAGGTACGGAGGTGCCGTTCCCCTCACAGCTCCGTAGGCAAGCACCATGGTCTTGCCGCGGATGCGAGCTTCAACTGGAAGCCAGTGGAGAGAGCGGAGGAGCGGGGTGACGTGAGAGAACTTGGGAAGGTTGAACACCAGACGGGCTGCGGCGTTCTGGATGAGTTGTAGGGGTTTAATGGCACAAGCAGGGAGCCCAGCCAACAGCGAGTTGCAGTAATCCAGACGGGAGATAACAAGTGCCTGGATTAGGACCTGCGCCGCTTCCTGTGTGAGGCAGGGTCGTACTCTGCGAATGTTGTAGAGCATGAACCTACAGGAACGGGTCACCGCCTTGATGTTAGTTGAGAACGACAGGGTGTTGTCCAGGATCACGCCAAGGTTCTTAGCACTCTGGGAGGAGGACACAATGGAGTTGTCAACCGTGATGGCGAGATCATGGAACGGGCAGTCGTTCCCTGGGAGGAAGAGCAGCTCCGTCTTGCCGAGGTTCAGCTTGAGGTGATGATCCGTCATCCACACTGATATGTCTGCCAGACATGCAGAGATGCGATTCGCCACCTGGTTATCAGAAGGGGGAAAGGAGAAGATTAATTGTGTGTCGTCTGCATAGCAATGATAGGAGAGACCATGTGAGGATATGACAGAGCCAAGTGACTTGGTGTATAGCGAGAATAGGAGAGGGCCTAGAACAGAGCCCTGGGGGACACCAGTGGTGTGAGCACGTGGTGCGGAGACAGATTCTCGCCACGCCACCTGGTAGGAGCGACCTGTCAGGTAGGACACAATCCAAGCGTGGGCCGCGCCGGAGATGCCCAACTCGGAGAGGGTGGAGAGGAGGATCTGATGGTTCACAGTATCAAAGGCAGCCAATAGGTCTAGAAGGATGAGAGCAGAGGAGAGAGAGTTAGCTTTAGCAGTGCGGAGCGCCTCCGTGACACAGAGAAGAGCAGTCTCAGTTGAATGACTAGTCTTGAAACCTGACTGATTTGGATCAAGAAGGTCATTCTGAGAGAGATCGCAGGAGAGCTGGCCAAGGACGGCACGTTCAAGAGTTTTGGAGAGAAAAGAAAGAAGGGATACTGGTCTGTAGTTGTTGACATCGGAGGGATCGAGTGTAGGTTTTTTCAGAAGGGGTGCAACTCTCGCTCTCTTGAAGACGGAAGGGACGTAGCCAGCGGTCAAGGATGAGTTGATGAGCGAGGTGAGGTAAGGGAGAAGGTCTCCGGAAATGGTCTGGAGAAGAGAGGAGGGGATAGGGTCAAGCGGGCAGGTTGTTGGGCGGCCGGCCGTCACAAGACGCGAGATTTCATCTGGAGAGAGAGGGGAGAAAGAGGTCAAAGCACAGGGTAGGGCAGTGTGAGCAGAACCAGCGGTGTCGTTTGACTTAGCAAACGAGGATCGGATGTCGTCGATCTTCTTTTCAAAATGGTTGACGAAGTCATCCTCAGAGAGGGAGGAGGGGGGGGGGGGGGTGGAGGATTCAGGAGGGAGGAGAAGGTGGCAAAGAGCTTCCTAGGGTTAGAGGCAGATGCTTGGAATTTAGAGTGGTAGAAAGTGGCTTTAGCAGCAGAGACAGAAGAGGAGAATGTAGAGAGGAGGGAGTGAAAGGATGCCAGGTCCGCAGGGAGGCGAGTTTTCCTCCATTTCCGCTCGGCTGCCCGGAGCCCTGTTCTGTGAGCTCGCAATGAGTCGTCGAGCCACGGAGCAGGAGGGGAGGACCGAGCCGGCCTGGAGGATAGGGGACATAGAGAGTCAAAGGATGCAGAAAGGGAGGAGAGGAGGGTTGAGGAGACAGAATCAGGAGATAGGTTGGAGAAGGTTTGAGCAGAGGGAAGAGATGATAGGATGGAAGAGGAGAGAGTAGCGGGGGAGAGAGAACGAAGGTTGGGACGGCGCGATACCATCTGAGGATTGGCAGTGTGGGAAGTGTTGGATGAGAGCGAGAGGGAAAAGGATACAAGGTAGTGGTCGGAGACTTGGAGGGGAGTTGCAATGAGATTAGTGGAAGAACAGCATATAGTAAAGATGAGGTCAAGCGTATTGCCTGCCTTGTGAGTAGGGGGGGAAGGTGAGAGGGTGAGGTCAAAAGAGGAGAGGAGTGGAAAGAAGGAGGCAGAGAGGAATGAGTCAAAGGTAGACGTGGGGAGGTTAAAGTCACCCAGAACTGTGAGAGGTGAGCCATCCTCAGGAAAGGAACTTATCAAGGCGTCAAGCTCATTGATGAACTCTCCAAGGGAACCTGGAGGGCGATAAATGATAAGGATGTTAAGCTTGAAAGGGCTGGTAACTGTGACAGCATGGAATTCAAAGGAGGCGATAGACAGATGGGTCAGGGGAGAAAGAGAGAATGTCCACTTGGGAGAGATGAGGATCCCAGTGCCACCACCCCACTGACCAGAAGCTCTCGGGGTGTGCGAGAACACGTGGGCAGACGAGGAGAGAGCAGTAGGAGTAGCAGTGTTATCTGTGGTAATCCATGTTTCCGTCAGTGCCAAGAAGTCGAGGGACTGGAGGGAAGCATAGGCTGAGATGAACTCTGCCTTGTTGGCCGCAGATCGGCAGTTCCAGAGGCTGCCGGAGACCTGGAACTCCACGTGGGTCGTGCGCGCTGGGACCACCAGGTTAGAGTGGCAGCGGCCACGCGGTGTGAAGCGTTTGTATGGTCTGTGCAGAGAGGAGAGAAGAGGGATAGACAGACACATAGTTGACAGGCTACAGAAGAGGCTACGCTAATGCAAAGGAGATTGGAATGACAAGTGGACTACACGTCTCGAATGTTCAGAAAGTTAAGCTTACGTTGCAAAAAATCTTATTGACTAAAATGATACAGTACTGCTGGCTGGTGAAGTAGGCTAGCTAGCAGTGGCTGCGTTGTTGACTTTGTTTGAAAGTGTAGCTGGCTAGGTAACCTCGATAACTGGCTAGGTAACCTCGATAACCTCGATAATTACTCTAAACTACACAATTATCTTGGATACAAAGACAGCAAAGACAACTATGTAGCTAGCTAACACCACACTAATCAGGTCGTTCCGTTGTAATGTTATAGTTTCTACAGTGCTGCTATTCGGTAGAAGTTGGCTAGCTGGCTAGCTAGCAGTGTTGGCTAGGTAGGAGAACGGCGGCGAGGCGGACGAAAATAGCTGGCTAGCTAACCTCGATAATTACTCTAAACTACACAATTATTTTAGATACAAAGACAGCAAAGACAACTATGTAGCTAGCTAACACTACACTAATCAAGTCGTTCCGTTGTAATGTCATAGTTTCTACAGTGCTGCTATTCGGTAGGAGTTGGCTAGCTGGCTAGCTAGCAGTGTTGACTACGTTAGAAGGACGAAAATAGCTGGCTAGCTAACCTCGATAATTACTCTAAACTACACAATTATCTTTGATACAAAGACGGCTATGTAGCTAGCTAAGAAAAAAATTGCTAGGATCAAACAAATCAAACCGTTGTACTGTAAGGAAATGAAATGTAATACTAATATGTAATACTAATACTAATACTACCTGTGGAGCAATGCGAAATGCGAAATGCGACTACTCGCTCCAACCCGGAAGTCAACACGTAGGTATTCCTCTTGTCCAGATGTGATAGGGCAGTGTACAGTGCGATGGTGATTGCATCGTCTGTGGATCTATTGGGACGGTAAGCAAATTGAAGTGGGTCTAGGGTGACAGGTAAGGTGACATGATCCTTAACTAGCCTCTCAAAGCACTTCTTGATGACAGAAGTGAGTGCTACGGGGCAATAGTCATTTCGGTCATTTCGGTCAGTTACCTTTGCTTTCTTGGGTACCGGAACAATGGTGGACATCTTGTTGTCAGAAGAAACTGTGTAACCTTGCATTTATAGCGCCTAAGAAATTCATTGCCATTAATTGTTACTTTGGTTATCGTCCCACAATGGATGGAAGAAATGTCAAGTTATGTATCACTAGATAGAAATTATTCCAAGATTACAGGTATACTGTGACACTTTCATAAGGTCTGAATGCCTTATATGGGATACTGTACAACAAAAGGAGTCGATATTGAAAAAATGTACCACGTCAGGGGAGATACCTACTGTATTTAGGCAATCCCTAGCTGCTGGGCTCTCAGTCCTGCCCCTGGGTGGTCTGTGGTACTGTTGGTTGTCACTCTGGCCTTGGCATAACACACCTGAAACAAATAACGAATGTTACACTAAGATCCTAAAGCTGAATGGGGTGTGTTGGGTTGAGGCGCTGCAGGGCCGTGGACTCCTAGGGGCAGGATGGGGTGGCCCAGCGATATACTGAAGTGTTGGTCCCATGTTTCATGAGCTGAAATAAAAGATCCAAGAAACGTTCCATACGCACAAAAAGCTTATTCTCTCAAATGTTGTGCACAAATGTGACTTGTTTTAGGAAACTAGGCGTATGTCTTGCGTCACTACTTCACAGGAGAGCCATTTGAAAGTGAACGTTTCTTTTTGATCAAAACATACTTTTTTGGGGGCAGAAATGCTTTCTGGAACATGTGAAGTGTAATGTGCCTTAATACACTTGTATGCCATCTGTAAATAAGAATACAATTGTTAAATTACAAGCCTAGTTGGTTTAGCCACAGAAAAAGGCAGCAGCCTTCCAGCTAGCCATGATTGGCTGAGATAATGAGTGGGCTGGACATGCCGAGAGATGAGTTCAGATTGGCCATCCATGCAGCTCACTTCTGTCTATTTGAGCTGGTCAATATGAGTAGGTAATTCTGTCTAACAAGGCTTTAAAAATATATATATTGCGTAGTAGAACTGCAGAAGTGTTGCTCTCCACTTTCTGGAGGACCGGGTTTTGAAATCCGTGGAATTAAAGCATGATAGATAAGGAGATGGAGAAAACACCTGTCTCCGGATTACACCTTCAAATTAAGGGCAACCATGGCATCCATGACAGAGAGGGAGTAGCGTCCATCCACGTATACGGGTAAGATAGTCTAGCTAGCTACATTTTCAGATATTACACATTTCCAATTTTGTCACAAAGTCATTTTCATTTCAAGTTAAAGTGTATTGTTAGCTAGCTAGCTAACGTTAGCTGACTGGCTCACTAGCTAACGTTACGTGTATGATCTGTGTAGTAAAATTATTCGTATTTCAGAGCCATTTGCTTTGCTAGTTATAGCCTAATGTTAGCTAGCAAACATTGAACCTGGTTGGTTAGCTACATACAGATTCATGCAGGGTAGTAATGTCATGAGTTTGGATTATGGTTCATTGTTTCCCTGGCTAGCTACACATCTTAACAAAAGACCGTCACTATGCAAGTAACCATTTCAATCAATCAAGTCAACAAGGTTACAGTCTTACGGAGACCACAATCCAGCAGCCGTTACCAAAATAATACACATAGGAAGACCATAAAAATGGGACACTTAAATTAGCAGGAACTGAAAAGGAACTGAATTAACCCTGCTGGGAGATGTTGTTTATTTTATTTATTTATTTTACTAGGCAAGTAAATGATTGATGAAATAAGGTGACTGATTAGTAAGGAACTCCTCACCTGGTTGTTTAGGTCTTAATTGATAGGATAAACCAAAACCAGCAGACACTAGGCCCTCCTGTCAGAATTATAGTATGCTCAGATTCCATGTGTGTATTGAATAGTTTCTTATCTTGCAAATCTAATACGATTTACCTACGATTGAAGGCATTCATGTTATTATGGAGAATTGAAAGACTGGGTGTAGTAGCGAGATTATGCTGGGTCCCAGCCCATTGGGGTGCGGAAGGGATTGAAATAGTAGACCAGATAGCCAAATGAGCTTAAAAACGAGATGTAATTGATATCAATGTTCCACTATGTAGAGGTGAGGCCGAATGTAAGATAAGAGCCACTTTGATAGATGTGTGTCTGAAGAGATGCGTCTCTGATCCCAGGGACGGCATTTATATGCCTTCCAAAGAAAGGTCGTTGGACCAAGATTCAAAGGTCAGATTAGGAAGGAAGAGGTGGTGTTTGCTCGATTGCGTCTATGACATTATACATTGAACTAGTCATTACATCTGGTTGGCAAGCATGTGAATGGTTGGTGCCTGGAGTGTATGGTCGATGAAACGGTGGAGCATGTGTTGTTATATTGTTGTAAAGTATGATGAAGAGAGGGAAAGATTGAAGTGTAGGGTCATTGAGGGTGGACGGGGATGAGTGGGTTTGGAAGTGATTTTGGGAATGGGGGACAGTCTATTAGAAGTTAGCAGGGCTCTTTTTTATTTTCCCAGAAGTACTGAGTTAGGTAGGAGGATTTCGAAATGTGGAGCTAATGTTGTAAACCGTGATCGACCACACACTCCAGCATATTAGGTGGCAGCACGCACCTTTAACGTTAGTTTGCGGACCACCATTGTATCCTAGAAGAAGAAGAAGAATTAGGCCCTCCATGGAATGCTCCTGCTTTACTGTCTCAATTCAATCTGTAGTGCTGTTTATCACCGTTACAGCGTGATTTAAACTTAAAGGCAATGTTTCTGCGTTCGTGGAGACTGCATTTATTGCAAACACTGCATACAGTATGTCGGAACAATCGAAAATTGCCTTTCAATTTCAATCGCTCTATACCACTGAACTTTGGCGATATGGATGGAATCCAGCCCTACATCTCATTTTCTTCACAACATGTACAGTAATATCTGTAGCTCTTCAGTTGTATGTACACCTCATTCTGGCTCTCTACCTTTAAATAAGTAATTTTACTGTACTAGGCCTACTGTAATTTACTTCCTTTATGATGACGAGTTGTTGAACATTGGATGACTAAAAGTGAAAGGACAACCAGAAGTAAGTTTTCATATTTGTAAATATCCACAGTATTTCAAATAAATAAAAATTATACAACATCATAGTTTACCATAACAAATCCATGTAATAATCAACATACTGTATGTATAACATAACCATGACATATGTCACAATGCCATACCACGCCAGCCCAGGTCGAGCTCTGCCAATCACATATTATACACAGGTTCTTCAAGTTTGGGTTGAGTGGCAAAATAAAGAAGTCAACAACAGGTTGCAAGTTCACACGTTTATGAATTAAACTGAATTACTGAGACTCTTTCTCAGCCTGGTCAAAAAGGAGGTCATAACAGTACACAATTAATCAAACAAACAAACTAAACAACCAAAAATACAGGTTCTGGTGCAGTCGAGGGAAGATCTAACAAAATATTAATTCAACTTCAATTCAAGATAAATAAACAATATTCTCTCAAACTTAGTCAGATATTTATAAACTAAACCAGTCACATGGCCACTTCCCTCTTACAAGCACCTTCCCCTGGGTGGTTGCACCTCAAACAAAAAAAGAAACAGTCAGCCAATAAAATGTCAGGGTTGATCATTCAATTATCAAGACAGAAGCATGCACAAGCAATGGAAGCTCATCATCACACGTGAGGCACACACATTACAAGTACAGTACAACACATATACATCTATTTCCATAACTACTTATTAATTCCATACTTTACATATCTTAACATGTGTTCCAATGCTGCTTAGTTTATTCACCAATATGTAAGGAAATGTTCAGGCTTCAGGTTTGGCAATAGTGGAGTAGATAACAGAATGGTCCACCTCTAAACTTTCTTCCAGCCTGCAAAAAGCAAATAGAGTTTTTATATGAGTATATTCAAACATTTCAAATAAACAGACTTCCAGAAATAGGTTATATGGAAAAGGACTGAACTGATAGTGAGTGCACTCTTACCTGGCAGTAGGACTGGGGAGGGGGAACGGGATGCTGGCGTACTGGAGGTTGTCTGTCACATTGGCCTTTATGGCTTTCACTGTGGAGTATACAACATCATCTCCACCATGGGGTCTGGAGAGTTGGGCCCCGTCAATGGAGCTTTGGAACTGCTGGAAGTCAAAGGTAGCGTAATGAGGGTCAGGAGGGTTCTGCAGAGCTGGTGGCTCGACCACAGAGTACAGAGAACTGTCTTGGTGGTGGGTGTGAGAGGGAGGCAGTTGAACGTTGGCATAGAGGGCATTTTCCTGTTCCTCCGTTCTAGTTTCCTGTGATGCTGGGTCATTACTGGTCCTTCTACTGGATAAGACTGGGTCTTGATAGTACTAAAGGTTGGAATCAGCCAAAAAAAGACAAAATGTTTGATATTTTGACTCCTCAACATACCTTCGTCTATTGGTTAAACTAAGTATCATGTTACTGGGGAAGAATGGAAGCTTGTTCTTGAATGTTGTTCAAATACCATGAACACTTACTGCGTTCAAAACTTCATATAACACTATTGCACTGACATGCTATTGGTATTGTGAATTAGAGTGTATATGCTGAGTTCCACTCACCTCTTTGTCCACAGCAGTCCTTTGACATAATTTGAACGGGATCTTCCTGTCAAAGAAACCACATTTCTTTGGTGGGACAAATAGGTACCACAAGGCCATCATACTCTGCTTTATGATGTTTCTAGACTTACCACATCCATAAGAACACAAGAAGTATGATCACCATGAAAACTGCGGCCGCGGAACCAATGTAAACTGACATTTGGACAGTCTTTGTAGCTGAAAATGACGCAGGGTACAGTACATGAAAAAATACATTCAAGGGAATTCCCATTTAGAACATAATGATTCAGGAGAACAGGACATTTCCCTCTACACTCACTATGATTGGCACCCTGTATGGTCAGAGACACCACAGTAGACTTGTGAGCCCCTTCTCTGTTCCTGGCCTCACAGAAGTACTGTCCACTGTCAGAGGAGTTTAGAGAGGTCAATCTCAACACCTCTCCTGAACCTGTCTGTGAGGTGTCTGTTCCAACCTTCCTAAACCAGGTGTAGTTCTCCACTGCTGGGTTGGCATGACTGCTGCAGGTCAGGTTCACAGAACTTCCCTCTAACAGTGGGACAGAGAGACTGACTGATACCAAGGTGTTCCTTGGGGGATCTAAAGTAAGCAGAAAAAAATTGAACAATTTAACTTTTGATATCTGCTCAATATTTAGTAACGATGAATCCAAACACAAACAGTCCTGGCCAACAGGGTTGGTGTCAAGTTCATCTACATTCATGCCAGGTGAGACTGAGATTGCATTGCTTTCCTATGGATACATTCCATGTCCAATTCAACTGAAAGGAATTTAATTGTGATTTACCCCAACTCTGTAGACCTGTTATGCTTACATTGTAGTGAAAAACTGTTGCAATATCTTGGATATTACACTCCAAGATACTGCAACAACACAGTTTTAACAACCTGCTTCCCTATAAAGAAAGCAAACACAACTTTGCACATAAAACTGACATCCTCACATAGCATGTACAGTTAACTTACACAGAACATCAAGAAACAGGAGTGATGAGTTGAGGGCTCCATGTTTGTTCCTTGCCTCACAGTAATACCTCCCTGAGTTAGCAGGAGAAACCTTCTCAAGTATCAACTGAGTCCCTGACTGGATAGGGCTGCTCCCATTGACTCTGTACCAGGTGTAGCTCACTGCTGAGTTAGCATGGCTGCTACAGGTCAGATTCACAAAGATGCCCTCTACCACTGGACCAGAGGGACTGACTGACACAGAGGTGTCCTCAGGAGGGTCTGAAAGTTACAACAAGCTCAAGTACATTAGTTGAAGAGTGGTCCTGTTCTTTAAAATAGCCTACTGACCACACAAAGTAACTCATGTTGGCCTACAGTTATTCAGTTCATTAGTGTTGATGGTCAATTAAACCGTGAATACTCACACTGAACGTTGAGTGAAGTTACATTAGACTTGACATTACTGACTTCATTTTGTGCCTGGCAGTAGTACCCTCCACTGTCTGTGAGCTTGATGCTACGAATGGTGTGACTCTGCGATGGTGTCAGAGTTGCAAGGGACTGCCCACTCTCCTTATACAGGATGTAGGCCAACACATGGGGGTTTGCACTGCAGCTACAGGTGAGAGTGACTGAGTTACCCTTAGTAACATCTCCAGATGGACTGACTGACAATGTGACATTCTTTGGAGCATCTGTAGGAGAGGGAGTAAGGTTACAAGTGTTTATATGATGTTGAACATATTTCTCTGTATCGAACCACAACACTACTACAGTACTTCTCACCACACATTTGGTTGTCTGTGCACTTCACAAAACCAATAGACTGAACTTTCATCCCTTATAGTGGTTCCAGTAAATATAATGGGTCAGAATATATTTATTAACGTTCTCAGAACAGTTTTGCATTTCGTTAGTAGCCATCATTAGGTTATGGTGAGAGCAAATAACACATCAACATGAACAGCATCCTCAAACTGCTCAACATCCTCTTCAAGTAATCACAATGCAAACACACAGCCACGGTCAGGAAATAGACATTGCCTTGCATCACGGCAAATTTGTTATCAAGCACATTGACATTCACACCAAAAGATCAAGGGATGTTGTATGTGAAAACATTATGCTATCTACAGTTGAAGTCAGAAGTTTACCTGCACTTAGGTTGGAGTCATTAAAACTCGTTTTTCAACCACTCCACAAATTTCTTGTTAACCTTTCTAGGGTCGGGGGAAATATCCTGAATTTCCGCCTGTCTGACGAGCCCAAAGTAAACTGCCTGTTACTCAGGCCCAGAAGCTAGGATATGCACCTAATTGGTAGAATTGGATGAAAAAACATCCAGAAGTTTCTAAAACTGTTAAAATAATGTCCGTGAGTATAACAGAACTGATATGGCAGGCAAAAACCCGAGGCAAATCCAACCAGAATCTTTTTTGTTGAGATCCCATCAACTTCAAATGTGAAGCTATTGAAAACTATGACTTCCGCCTCCCAGATTGCAGTTCCTATGGCTTCCACTAGATGTCAACAGTCTTTATACATGGTTTCAGGCTTGTTTTTTGAAAAACCAATGAGTAATAGTTGTTTATCCATGGGGAGAGGTAAGGCAAAAGTAGTCTCTTTGTGCGCTTGAATGAGGGCGCGCTCTTCGTTATTTTCCTTCCCTATTGAACATACTAGTCTCCATATGAAATATTATCATTTATTTAGATATTAGAATACCTGTGGATTAATTAGAAACGTCGTTTGACTTGTTTGGACAAACTTTACCAGTAACTTTGGGACTTCTTTGTCTGCATGTTGAACGGGTGGATCACTGAACTCAATGACGCCTACTAAACAGACTTTTGGGGATATAAAGAAGGACTTTATCGAACAAAGTGACCATTCATTGTGTAGCTGGGACCCTTGGGATTGCAAACAGGGGAAGATCTTCAAAGGTAAGTGCTTTATTTTATCGCTATTAATGATTTTGTGACTCCTGTGCTGGCTGAAAACATATGTTGTTGTGGGGCGCTATGCTTTCGCTGTAAAGCCTAGTGTAAATCGAACAGCGCGGTTCGATTACCAAGATTCTAAGCTAAAGAATCATGTATGACACTTGTATTTTCATGAATGTTTAATATTACGATTTTGTACTTTGAATTTGGCGCACTCCGATTTCACCAGATGTTGTCGAAATTGCGCGCTAAGAGGTTTTAACAAACTATAGTTTTGGCAAGTCGGTTAGGACATCTACTTGTGCATGACACAAGTAATTTTCCCAACAATTGTTTACAGACAGATTATTTCATTTATAATTCACTGTATCACAATTCCAGTGGCTCAGAAGTTTACATACACTAAGTTGACTGTGCCTTTAAACAGATGTCATGGCTTTAGAAGCTTCTGATAGGCTATATGACATTATTTGAGTCAATTGGAGGTGTAACTGTGGATTTATTTCAAGGCCTACCTTCAAACTCAGTGCCTCTTTGCTTGACATAATGGGAAAATCAAAAGAAATCAGGCAAGACCTCAGAAAAAAGATTGTAGACCTCCACAAGTCTGGTTCATCCTTGGGAGCAATTTCCAAATGCCTGAAGGTACCACATTCATCTGTACAAACAATAGTATGCAAGTATTAACACCATGGGACTACGCAGCCGTCATACCGCTCAAGAAGGAGACGCGTTCTGTCTCCTAGAGATGAGCGTACTTTGGTGCGGAAAGTGCAAATCAATCCCAGAACAAGAGCAAAGGACCTTGTGAAGACGCTGCAGGAAACAGGCACAAAAGTATCTATATCCACAGTAAAACGGGTCATATATCAACATAACCTGAAAGGCCGCTTAGCAAGGAAGAAGCCACTGCTCCAAAACCGCCATAATAAAGCCAGACTACGGTTTGCAACTGCACATGTGGACAAAAATCATACTTTTTGGAGAAATGCCCTCTGGTCTGATGAAACAAAAATGGAACTGTTTGGCCATAATGACCATCGTTATGTTTGGAGGAAAAAGGGGGAAGCTTGCCAGCCGAAGAACACCATCCCAACCGTGAAGCACGGGGGTGGCAGCATCATGCTGTGGGGGTGCTTTGCTGCAGGAGGGACTGGTGCCCTTCACAAAATAGATGGCATCATGAGGCCGGAAAATTATGTGGATGTATTGAAGCAACATCTCAAGACATCAGTCAGGAAGGTAAAGCTTAGTTGCAAATGGATCTTCCAAATGGACAATGACCCCAAGCATACTTCTAAAGTTGTGGCAAAATGGCTTAAGGACAACAAAGTCAAGGTATTGGAGTGGCCATCACAAATCCCTGACCTCAATTCTCGAGAAAATTTGTGGGCAGAACTAAAAAAGCGTGTGAGAGCAAGGAGGCCTACAAACCTGACTCAGTTACATCAGCTCTGTCAGGAGGAATGGGCCAAAATTCACCCATCTTATTGTGGGAAGCTTGTGGAAAGCTACCCGAAACGTTTGACCCAAGTTAAACAATTTAAAGGCAATGCTACCAAATACTAATTGAGTGTATGTAAACTTCTGACCCATTGGGAATGTGATGAAAGAAATAAAAGCTGAAATAAATCATTCTCTCTACTATTATTCTGACATTTCACATTCTTAATATAAAGTGGTGATCCTAACTGACCTAAGACAGGGAATTTTTTCTAGGATTAAATGTCAAGAATTGTGAAAAACTGAGTTTGGTTAAGGTGTATGTAAACTTCCGACTTCAACTGTACATACGTCTTTCAAAATGCATCCTATTATTTTATCAGAAATAAACCTTGTCTTTTAGCTTTCTTAGGAATATAATGCAATTAAATGAACACCATTCAGAGGCATCCTTGGTGCAGAGCTTTGAATGTACAGTGCATTCGGAAAGTACTCAGACCCCTTGTGTCATGCCCTCCTGTCCGGAGCAGCCAGAGTCTCCCTCCTGTCCGGAGCAGCCAGAGTCTCCCTCCTGTCCGGAGCAGCCAGAGTCTCCCTCCTGTCCGGAGCAGCCAGAGTCTCCCTCCTGTCCGGAGCAGCCAGAGTCTCCCTCCTGTCCGGAGCAGCCAGAGTCTCCCTCCTGTCCGGAGCAGCCAGAGTCTCCCTCCTGTCCGGAGCAGCCAGAGTCGCCCTCCTGTCCGGAGCAGCCAGAGTCGCCCTCCTGTTCGGGGCAGCCAGAGTCGCCCTCCTGTTCGGGGCAGCCAGAGTCGCCCTCCTGTTCGGGGCCCGCTGCGAGGGTCCCCAGTCCGGGGTCGGCGGTAAGGGTCTCCGCTCCAGAGGCGCCACTCAAGAGGCGCCACTCTGTTTTGTGTATTTGCACCTTGCAGAACTGTTCGTTTGTCGTTTTGTTGTTTTCGTTCTAGTATTCGTATTTATTAAAAGGATTATGAATACTTACCTCGCTGCACCTTGGTCTTCTCCTTCTCCCGACGACAGCCGTTACACCTTGACTTTTTCCATATGTTATGTTACAGCCTTATTCTAAAATGCATACAATGATATAATGTGCTCATGTTAATTAGATCAGGTATTAACTCACATTGGACATCAAGAGACACTGGAGCAGACGAGAGAAGATCTTGACCTTGAACAGCACATCGGTATCTACCAGAATCCTCACTATTTGCCTGAAACTCTGTTTTTGATACTGATTGTCCATCCCTGAACCAGACAAAAGTTGGATGGTTACTCAGTGTACAGGTTGTGCTACATGTTAGTGTCACCTTCTCTCCCTCTCTCACAGTGGCAGGGTTTACTTCAGCTTTCAGCCCTTGTAGAGAGGAGAAAAACAATCATTACTGAAAATGTTTTGTAGAGTCATGAGAGTGGGCTTTACTTCCGGTATCAAAATTACCTGTCAGAGTTAGTGAAACTGATGTTGTACTGCTCCATGCATTCAGTTTGCCATACTTATTAACTGTCTTAAATCTGAAGAGATAGGAATTTGCATCACTACTATTTAGGTTATTCATTCTCAAGGTGCAGTTGTGTTTATTATTTCCAAGGTATTCTACACGTTGTCCGTATTGCTGGGCCTCAAAGAAATTTGTATCATAATTTTGAGTCTGGAACTTCCAGAAGGTATTTGTTATAGTCTGGTCTGAGGGGTAGTCATAACTGCATCCAAACACCACTGATGACCCTTTTAAGGCACATGGAGCTGTATCGTTGAAAGTCACCTCCCAATTACTCTCACAATCACCTTTAAAAAACAACAAAACAAAAAAAGAGTTAATGTTGTCACATTTATCTACAACACTGATAGATACAGTGCCAATTTGCCATTTAAAGGTTTAGGAAAATAGAGCATTCCTGTGTGTGGCCTACCTTCAGATATGTTAATCAGTCACTTCTGTATTTTGTTCATTAGAAGAGTGAGTTGCTCTGTAATCTCAGATAAGATTTTCCTTCCCTTTGAGGTTTATAATTTGACATGGTTGGGTAGGTTACTTTCTAAATAGAATCCGGTACAGTTACTAGTTACCTGTCCCAAAATGTTATCAGTGACATAACCTTTGGACTACCCAAACTCAGTAACATAATCTGACTACATTTGAATTACTTTCCCTTTAAAAGGCATTAGCAGAGGCAAAAATAATTCTTCAAGCGCATTTGGTGTGTCACCATAGTGGTCCCTGACTTGTGGTCAGACTCGTTCAGGTGGAACAAACGTAAACTTGTGCGTTATTTCCATGCTGAATTGAATGTCATTAGAAAACAGAAAGGTGTCACAATTGTCGTAACTTTGAGGAAGAGTGGACCAAGGTGCAGCGTGAGAGAAATACATCTTCTTTAATGAAGACAAACGAACGTGAAGCTATACAAACAAATAGTGCTGACACTAAACACTACACATAGACAATTACCCACAATAGCCTACTGCCTATGGCTGCCTTAAATATGGCTCCCAATCAGAAACAATGAATGACAGCTGTCTCTG